>NW_020664373.1:10666088-10668369 GCF_002925995.2 Terrapene triunguis
ACACACACACACACACACACACACACACACACACACACACACACACAGAGTGGTATTTCAGGTTGTTTGCCTGCAACAAAACAGATTTGCCTATCAGAGACATCTCTCCCTGTGACCAGAGGACCAATATGGTATTTTCATTAGTCAGGAAGACTTAGTGCTGACCTACAGCATGGTGACAGCGTACAGTTGTTGCTGGCGGCACACTCATGCACAATAGTGAGGGAATGACTAATGCTGATTGCAACCCACAGGATACAGGTATTGCTGTACTTCATGAGCTGTGACCGATGCCCGCGCAGTCAGTGGAAAGGCACTCCAGACCAGCTTTCATTCTACCTTTTCCCACCTGTGTCCCCACAATAGGCATTTATCTCATTTTCTGGTTACTATATCCTGTGGCACAACCTGATTCAAAGCCGTACTGCACTCTTGCTGACCTGTAACTATACATGTCCCTTTATTTTACTCCAGATGCTACATTAGGCATGTTCTGCACACAGCATAGCAAGGATTTCACAGGCTGTAGATTTTTCCAGTTCAGACTAAGAATTTACACTTCCCTTCATTATGCTTATTCACTAAAACAACAGATCATTTCAGATATTTGCAATGTGTGTGTCCTGTATGTCACAGAAACACATGGTCATAGTTTATGCCACCTATTCTGAGAAACCTGGACTGCTCTATAATTTTTCCCTCTACGTCAGATCATGCAGCGTTAAAGAGAGATTTTACCAACTGACTAGATCACTAATGCTCTGGAAGCTACTGATTATACACAAGTTGCATTCAAATAAAAATAAGTGAATGCTGCAAAAAAAAAAAAAAAGTTCACAAACATTTATTCAAATTTATAATCCAGTTCATTTTGATTGTTCTCCCCACCTTTTGTGTTTGCAAATATTTTACCAAACAAGTTTACAGGGGTGAACAGTCACATAAGCAGCCAATTTTAAGGGAATTTTGACTTTGTAAACATGATCATAGAAAGTGACACGGTCCTTGTAGCACTTACAGGAACATCTGTGAGCTTGGAATGAATCTCCAGACTATAAAGCACATTATTTGCCCAGCTCTACTGTGTTTAATGCCCTGTCTATGCTACCAAAAAAATGTCATTGTCAGAGGAATATTTAGACTCCATGACTTTTGATAAAATGGTTTCTCTGCCACAGGGTAGAGATGGCTGACCTATGGTGAACTGCATCATAAATTACAGACACACAACACATTCATTACCCCTCACACTCTGAGCATGGGTTAAAGCACCACAGGAAGAGAGCAGTTTAAAGTATGACCATGAGAGCTAGACCATAATAATAACAAATAAAGACAAAAGTCATCAGCACCAATAAGGGGTATACTGGACCTTCAGCACCTTAGAGTTCATTTTTACCTAACCGGCTTTTAGCTGAAATGCTTTGAGAGTTTTGCGTGTGTAACATTTTTTGACTGTGGACTTTGGAGAATTATAAATGAAAACTCAAAATAAAAAACACTTAAAAATTAGGTCTGTATTTTAAATACAGACAGCTTCTTGGACTGGACTGTAACGGTTAGCCATCCACTCCTAAACCTACATTACATTTCTTTTACATTCTTCTAGCTCAGAAGGTCAATGAATATGTTTTATGATAAAATGCTGTATGCTAAGTGTAGCCCATAGAACTAGCTTAGCTTTTTATTATATTCAACACAAGGAACCTTTTATTATATAACACAAGGAACCTACAGGTCTGTATCCTGTAAGACATTAGCAGGTTAGCATAAGTATAGCCAAGCATAGTAGGCCTGTGACCCTTGGCATAGATAAATAACCTGACAGTTACCCTTAGGTTTTGGGGAACTAGGAATAGCTTGCTCAATAGCAGGAGTTGGAATATAACGATACCAGGCGACCGCAGGAATACTGAAGTGATACTGGGCTTGGATATTTTAGGATAGAATTGTTGGCAGATGTCTAACCACAAACTTGCTTGAGCCATAGCTGGCATACATGATAATGAATTAAATTGCATTAATAAGATAACCTACAGGATAAATGCACTCCAATATTATGAGGGTGAGGAAGTTAGATTTGGACATGGAAAGCTGGGCATTAGAATGAATATTCATGATAGTGTTCAGGTCTTGTAACACTGGTCTACAATTTTTGAGAAGTCGTCTGCTTCAGAGATAAAATGTACTATTTATTATGTATTTTGATGTGCTGAATTCAAATATGACAATTGAAACAACTGATTGGCTACTGTTTCTAAGATATTTAAGTTTTTACATT
>NW_020664373.1:10668769-10841185 GCF_002925995.2 Terrapene triunguis
GCTTTCCCCAGGCTAACTCTGAAGCGGGTGTGGCAGAGGTTAAAAACTAAAACACACAGTTTGTAGGGGGAAAATACCCACAGAAAGGACTTTATGAAACCTCATCTAACTGCATAGGTAGGGGTTTATGGTGCCCCTTCATTTGTAAAATTGGTTTCATTAAGTCTTTTTTCTAAAGTATGCAAAACCTTTGATCATTGGAGCTATAAGATTAAAATTAGTGTACTGTTTTTAATGACAAAAGAAAAATTTCATAATCAGGGTGGGGTGGAAGCGTGCAGACTATAAAGGTTGTCCCAACCCCGCAATTCTCACTCCTGCTGGATTCTGTTAGTTGTTCTGGGTTTCGTGAGTCAGGTAAGTACGATCTGAATTTATTACACATGTTTAAAATCTCATATTAATTTGGCATTTTCTTTTGGAAATGGGTTGAACCCATTATATTGAGGAAAAAGCCCACTGTAACTGGTTGGTTAACAGTTAAGTATAACTTATTCCCTGCTGAGATGTTAGTGTGAACAGAATTATCTCCCCAGTAGGAAAAAAATCAAACAAACCTACATACCTAGTCGATAGTTTCAATATATTAGAGATTTTTCATTTTCACCTGTTGATAACTGCTTGGTTAACATAATAATTTCTAATTCAAAGACTGCACTTATAATAAGCAATTGTTGTTTACACCAACTGCTTGCCCTCTTCATCCAAAACAGACACATGATACCTGTAATGAAATCCATCACTGATTTTTTCCTTCTCTTTCAACATTCAAATGTAGGGTTTTGTTTTCACAGTTATTCTTCAAGAATATAATCAGAAATATGGAAAATTTACTTGATGATAACCTTTTAAAATATTTCACCCAATATGCATTGATGGAGGGTAGTACCAGCGCGCTGTCCATTGGTGGACTGAAAAACCTGCTTCAGAATCAATTTGCACAATATCTGAAGGTAAGTGTAGCCCAAGCAGCATCAATTGTACTCTCTGTGGAATGGGTGGGAAAATGTAAATATAGGCCCTGATCCCACAAAGCAGAGCCTTATGCCCCCATTGACTTTAATGATCATTGTCAAAGCATCAGTATGTGAATCCACCACTTGTCTTATTCACATAGTTGTAAGGAGTTCACAACTTGGCACTATGAAATAAATACTTTTAATGTATTTTATAAGGTGTTCTGAAGGCAAAGTTGCACCAACTGGATCATATAAAAGATTCCCCCCAAGTCTATATACTGTATCTTGATTCATCTCAGAGGGTCTTTAGACTTTGAGTATTAGGTAAATGTGGTGACTGGTAATTATTCGATTCTGAAAACAGAAGTATCAGAACTTAGGTGAGAAGTCTGAAGAAGCTGGTAAATAGCTGAAGTCCCTGCTGTAATGGAAATGGAGATAATAATTCTCTGTGATTTCAAGAAAAGTGCAAAGGCAAAAAATCACCACCAACATTTGATCTGCAGAAATGTCCATATGACACCATTTGGGGGTTTCAAGAATGAACAGATTGTGGAAGATTAACTGGAGTTGGGTTTTGACTTCAGTCGGACTCCAAATAGTTTTCTTTGCTAGACTGGACATTTAGATGTTAAATGTGGGTGTGTTGAATCAATGTTGGTGCATTTTGTCAAAGGCCTGAACTCAGTGGAAATTCCAGAATTTTGTGAATAACAAAAATCCACTTTATTCATTTTGCTACAATTTGTTGGATGGAGAAAAATCTTTTACATGATCCGGTATGTGCAATTAAGCCTATGGAAAAATCATAAAATATAAAAAAGTGTTTCCTTATCAAACAATTATCATAATTTATAGTCATAGTTTATTTAATTGGAAAAGTTAATTGGAAACAAACTTGTAAATCTGCTAAAGTGCCTTCTTACTAAAACTTTTTTATATCAGTCATAGCCGGTTTAGCTTTGGAGGAAAATAAATCCAGATTTGACTGAACATTCACATTTCACCTGTGTTATCAATGATTTCTATTTGCAATTTGGATAGTAGATTTTTCTAGCATTTTCCCTGTTTGCAGAAATGTGCAACTTGTTTGACACTGAAATAGATGATATAAAGTATGACAACATAAAAAAGTGGCTTAAAACACAATCAAAACTAGGTTTATCCTACTTTATACATTTGACTAATTACCAAGAGTGTTTTCAGAAAATTCACTGCACCAGAATGCCATTTGCATTTTCATAATACGGACTGGACTAAAAGGAGTTAATGCTCTTAGCTAGATTTACCACATTTAAACAATTTTGCTAACACAATACAGAGTATTCTAAATACAGGGGGGAACAGTCCTGTCTCAGGGCCTGATACAAAGTCCAGTGAAGTCAGTGGGATTCTTTCAACTATAAGTGGGCTCTAGGCTAGACCCTGAGATAGCAGTGTGGTAGATGTTGACTTTTAATGGTGACCACTGTAGCTCAGTGAGTCTATGCTACTGCTTTTTCACCTGTCTTTCTTTCCCCATCTTTGTGATATAGTCCAAACTCAATTTACCTACATCAGAATGAAAGCCCAGTCATAACGAAGCCTTGCTGTAGTGATTTGTTCAAGAACCTCTGGCATTTTTGGTTGTTCTGGGTCCACTGGCTCTTGCACATGGGGACATTTTCATTTCTTGATAGTCTGACTGTGAGAATTTTAACTATTTCTTAGGAATGCTCTTCTATAGTGAAAGGTGAAAGGCAGATGATTGCTCCACACTGTTCAGAGGAGTGGTACGTCTTTGATAACAATGTTAGCAGACTGTGAGCACTGCATTTCTTGGTTAGTCAATATAACAATCTCACACACACACACACCCATGTACTTACTGGTAGATCCCATAGTAATAGCAACACCTCCATAGTAACATTAATAGTTAGCCTACTTTATGGGCTATGTTTCTTATCAGGAAGTATCTGTGACCATTAATTCTTTACTTAACTTTTTTAATTATTTTCCTATAAAAACAGGATGCATTTTCTCTCGATAACATAATTAAATCGTTGGACAAAAATAATGATGGGAAAGTCAGCTTTGAAGAATTTGTGTCCATTATAAAACGTGTAACTGGCACAGGCCAGTAAGACAAAAGGAGGAGGACCACCACTGGCAAAGGAAGAAAGAAAAAACTTGGCATTCATAAAAAGTATATATATATGTATTTACAGATTTACTTATTGTGATAACATTATCAGCAGATAATAAAGATTTTCTTTAGTGTAAAAGGATTGGTCTCCTTGTACTGTATTTCCTATATACTGGTTATCAACACACTGTAAGCAGGTCCACTTCCCAGTTATTTTAGAATTAACATTTTTATTTCATGCTACAAAAACATGATGTAAGGAAATGGCCTTTATATAGCTCCTGCTTTATGTGGGGATAGTACTTTGACACACGGGACAATTTAAATTCATGTTCTTGGAAGGAATATATGGCCATATACATTAAGGTCGGTCTATCACTCCCAGCAAGGATTGTTCGCTACAGTATACTAGTCAATTCAATTTAAGTCAGGAGAAACATCTCAATATAGTAAAATATCTGAATTAGATATATTTAAGATTTGTATGTTAAATACAAACTTACCAATATTCTATTTACTATTTTTAAAAAATATTTTCCTCAATAACATGCACAAAATATACCTAACAAAAATAGCTGTACTTAGGTGAATCAAATAAAAATCTATAAGGAATATCATAACTGTATACATACAAAATGAATTATATCAAATCTAAGATCAAATATGGCCCGCATATTACAGTAGAACCTCAGAGTTACGAACACCTCCGGAATGGAGGCTGTTTGTAACTCTGAAATGTTCATAACTCTGAACAAAGCATTATGGTTGTTCTTTCAAAAGTTCACAACTGAACATTGACTTAATACAGCTTTGAAACTTTACCATGCAGAAGAAAAATGCTGCTTTTAATCATCTTAATTTAAATGAAACAAGCACAGAAACAGTTTCCTTACCTTGTCAAATCTTTTATTTAACTTTCCCTTTATTTTTTTAGTAGTTTATGTTTAACACAGTACTATACAATATTTGCATTTTTTATTTTTTATTTTTTGGTCTCTGCTGCTGCCTGATTCCATACTCCCAGTTCCAAATGAGGTGTGTGGTTGACCGGTCGGTTCATAGCTCTGGTGTTCGTAACTTTGGGGTTCTACTGTATCACAAATGTCTCTGTGACCTCTGCACTGATGTCCTATGTTCTAACAGGATATATTAATTAAACCATTCTGACACTAAAGGTTTTGATTCCTTCATTATAAATCAGCTTTTGCATATTCTTGCTATTGACAATATAATAATAAAATATCTTTGATATCCGTTTACTATAACAACTTTAAGTTACACTTAATAACTAATTTAAAAAAAAACATTATTAGGGTTAGAAAGTCAAGCACTCAAAGTTAGGAAATGTCAGAATTAAGGTTGTTTAGGCATCTTTCGTTTGTCCTGCTTGTGCATATGCATATGGTACAGCATTTAATTCCATGATTACATTCTATTTATTTTCCACAGGACCCAGAATAAAACATTTGATAATGAATTAGATGGATGCTCAGTACGTTACAGTACATGGCTACAGGCAGAGCATCCACCATTCTCTCTGCTGGTATCATGTTCTGCCTTATGACAGACAGTTCAAAGAAAAAGTGTTCCAAAAATTTACTTCACTGTTTACATTTTTTAAAGTAACATTTTGCTCCTTCCAGGAACTTTTCAGAAAGCAACATTTACCGCAACTATGAGAGACAGGCTTGGATTGCAGTTGGGTGGGATGATGTTTGTATTATTGTGAAAATTCTTTCACCCTTACTGCTAGCTATAACACTAGTTCCAATTCGAGAGGAGATCTCTTTGCTAAAATGAAACTTCCAAACACCTTTTCTTTAAGGGAGATCTGACCCTTTACCCTTTAAGGGTCCAATCCTGAAAGGTGCTAAGTGTCTTCAACTCCCATTGAAGAAAGGGGATGTTGAAAGTGCTCAACACTTCATAGGAAACACCAAACATGTTTCTGAATCAGGCCCTAAATTGGGAACAACTTACAGTACATGGCTACCTAGCTGCAGAGGGCAGATGAAATTACCAATATTTCTATTGGTTCAGATCCTAATTCCTGTCAGCCTCACAGAAGGGACATCTTATATACATTTTTTTATATGGATTTGAGGCGGCCCTGAAAAATATTCAAAGTGGGAATACTCTAAAGGAAGGGAGGTTTCACTCTTTCACAAAAGTGGTAAGACATTTTTCTGGTTTGGCTATACATGTACAACTTCTGAAGTTTGCTTTTTTGTATTTGTTATAGATACAAATTACAATTTCTGCATAGAAATAACACTTAACCTCTTTCAATTAATCAATAGGAGCTTAGACACTGATATCACGGGAGTGTAGGATTCAATCTCTTAATAAATATTTAGTCATATTCATTCCTCTTTTCAACACAAGCCCAATTAGCCTTGCAGCATCAGTCCTCTCTATTGTCACATACAGATTTACAGTCATCTTTGGGAGTATGATCAGGTCTGCATCAGATTAAGTTACTTTTGCACATTTAAACATTTGCAATTTTTTTTAGATTCTCTTTTTAATCCTTTCTGCACATAGCCTACATCAGAAAATTCCAGTGTCATAGTAATTGCTATTATTATTATTGCTTACCTTATTGAGAAGAAAGTAATGAAAGACAAGGAAACGAAATTAAAAATAAGGCATCCCTGTAAGAAGAAGGATAGGCCACTAGCTTAGGACCTGGAAGACCTGGGTTCAAGTCCCTACTCTACCACAGATGTCCTTTGTAACCTTGGGCAAGTCACTTAGTCTCTCCGTACCTCAGTTCCCCATCTATAAAATAGGGATAAGAACACTTTCCTACCTCACAGGAGTGTTGAGAGGATTAAATTAAAGATTGTGAGATAAAATAAGGTACCTAAAATAGACTACTGTGTACACTTCAGTCCTTAAGTAGCTAGTGTTTCTTGGAGAAAAATTATTTTTCAAGTAGTCTATTTTTGGCCAAATATAAAGTATTTTCATACACCTTGTTTTTATTTCAATTCTGGCTATGGGCCCAACCCTGCAAATACTTCTGTACATGAGCAACTTTAAGCATGCAAGTAATCACACAACACTAAACGGAATTACTTATGTGTGTAAGAGTTTGCAGGACTGGGATCTATATTTCTTTTCTTTTTATCTCTGTTATACAATAGAAAATTCTGACTTTGACTGTGTTACTAACACCTCTTGTAAGTTATAGAAAAAGCAGGCAACGGGAAGTAAGCATTAAATAGTGTTATAAAAGTGTCACTTACTCGCAAAGCCCACTTCTGACCCAATGCTCAGGGTGATAAAAAATGCTTACATTTTACTTATTCCAAAAGGTCAGGAGCACTTCATACCATATGTAATATCAGAAATATCATGGAAAATAAAGTTTTAAAAATAAAATCAGCATCTTCAAGGCTAGTACTGAAGGAGGCATTTTTACAAAAGTTATATTAGAGGCATCAGCAGATAAAAGCTGAGACCACAATGCAAGAGCTCATCAGAAAAGTTTACAACCTGATTTAATATTGTGAGGAAAGAGGGGGAATAAAAACAAAATGCCTTTGACCATTTGGATCAAATTCTGCCCTAACACCCTGTGTAAACACATTTACTGCAAAGGGCTGCAAGGAATGTACAAAGAAACCAGTGTAGATTTTGTCCCTAAATGTATTATTTGGAGTATAAAATTTTTCCACAGAATAGTAATACAACTTGGCGCATTACTTTTTCAAAGTGTTGCACAAACACTACATTAATCCTCACAACAGCCAGGCAAGGTCAGTAGGTATTATCATTCCAATTTTACAGATCAGAAAACAGAAGCAAAAAGATTAAAGGCCTTACCATGGAACACATGCAGCAAGTTATCAACACAGCTGGAATTAGATAGCATGAGTTTCTGGACCTGACCAGCCCTCATTCATCTAGCCCACATTCCCTTTGTGAAATCAAATCTATATTAAGCAGAGCTGGGCCCAAGCTGCAAAATCTGGATATGGAATTCTAACATGCATGATATGATGGATACAGCTCTGGGCTGGGAGTCAGGAGAGCTGGGTTCTATGCCCGGTTCTGCCACTGATGAACTGGGTAACCTTGAGCAAGTTACTTCACCTCTCTGTGCTACTTCTTCCCCCATCTATAGATGAAACTTACCCATCTGTGCAAAGTGCTTGGAGTTTTACAGATTAAAAGAACTATTAATTATTATTTTGTGACATTCATATAAAAGTTTTTAGTTCAAGACTATTTCTAAAGCAAGGATGGATAAATACATAAATGCTAATAACTGTAACAGGAAACTCAGACATGTCCACTTTAATTTAAATCCCCTAGACACATTTTATAATGCTTTTCACCATGTGGGAAGGAAAAATGGTACAATTTTGTTTAAAACAAACTTTGTAGTTAAACTTTACAATGTGCAAGTCACTAAAAAAAACTCATAAACCAGTGTTTTGTATGCAGAAACTATCAAATGGTTTCTCAGCACTGAAATATCAACTGCACACTATGGTTCCAATCCTGCAATACCTACAGATTAGCTTAACTCCTGCATGTAGCCCCTCTGAATACCCATGGAGCTCAGCAGGAGTACTCGTGTGCATAAAGTTACTCCTGGGTGTGTCGGCAGGATCAATGCCAAGTAATGCTTTTGTAATCACTCTGAACCATGGAACAAGATGAAATAGATGAATAATAGTTGGACTGATATAGATCAACAACACAGTAGGAAACTCCCTTATAGCTTAAGTATGCATTAGTTACTCTTCAAACAAATCAAGTCACAACATTTACCTCTTCAACTTTAGAATTAAAAGCAAAAATCTCAAAAAGAAAATCTTCACAGTGCTAAAAACTTTTGATCAAAACAGTTTCTGTGCATTCTATTTCAGTAATATCACTTGGGCCATTATAGTTGCAAGGACACACTCAATTAATAAGCAACAGAGTCCTGTGGCACCTTTAAGACTAACAGATGTATTGGAGCATAAGCTTTCGTGGGTGAATACCCACTTCGTCAGACGCATGTAATGGAAATTTCCAGAGGCAGGTATAAATATGCAGGCAAAAATCAGTCTGGAGATAACGAGGTTAGTTCAATCAGGGAGGGTGAGATCCTCTGCTAGCAGTTGAAGTGTGAACACCAAGGGAGGAGAAACTGCTTCTGTAGTTGGCTAGCCATTCACAGTCTTTGTTTAATTCTGATCTGATGGTGTCAAATTTGCAAATGAACTGAAGCTCAGCAGTTTTTCTTTGGAGTCTGGTCCTGAAGTTTCTTTGCTGTAAGATGGCTACCTTTACATCTGCTATTGTGTAGCCAGGGAGGTTGAAGTGTTCTCCTACAGGTTTTGTATATTGCCATTCCTGATATCTGACTTGTGTCCATTTATCCTTTTACGTAGTGACTGTCCAGTTTGGCCAACGTACATAGCAGAGGGGCATTGCTGGCACATGATGGCATATATAACATTGGTGGACGTGCAGGTGAATGAACCGGTGATGTTGTAGCTGATCTGGTTAGGTCCTGTGATGGTGTTGCTGGTGTAGATATGTGGGCAGAGTTGGCATCGAGGTTTGTTGCATGGATTGGTTCCTGAGTTAAAGTAGTTATGGTGCGGTGTGTGGTTGCTGTTGAAAATATGCTTAAGGTTGGCGGGTTGTCTGTGGGCGAGGACTGGCCTGCCTCCCAAGGTCTGTGAAAGCGAGGGATCATTGTCCAGGATGGGTTGTAGATCACTGATGATGCGTTGGAGAGGTTTAAGCTGAGGACTGTAGGTGATGGCCAGTGGAGTTCTGTTGGTTTCTTTCTTGGGCTTGTCTTATAGCAGGAGGCTTCTGGGTACATGTCTGGCTCTGTTGATTTGTTTCCTTATTTCCTTGTGTGGATATCATAGTTTTGAGAATGCTTGGTGAAGATCTTGTAGGTGTTGGTCTCAAGTGTTGGTGTTACAAGCTCAAATCCCAGAAGCCAAATAAAAAGAACTCAACATTTATTAATTATTTTTAAGAATCTCATGAGTGTTAAGCCAATCTCATGATTTCTGGGGTTCAGCTCATGATTTTTGAACACTTGAGGTTGGCAATACTACAGGTAGTAAATTTAAAAAGAGTTACAAGAAATTCCAAGTTCTACACCTGCCCCTGAGAATCCTTGCCTATTGGCATGGTTCAGCAATCACATGGTCCTAATTTTTTATTAAAAAAAAAAACACAAGCAAAACACAACTGTTACTGGACCAGTGTTTCTCCACCCCCATTCTCCAGGAGCAACTTCCAGAGGAGGAGTAGCCAACACAAGAAGAGGAGTACAGTAAGTAAGCCTTACTGAGTTGCTGAGGGTGCTACCATGGGAGTGACACAGTGTTCCCTCATCAGCTCTCACGGTGCATGAAATCATCTCTATGGCCTCAATAATTCACAAACCTCACTAACCTGATCCCCCATAAATTATTTCTGTACATTACTATAAACAATATCCAAATATTTTAATACAATGCAGGCTTTGCTAAACTGAAGCCTTTACGGTTACAGGTATTAATATGGTAAGATGTCCAGTTGAAACAACTGAAGGTTCGCTTTGCCTCACTCAGAGTTCAGCTGTGAAATATCAGCATTCCCGCTATACAGATTAAGATTCAGAAACATGCTTTGCAGAGTAGCTGTTATGCACATCACACACAAACTGTTTAAACTCCATTCATTACATTAATCTTTTGTGACTTTCAGATTTTACACTTATTCCATTATTTTCTCCATATAAATTGTACTTGAATGAATGTCTTGCTTCTCCTTTAATGCAATCAAAATGCTGCAGATCACCCAATGATTCATGATATTTCTGTAAAACAGCAATATGTTGTCATAGATATGAGCTTCAATTCACTTCTCAACACCTTTTCCCTTTTGTATGGAGTCAGAGGTGCCCACAAGTCTTCGCTCCTTCAGGTCCATGCCAGGGGTTCATAAGTCTTGGAGTTCCAGTCCTTTTCTCTTCAATCTTCTCTTAACAGTCTCTCCATCGTATCTTCTGTCTTCCACATCCTTTCTTGCTGAACTCTTCCTCCCATGCTTTCTTTGTAAATCATTCTTCTCCCATTCGTATCACTTGTCCACCCACTTCAAATGTGCACTCTCCAGCCTATTTATTACTGAGAGTCCCATGTTCATCTTCCCCCTAATTTCTTCCATGCACACTCTGTCTGCCCTCCATTTGCCTGCCATTCTCAATATATTACGTACTACTACCTGAATCTTAGAATCATAGAAAATCTTTTTTCTTCCATATGCAAAAGACCCGACCATTTCTAAACCACAGAGCAGGCAGGGAAAAACACATGCAGCATATACTTTTCCTTTCAGTTTGTTACTTAAGTGAGGTCCTACAGTACTCCTTCTATCTTTTTCACTGTCACCAATGCACACTGGGCTCTTCTTTTCAATTCTCCAGATCTCTCTCCGATAGCACTAAGGGTATGTCTACACTCCAATAAGACACCTGCAGTCGGCCTGTGCCAGCTGGCTCAGGCTAAGATCTTTCCTACCTTATAGCTTCTTGTTATGTTTCACTCTACAATAACTACGTTATAATCCTTATCCTCTGCTTATATCAATCTGTGGCCATGCAAATTACTCTGATATAAAAATCAGCATTATATCTTCATTACCCTTACATCTTCATTATAGTGCTGAGTTCCTATTTAAACAATAAATATGCTAAATATGGACAGCAGACATCTCTTCATGTCACAACACATGAAAAAGATACATAGCCTGTCATCTAACCAAGGCAAAAAAGGGGTATTAAGAAAACACACCAAAGAGACAAATCAGTACTTACAACAGGGTATTTTGTGTTTGGGTCAAATTCTGTAGAATTTGCATCTGGAACACAAAAAATTCAGAATAACCACCATACGTTTTCATTGTCCTAGATCATCAGCTTTGTTGGCATGTAGGGCTATACTGTGCCCTTAGGCACAGCCTTGTAAAGGCGTGTGTGTAACGTACAACACCCCAGGAGCAGCCTCAGGAAGCACAATGCCTCAGGGTAAGTCTACACATCAAGAAGGAAGTGTGATTCCCAACTCAAGGAAACATATCTGTGCTAGCTCTGATTGAGCTAGCTGCAACTACACTCTATTTTTAGTGTGCCAGCTAGATCAGAGCTGAGTCTTCACGAGCTGGGAATTACATCCCTAGCTTGAAGTGCCGACATACTCATAGAGACTCATCAGAGTCACACTTCCTCCCCTGATACCTACTTGTTCCTGAGGGTAACAATTTGCTGCTGGCCTAAGCCAGCACTAAATTACTACCCACCCTGCACTTATTTGGCTACTCTCCTCAATGAGTAGTGGGGTGGAGCCAATGCTCCTCCCATTCCTCACCACTACCTACCCACCTGCTTGAGGGACAGAATATAGAGGTGAGTTGCCCAGTGTATTCCTATGCTTCTGAAACCAAGATCTGAGTAGCCTGCACAGGGGTAGAAAGGGAGTTCTTACTCCCTTACATAGGCATGTAGTCCAATTCGTAATCGAGCTCTTAGAATTTGCTCACATTGATCTAAACACATAATACTATGATCTGAATAATACAAAGTTCATATAAAGAATAAGCTTTCTTCTAAGTGAACCAAATCCATACTAGGATACTGAACTCACCTTTCCAGTTTAAACAGTTTCTTGCAAACTCCACCACTGCCAGCTGCATCCCCAAGCAAACTCCTGCAAAGAAGAGAAGAGAACAGAGTTTCACACAATAAAAAGTAGAATTTGCAAAGTAGCCTCAATTCGGCCTTCAGAATACCCACAGTTTTGATTTCTGGCTACCCAGTTTGTATGTACAAACCCATACATTCTGGGAATTCTGAACACTGGTTGACTAATTGTGGACAAGAAATGTAAAGGTAACTCTAGACTATTCAGAATAACGATGTCCTTAGAGTCCTACTAAATAATCTTTTTTCATTTTAAATTTTATGTGCCTAGTAGGGATAGGCTACAGCTGAAAGTTTGGGTATGTTCAGATCCAAGATTTTGGCCAGGCCCATCCCTAGTATCTAGTCAAAGAATTCACCATGCATCTAAGGCTACGTCTTCACTACCCGCCTGAATCGGCGGGTAGAAATCGATCCCTGAATCGACGCTTGTACTCCACCAGCACAGGTAGGGGTAAGCGCCGTCAACGGGGGAGCCGCGGCGGTCGATTTGCCGCTGTCCTCACAGCGGGGTAAGTAGACTCGGATACGTCAAATTCAGCTACACTATTCGCGTAGTTGAATTTGCGTATCTTAAATCGATTTCCCCCCCCCCCCCCAGTGAAGACGTAGCCTTAGATTCTAAGCAACTCAAAGCAAGGACCACATCTTCTTATGTGTCTGCATAGCACCTGGCCGAGATCCTAACTGGACACTACTATCATAGAAATATGTAATTAAAAGTAATAGCAATACAAAAATGATCAGACATAACAAACATGTTGAAAGGGATATGTTCTTGGGCTATATTAAGCTAAAATTATAATGTTGCTGATTTATTACTCTTAAAAAAGATACTCAAAATCAAATATAAAATCTATGAACTAACTAAGGTGATTCTAAGGTCTTTGATGCAGGGACTGTCTTTTTGTTCTGTGTTTATACAGCGCCTGGCACAAAGGGGGCCTGGTCCGTGACTGGGGCTCTTAGGTGATATCGCAAAACAAACAACAAATAATAGAGTCAGCACCTCTAACATAGAACTTGAATGCTGACTCGAGTCAGAAACCACTTACCTTTTAATGAGGCCCACGCAACTTTGCCAGGTAGATTTTAGATCCTATTTTAACACCTACCTTAGTTTTATAAAAATTAACCACCTCTCTCTACATATCTTCAACACCCAGTAATATTTCCTTAGTTGAAAGATCTTACCAAGAAAAGGTTTTTTCTTTTTTCTTGCCCAAGATATTGCTTGGAGTTTGCCTTCTGTTCCCCTAAATCCAAACCCGCCTGGGACCAAAATGCCACTGTAATAAAATCCATACATAAAATGATTGGGATGTAAAATAAGACAAAAAAAAGAAAGTCTCCGTGTGTCACTTAGAGGATAGTCTTGTCAGGTTAAAATTAAATAAATGTGGTGTTAAGGGGCACCACATTTTGTATAATCCAAGGTGCCAATTCTGGGTGATCTTTAATGAGAAATGTACCTCATCAACATGAAAAATCCATTGGACTTATTTCAAGTTTTGGAACATCTGCGTCAGTGTTCTAGCCAAATTGAAATAAAGTAATTACATCCTCTCCAGTGAAATTCCTATTTCTTTAATAAGCTACAGAATTCTTCTTCATTCCTTCACCCTAAACTTGTTGGGTTGTATTTCTGGTGCCTTTACAATAGCTGCTGAATAATACTAAAGAGATGCCTTTTGGTAGTGGATGAAGTAAAATGTTCCCTTTAATTATACAGGGTGAATTGCTGGTCCCAGTGACATCAATCGCAAAACTTCTATTGATTTCAATGGGGCCACTCACAGTTTAATAATTTTGCAAAGTGGATTGATGCTTATAAAAACAGCCTTACAAAAATGTCATGAATATTTAGGAGCCCAGGCACAACATTTACTTACTCACTTTTTACTATGATGTTTGATGACAATGATCCTTTAGTCACATCAGAAAGGGTAGAATTTTTGAAAATGCCTAACTCTTCAAATGTACCTAAGCACGCAGGCACATTTAAAAATCCCACCCAAAGAGGCCAGAACAGAGGTTGATGTTCTGGCCCAATATTTTTTAACTTGCTATTTCCTTCAGTATAAATCATTCTTGTCACAAACCATCATGAAGCTATTTCTTCCTGTCAGCAACAAAACCAAATTCCTAAACAAGTCTACCTGATATAGTGAATGGTTCAAAATCTTTTTAGTAATATATGATTTGCCATTTGAGATGCACTTAAAATTAGTGTAATATTTTTACTTAAAATCTAAAATCTTTTCCACAATGGCTTTTACATTGCAAAGTACTGAGTTAATGAGAAGAAAGATAAGATGGTATTGGATATTGAAATTATACGAGACACTGGAAAAATCAGTTAGGAAAATATTTATATTAAACAAAACAACAAATCATTAAACTCTTCTACTTTGTATACAGAATACTTGATGGCACCTACTCTGCTTTGCATAATTTTTGCCACGCCTGGTGGTATTTCACTGGGTTCTCAACTTCTGTAGAATGCTCAAGCTCTATTGAATCTATATACTAAGAAAGAAAAATATATGACAAAACAGTATTTCATTCCACAGAAAAAGCAATATAATGCTATACTGTACAACAAATATTTATAGCATAAAAACAGCCTGCAGGACTTTTCAATGATTCTCACAATAAATCTGCACATAAAAAATAGTAGCTAAAGATCCAATCCTGCAAGGACCCCTGCAGTGATGCTGGAACGAGGGGTGCTGTCGCACCACCAGGCTTGAAGTAGTAACAACAAACACCAAATACATGGTTTCCATCATCTGTACCCCCACTATAAAAATTATTCCAGCACCCCTGGACCTCTGTTTAGGTGCAGAGGTCAGCCCATAAGGAATTCTTTGTAGGGCTGCATCTATCGTTATGGAGTGTGTAGCTTTATAACTGTAAGTCTCTCTTCTATGTACTTTCCTCCCTCTGAATTAGTTCAAGATAGCAACTATTCCAGATTGAGTCACACACACATTCTGGACCAGATCCTCAGCTGATGTAAATGAATGTGGCTCCATTGAAGTCGAAAGAGAAAAGAAGATAGTGGGGCAGTTATGGCATTGGACTGGGACTCAAAAGAGCTTGGTTCAGTTCCTGGCTCTGCCACAGACTTCTTCTGTGACCTTGGGCAAATCACCTAATCTGTGTCTCTATTCCCCCTCCATAAAAAATTATATTTAAATTCTTCAGGGCAAAGATTGTCTATTCTGTATGTATATATAGTGCCTAGCACAGTGGGGGTCCCAATTTCAATTATTTATACAAATAATAAATAATACACCAATTTACACCATCTGAGGATCTGGCCCATAATGTTTGTTTGTTCTTTGCTATTTTCTTTAATCTAAAATAAAAATCACCCACTCTGAAATTACACGTTTTCTCTTTATCTATGAAAAAACATACCACTGGTGAATGACAAGATTGTTTGAGGTTTGTTTGACTGGTAGTTTTGAGGTGTGAGAATTACCTTCTATCCAACATTTTCTTCTTTTCCAAAAGATACAATAGCGAATATAACTGCATATTTTTATTATGCACAAATAGTACGTTTTATTGTTTTACATGGTTGAAAAGAGAAGCTAGCTAAAGGTACATTTAAAATTAGTTCTGCTTTCACTGTCAAATACACCAAGTCAGCACATTTATAACTACACCTCTACCTCGATATAACGCTGTCCTCGGGGGCCAAAAAATCTTACCGCGTTATAGGTGAAACCACGTTATATCGAACTTGCTTTGATCCACCGGAGTGCGCATCCCCGCCCCCACGGAGCGCTGCTTTACTGCATTATACCCGAATTTGTGTTATATCGGGTCGCGTTATATCGGAGTAGAGGTGGTATTTGAACATTATAGGTTTCATCATTCAAATATGCAAATGATGTATTATAAATTAGGTATCACTATGTTACATTAAAGAACTGCTTCAGAACACAGGATTAGACTGAGGAGCTGCTGGCAAAAAGGCTGGAACACAGGTGTTTCGCAAGAGCTCTGAAAGTGGAATTGGCTCTGTGGAAGCTTTGTCACTGATTTTGGCCTACCTTGTGCAACCTACGTGCATGCTTTGACCTACCTACATGCATGCTTAACTTTATACATGCAAGTAGCTCCACTGAACCTCCGTAAGCCTCTTTGTGCATGTAAAGTTAAACGTGTTTGGAAGGATTGGGGCCTTGGTCATCTTTGTTGAAGGTGAATAGGGCTTGTTTAAATAATAGATAAATACAATTCACCCCTATGCAGGAAGCCAGTACAAGATTTTGAGCACCAATTAAACCATCAAAATAGGAATTAAGTGGGACTTAAATGGTGTGTAGGCCTTGCACTGGCTCTTTACATGGGGGAGGAGGATTTCTCTCGATGCAAATGAAATAGGATTCAAATCTCAGTGTCTCAACTGGGAGATAAATTATTTATACAGACTCACTCGCGTCTCAGATTTTACCTATCAATGAGCAGACAGTGCTTTCATAGTTAGTAAGGGGCTCCAACATTATTTGCCCCATCGTTTTCAGGGTCTTTTGGCAGAAGGGATAGTGCCTGCAGCAACTGAACAGCAAGTGCCCACAAAGAGTCTGAAGAACTTTCCAGGAAGAAAAACAACTTGGGGAGCAAAGCTGTATCTGGCATGACGATGATAATACTTAAATAATGATAAATGATTCTTGCATTGTTGCAGCAAAACTCTGGAACCAAAGTAGAGCAAGCTGTGCAGTCTGCTTCAGAGATGGAATTTCTTATCTCTATGGTGTCTATCAGAATGTTATCTCTCACTAAGGCTGCTTGCTCAGCCTCTCCTGAATTAATTTGAAGAGCGGAGTAGCAGGGAGGTGTCTTAAGGCAACTGCTGTCAGATATGACCAAGTCATTGGAGCCTCCACTATTGGGGTAGTGCTCCACTCAATAAAATGAGAAAATAAAGGCAGAGCATATCAATTAATGTACCTCAATCCTAATGCCATCTACCATTCCTTGTCAATTTACCGCTCTTCCCAGAGGAAGGGTCTTTATGGTGCAATTGCTCTGATGCCCCCGACTGTGTAATTCACATACACATATTCCAGAAGGGGTTCCAAAGCAGCAGCAAGACTAAGGCCTGGTCTGCACTAGGGGGGGATCAATCTAAGAGACGCAACTTCAGCTACTTGAATAGCGGAGCTGAAGTTGACGTATCTTAGATTAAATTAAAATTACTTACTTTGCATCCTCGGGGCGTGCCCTGCGGCTGCCCAGTCGACTTTGCTTCCGCCTCTCACCGAGCTGGAGTTCAGCAGTCGACGGGAGAGCGATCGGGGATCGATTTATCGTGTCTACACTACACGCAATAAATTGATCCCCAATAGATCGATCACTACCCGCCGATCCGGCGGGTAGTGTAGACGTACCCAAGGAACGGCACTGATGGGCAAATAACAAACAGATGTAGATCTCAGGCAAATTACAGTGCCCTACTTATAATTTTGACCGAGAGTAGTTACTGGCTTCTTGTACTAAAACAGCTGGTTTGATTATGCTGGGTATCCTTGGAAAACACTGTGTGGGAGCTAGAGCACTTAAAGTCCGGAGTTCAGGGTTCTGTTCTTGGTTCTAATAGGTGGTAGATGGCCTGTATTTTGCCTGGCTGGGCACAATTTAAAAAAAAAGGGGTTTCTTATTCCTGATAGATCTGCTGATCACCTTCTCTTTGAAGAGACTACATCATAATCCCTACTTTTATTGTACCGAAATAGGTGCCAGAAATTGGAATGTGTCAGCATAGCCTATTGGACAGAGCACTGGACTGGGGCTCAGAAAACATAGGTTCTATTCCTGGCTCTACTATTAGTCTGCTGGGTGACCTAGGGTGATTTCACCTCTCTGTGCCTCTGTTTCCCTGTCTGTAAAATGGGGGTGATGATACTGACCTTCTTTGTCAAACACTCTGAGATCTACTGATGAAAATAACTGGGCATTGTTATTATCAGTATTTAAGAGTGGTGTCCTGCCTGTTGTGAGGAGAAAGGTGGACAATGTTCTGGGAAGGCGGGGATGTGCCTTATAGTGATAGACTTAAGGAGCTCAATTTATTTACCTTAACAAGGAGAAGATTAAGAACATAAGAACTGCCATACTGAGTCAAACCAAAGGTCCACTTAGCCCAGTATCCTGTCTTCTGACAATGGCCAATGCCAGGTGCCCCAGAGGGAATGGACCAGATAATTATCAAGTGATCCGTCCCCTGTCGCCCATTCCCAGCTCTGGAAATTACAGAGGGTAGGGACACCATCCCTGCCCATCCTGGTTAATAGCCATTGATGGACCTATCCTCCATGAATTTATCCAGTTCTTTTTTGAACCCTGTTATACTTTTAGCCTTCACAACATCCTCTGACAAAGAGTTCCACAGGTTGACTATGTGTTGTGTGAAGAAATACTTCCTTTTTAAACCTGCTGCCGATTAATTTCTTGTGGTGACCCCTAGTGCTTGTGTTATGAGAAGGAGTAAATAACATTTCCTTATTTACTTTCTCCACACCAGTCATGATTTTATAGACCTCTATCATATCCACCCTTAGTGGCCTCTTTTCCAAGCTGAAAAGTCCCAGTCTTATTAATCTCTCCTCCTATAAAAGCTGTTCCATACCCCTAATCATTTTTGTTGCCCTTTTCTGTATGTTTTCCAATTCCAATATATCTTTTTTGAGATGGAATGACCACATCTGCACACAGTATTCAAGATGTGGGTGTACCATGGATTTATACACAGGCAATATGATATTTTCTGTCTTATCTATCCCTTTCCTAATGATTCCCAACATTCTGTTCACTTTTTTGACTGCCACTGCACATTGAGTGGATGTTTTCAGAGAACTATCCACAATGACTCCAAGATCGCTTTCTTGAGTGGTAACCGCTAATTTAGACCCCATCATTTTATATGTATAGTTGAGATTATGTTTTCCAATGTGCATTACTTTGCATTTATCAACATTGAATTTCATCTGCCATTTTGTTGTCCAATCACCCAGTTTTGTGAGATCCCTTTGTAACTCTTTGCAGTCTGCCTGGGACTTAACTATCTTGAGTAGTTTTGTATCATCTGAAAATTTTGCCACCTCACTACTTACCCCTTTTTCCAGATCATTTATGAATATGTTGAATAGGACTGGTCCCAGTACAGACCCCCTGGGGGACACCACTATTTACCTCTCTCCATTCTGAAAACTGACCATTTATTCCTACCCTTTGTTTCCTATCTTTTAACCAGTTACAGATCCATGGGGGGACCTTCCCTCTTAGCCCACGACAGCTTACTTTGCTTAAGAGCCTTTGGTGAGGGACCTTGTCAAAGGCTTTCTGAAAATCTAAGTACACTATATCCACTGGATCCCCTTTGTCCACATGCTTGTTGACCCCCTCAAAGAATTCTAGTAGGTTGGTGAGGAACGATTTCCCTTTACAAAAACCATGTTGACTCTTCCCCAACAAATCATATTCATTTATGTGTCTGATAATTCTGTTCTTTACTATAGTTTCAACCGGTTTACCTGGTACTGAAGTTAGGTTTACCGGCCTGTAATTGCCGGGATCGCCTCTGGGTGACTTGATAACAGTTTAAGTACCTACATGAGGAACAGAAATTTGACAGAGGGCTCTTCAACTAGCAGACAAGATTATAATAAGATCCAATGGCTGGAATCTGAAGCTAGACAAATTCAGACAAGAAATAAGGAGCACATTTTTAATAGGAGGGTAATTAACCATTGAAATAATTTGTCAAGGGTTGTGATGGATTCTCCATCACAGGCAATTTTAAAATCAAGATTGGAAGTTTTTCTAAGAGATGCTCTCGTTTAAACAGGAACTAATTCAGGGAAGTTCTAGGGCCTGTTTTATACAGAAGGTCAAACTAGATGATCACAGTGGTCCCTTCTGGGCTTAAAATCTATGGAACCTGGTGAGAGGGGGAATTCTTCCTAAAAAGAGTGGAGGGATCTACCTGAAATGGGGAACTCAATGCGGAATGCAGACTTATTTTAAGAGGTGGAGGTTGTTATATAGTGACATCTACTATTGTTATTTACTATTGGAAAGATGCTTTAATATCATGGTGAAGATGTCACATCAGAAGATAGATGGATGAGATTAGATAAAATCTTCTAGCATCACTATTATCATCCTGCTTTACTCCAAATGTTTAGCTCTGCTGTTCAATTTGCTCCTGACAGACATGTCACTTATCAGGCTTCCAACAAAGTGCAAATTTCCAAGAAAATCAATTTGTGGTCATTTAAATAGTAAGTGCAAAAAATGTTTACCTGTTTGGGATGCTATTTCGTAATTCTGCAGCTCAAAAACAGCTGTGTTTTCAAATGAGCATTGGCATGTGGTCCATTACAAAGATTAGGCCCCTATAGATATGCTTTTTTTTTTTAAATTAGAGGGGTGAATTTAATATCTGTAAACTGGGTACTGCAGATGCACAAGCCGTTTTTCTTCCAAAATTTGGTTTGTTGAAGAAAAAATTCACCAAAGTTTAAAAAAAAAAAAGGATTATACATCTGCAATAGTCAATATACAGATATTAAATTCTAAGAACAAATTGTCTAGGGACAATAACAATATAGGCAAGTTCTATCTATCCAGCTATGTATTTCTATTTAACCCATAACTATAGTAGATGAGCACCTCTCTCAGCCACAATAATGGTAATGAAATGTTGCTGTCCTTACTGTATGAGTAAAGGACAGCAGAACTGTGCTTAGCCTGCCCTGACTGAGGGGTCACCCTAAACTGAACCTCACTCACTAAGTAGGGGATGGGGTGACAAATCCCAGTGAAGAAGAGAAAGGATTTGGACTCTATCTAAAGAGTTCTAGAAACCATTTGATCTTCCCTACTCCAGTGTTTAAGGACAGAACTAATTAGACTCAGTTGAGAGTCATTCCCTCACTCTCACAGACCTTGGGAGACAGGCCAGTCCTCACTTAGACAGCCCCCCAACCTGAAGCAAATACTCACCAGCAACTACACACCACACAACAAAAACACTAACCCAGGAACCAATCCCTTCAACAAACCCCGTTGCCAACTCTGTCCACATATCTATTCAAGGTACAACCACATCAGCCACACCATCAGGGGCTCGTTCACCTGCACATCTACCAATGTGATATATGCCATCATGTGCCAGCAATGCAAATCCAATTAGGGGCCTTTATTGCAGTGTCCCTTTCAGATACATGTAGTCTAAAATAAAATAAAAATGAAATCTCTCATACTCCTTAAAAAACCATATCCAGTCATTTTGTGTACACCTGTATATATAAGTCCCAATTAAGGTACACTTTAATATTACATTTGCCTAAGCGATGGAAGCTAACCATTACATGTTAAAACATTCCTGAAACTGAGAGAGATTGATCCTCACCATTAAATTCAGTTTGTGATTAATTGCCAAAGCTGAATGTTCCAAGGCCTTGAAAACAGATGCGTAGCAGTCACTTAGTTTCGTATACTTGCCAACCAGAGCTATGGAGCACATCTTCTGCAACCTTTCATATCTGACAAAAGCAAGGTTTCTAATTATTATGCTCGTATTATGCATTCTAACTAAGGCTGTTGATTAATCGCAGTTAACTCATGCGATTAACTTAAAAAAATTAATTGTGATTAAAAAAATTAATCGAGATTAATCACAGTTTTTATCACACAGTGAAACAATAGAATAACAATTGAAATTTATTAAATATTTTGAATGTTTTTCTACATTTTCATATCTTACTCCTGTGGGAATTATGCGCCACTGCGCATGTGCAGAATTTATGTCCCCTGCAGATTTCTTTGTTTCCTTACAGAAAAATAACTTTCTGACAGGGAAGTAAAGGGAAGCCACAAAAGCGGTCATGCGACCCTTCCCAGCAGTATGTTTTGAGTGCCCAGGATAGCCAGCAGAGAGGTAAATCACTGTGGGGTAGGAGTGGGACTGGGGAAGATGTGGCAGGTGGCTCCTACCCTGCACTGGGCTCAGCTACTAGTCCTGGCTGGGCTGGGGAGGACGGGACTTCCTCTTCCGCTACATGGCAACCGGGGCTGGGTCAGACCGACTCCCAGATTTCTCCCCCGGCTATAGGAAGCTCTGCAAAGTCCCACCCCACCCCCTACTCCCAGCACTTCCTGCACCCATCATTCCTCAGCTGCAGGGGAAGGGATCGTTGTGCAGGGAGCTGCTCCCCCATCCATACAACCCCCCATGCATCCAGACCCCCTCATACCCAGAAGCTCCTGCCGAGCCTCATCCCCTCTGCACCCAGAAGCCCCCCGACGAGCCCCACTCCCCCTGCACCACCCCAATGAGCAACACGCATCCAGATCCCCACCTACCAAGCCCCGCCCAGACCCCCCTGCTGAGCTCTATCCCCACCCACACTCAGACCCCCCACTGAGCCCCAACCACCTTCACCGGGATCCCGCTGCAGAGTCCCATTACCGTTGTACCCAGAACCCCCCAACAAGTCCCTGTGCATCCAGATCCCCCCCTCGCACCCGGATCCCCCACTGAGCCGCCCGCACTCAGATTGCCCCACGCAGAACCTCTCAACCCACACCTGGATCCCCCCCCACTAAGCCTCTCCACGATTGGATCCTGTCTTGCTGAGCCTGCCTTTCCACACCTGGTGCACCTGGCACGGAGGGGCAGGGCTCTGAGGTGTCTCTGGGGCAGGCCCGGTCCTTGCGCTGTGTCAGGGTTGGGTGCAGACTCACCACTGAGTCTGAGTTCCGGGACGGGGGAGCTGCACAGTGATCTCCCACCTCTGTGCAGCCAGTGACCTGTGCTCCCCAGTGCCATGCTGGAGCCTCCACACTTATTTGATAAATAAAATTTGCAGAATTTTGCAGAATTTTAAAATATTGGGCGCAGAATTTTTAATTTTTTGGTGCAGAATGCCATCAGGAGTAATATATATTGTATTCTGTGTTGTAATTGAAATCAAAGTGTATATTATTTTTTATTACAAATATCTGAACTGTAAAAATGATAAAAGAAATAGTATTTTTCAATTCACCTCATAAAGTAGTGCAATCTCTTTGTCGTGAAAGTGCAACTTACAAATGTAGATTTTTTTTGTTACATAACTGCACTCAAAAACAAAACAATGTAAAACTTTAGAACCTACAAGTCCACTCAGTCCTACTTCTTGTTCAGCCAATCATAAAGACAAACAAGTTTGTTTACATTTACAGGAGATAATGCTGCCCTCTTCTTATTTACAATGTCACCTAAAAGTGAGAACGGGCATTTGCACGGCACTTTTGTAGCCAGCATTGCAAGGTATTTACGTGCCAGATATGCTAAACATTCGTATGCCCCTTCATGCTTCCACCACCATTCCAGAGGACATGCTTCCATGCTGATGATGCTCGTTAAAAAAAAAAGGAATTAATTAAATTTGTGGCTGAACTCCTTTGGGGAGAATTGTATGTCTCTTGGCCTGTGTTTTATCCGCATTCTGCCGTATATTTCATGTTACAATAGTATCAGATGATGACCCAGCACATGTTGTTTGTTTTAAGAACACTTTCACTGCAGATTTGACAAAACGCAAGGAAGGTACCAATGTGAGATTTCTAAAGATAGCTACAGCACTCGACTCAAGGTTTAAGAATCTGAAAGGGATGAGGTGTGGAGCATGCTGTCAGAAGTCTTAGAAGAGCAACACTCTGATGCAGAAACTACAGAACCTGAACCACCAAAAAAGAAAATCAGCCTTCTGCTGGTGGCATCTGACTCAGATGATGAAAAGGAACATGCGTCGGTCCTCAGTGCTTTGTATTGTTATCTAACAGAACCCATCATCAGCATGGATGCATGTCCCCTGAATGGTGGTTGAAGCATGAAGGGATATATGAATCTTTAGCGCATCTGGCATATAAATATCTTGCAAAGCCGGCTACAGCAGTGCCATGAGAACGCCCGTTCTCACTTTCAGGTGACATTGTAAACAAGAAGCGGGCAGCATTATCTCCTGCAAATGTAAACAAACTTGTTTATCTGAGCGATTGGCTGAACAAGAAGTAGGACTGATTGTACTTGCAGGACATGCAAAGTTTTACGTTGTTTTATTTTTGAATGCAGGTTTTTTTTACATGATTCTACGTTTGTAAGTTCAACTTTCATGATAAAGAGATTGCACTACAGTACTTGTATTAGGTGAACTGAAAAATACTATTTCTTTTGTTTTTTTACAATGCAAATATTTGTAATCAAATATAAATATAAAGTGAGCACTGTATACTTTGTATTCTGTGTTGTAATTGAAATCAATATATTTGAAAATGTAGAAAGCATCCAAAATATTTAAATAAATGGTATTCTATTATTGTTTAACAGTGCGAATCGTGATTAATTTTTTAATTGCTCGACAGCTCTAATTCTAACAAATGTTTCTTTTCTAAAAATAAGATCATAAAATACCCCATTTTAAAAAAAAATACACATTTTTAAACACAGAAGGCCAGAGCCTTCGCAGGCATAAGTCAGCGTCGTTACACTGACTACAGTGGAACTATATCACTTTATGCCAACTGAGGACCTGACCCAGAGTCTTATATTCATGATGATTTAAAAACTTTGAGAAAACATAATAGGAGTTACAATACCTGTCTGCCATTTTCTTCCATTTGAAAAGAAGATCACTTGGTTGGTCATCAATAGGTAGGTTTAATCTCTGTTTAAAATATGTAATAATGCCTTGTTCTTCCAACAGGATTGGCACTCGGTAAGTGGAAGAAACATCATGGATAAATATCACCTAGTAAATAAATTGTGATTATGTACAAAAATTGGTCTTCTAAATACACCTGTACCCCGATATAACGCTGTCCTCGGAAGTCAAAAAATCTTACCACGTTATAGGTGAAACCGCGTTATATCGAACTTGCTTTGAACCGCTGGAGTGCGCAGCCCTGCCCCCCCGGAGCGCTGCTTTACCGCGTTATATCAGAATTCGTGTTATATCGGGTCGCGTTATATCGGGCTAGAGATGTACTTGCATACGAAATATAAAAGCTAAGGAGATTCATACCTACAGAACAAATGTAATTCAATACATATACTTTGCCCATATACTAAAATTAGATAAAACAACATAATCAATGTTTAATGTCCCTCTCAATCACTTATCTGTAAAGAAAAGCTATTTAAAGTATAAAGATGAGGATTCCCTCAACGTTTCCCTTCTTTAGCCCACCAGAGTTGTGGACAAGCTATATATCATTATTATTTACCATAACACCTAGGAGGCCTAGTCATGGACCAGGACTGTGCTAGGCACTGAAGAAAATGCTTCACTGTGACACTGGCCTCAGTCCTATGAACATACATGTGAGTAGCGCCATTGAGGTCAATGTTGCTACTCACGTGTATTTGCAGAATCTGGATGCATATTGTGCGTTCCAGATGTAAACATATCTAGTGTGTTTTAAAATATTAATACTAAGAGCTGTTTGTATGTGAGGCCCCACAAAAAGTCACAGAGATAAGTTGGTTTTCCTTTTTAACAAACAAACATTGCAGAATATTTTATTGCCTGAAGAAAGAACATGAATGGAGCCTGCTTCCTATTTGCAAAGAAAAGCTCTCTACTGGGGGCCTAAAGAGTTAATGGTGTTTCCAATAATGGAGGGTTTTCTTAACCACACTATATTATGCAATCAAATGGCAGACATTCCAATTCAAAAATATATTTATAAATGTACCCGCAATATAAAGTGTGAACCAATTGTCACTAATTAAGCTCACTACATTTAGCCTGCAGGAAATTGTGGAACCTGAAGTCCTGAGTATGAATCTATATGCCCTTTCTTGATGTCATGTATGGAGATCTACTTGATAAGGAATGGCTACTTACCCCACAGTAACTGTGGCTCTTCAAGATGTTGTAGTCAGTGTAGATCTCACTGTAGGTGGGCATGTGTCTCATGCATGGGATAGCGGAGTTTTTTGACTAGCTGTGTCCATCAGTGTTGTGCCTGCACTCTGTGCTTTCTTGTGCACCCATACAAGGACCCAAAGGTTGGGGCAACTGCAACCCTCCCTCAGTTCCCTCACAATTCAAAGCTCGTATTAGCCAGGGACTCCAAAAAGAAGGGATGGAGGGCAGGTCATGGCATCCACATTGAAGGCATCTCAAAGAACCACTGTTACTGTTGGGTAAATAACCATTCTTTCTCCTGTGACTATGTGTCAGCATGGATCCCGCTGTAGATGACTGGCAAGCAGTAACCTCTCTGGACGGTAGGAGTGAGAAGTTTCAGCTGCATCAGTCAAACATCAGGGGGTAGCCATGTTAGTCTGTATCTACAGACATAGTCACTCTATGCATCTGAAGAAGTGAGGTTTTTACCCACGAAAGCTTATGCCCAAATAAATCTGTTAGTCTTTAAGGTGCCACCCAACTCCTTGTTGTATCAGTCAAACAGTAATTGAAGCACTCCTCTCCCAAAGTTGGGATCTGGCTGCCATGTCAGGGATATAATATTTAAACAAAAGTCAGTGGGTTGCTTCAAGCTGCAGCCTGACAGATCTCAGAGACTGAAACAGGCGCTGGACACTTGCTGCCTTTGCCCGAGTGAAGTGCGTCTTGAAGTTGGGAGGGAGAGACTCATCAACCATCTGATAGCAGGCGGAAATGAACTTTGTGATTCACTTAGAGCAGAGGTTCCCAAACTTTAACAACCTGTGAACCCCTTTCACTAAAATGTCAAGTCTCGCGAACCCCCTCCTAAAAATGAATATTTCCAGGAATTTTCTCCTTTACCTGAGTATAAATTATAAAAGTAGTGATCTTGGAAATATAATTTTTTTATGACATGCTTATTACATACTATTTATTATTAATTATTATTTATCATTACAGTATTTTTATTACATTATGAAAACGGCAACACTCTTCCAAGATCTCACTTTCGTAGCTTGTATCGCTCTGAATAAGCCTGTTATAAGACAAGGCTCCTATGTTTCATCAAGGAGTGTCAGATGTGAAACAGAATGAAGGTATTTAAGAAGCCAACTCAAAGTGTTCCTTCTACACAAGCATTCAGGTCTTGAGCAGTCCAGGCAAACAATGTATGTTAAAACAAAGCTTAAACTTCTTCTTCATAATAATTTTAAAAACAATACTAGCTGCCTATTTAATTTTAAAAACAGCAAAAAATATCCACCTCCCTTTCCATTTCTTATAAGGAGTCTTGAAGTTTAAATCTCCTCAGTGTGATAGAGATGCTTGCTTTGATCTGCTTAGCTCTTGGAAGTCCAGGGGCTCCGGGCTTCTGGTCCCGTTCTCCCTAGGGACAGCTCTGTCCGCCATTAGGGAAGTTTTTCCCAAGAACCCCCTATAACATTTCACGAACCCCAGTTTGGGAACCACTGACTTAGAGAGTCTCTGTGACAAGATGGCTTGGCCTTTTGATGGGCCAGAAATGTCCAGAGGTTTGGATTCAGCCTGAAAGGCTTGATCCTGTTAAGGTCACTGAGCAAAGCTCTGGATACATCCTAGTATACAGCTTCTTTTCTCCCAGAGTCGAATGCGGCTTTGAGAAGAAGACTGGTAGGGTGACTGACTGGTTCAGGTGAAATTCTAAGACTCCTTTAGGGATGAACTTGGGGTGTGATTTCAACACCACTTTATCGCTATGGCAGGATGTGAAAGGCAGTCCAGCTATGAGGGCTTAGAACTCACTGACCCTCTGCACTGAGGGATGGCCACCAGAGACTCCATCTTGATGGTAGGTGGTGTAATGAGCAATCCAACAGTGTTTTAAAAGGAGGCTCCATGAGTTTTTAGGCGGATAATGCTGAGGTCCCACATAGTCGTTGGTGTCTAATCAGAGCTTAAGTATCAAGGAGGCCCTGGAGGAATTTCAATACCGTCAGATGAGAGAAGTTAGAGTATGACTGTACCACATTATGGCACACCAATATTGCTGCAAGGTGAAACCTGAGAGTGTAAAATGCTTGTGCTGCATGCTTCAGGAGCAACATATAGTTGAGGAACTTCAGTGCCAGGTCCTCAATTGGGTCCATATTGTTTTGGGCTTCCCACACAGAAAATCTTTTCCATTTCAGGACGTAAGTCTTCATGGTGGAAAGTTTCCAGCTCTGTCTGAGAATTTCTTGAATCATAGGGAGCAGTCTCTGCAAGTAGTGCTCAACCAGCCAACCACCAAGCTATCAGGTGCTATGACTGAGAGTCTGGGTGCAGTATCTGACCTTGGTTCTAAGATGATATGTTTAGGCAGGTTAGGAGCTGGCTAAGAGGCCACTTCGGACATCTACAATAGATCTGAAACCAGAACTGTCTCATCCAGTAAGAGGCTATCGGGATGATCACAGCCTTGTCACATCTAATCTTGGATATTCCCCTGGGAATCAGAGGAATCGGCAGAAAGGCATATAGAGGTCCTCAAGGCCATAGAAGAATCAAGGCGTCTAGTAATGGGCCTCGGTTGACTCCCTCCCTTCTGGAGCAGAAGTCTGGGCCATGAATGGTAAGCAGGAACGTAGGGAGGGTTGTGGCCATTCTGGCCCTTATGCTCTCATGAGGCAGCACTGGGCGCATGCATGGCTCCGACCAACACGGCTATTCAAACAAACTCCAGTCTCATATGCAACAAGTGCATGCGCACCTACAATGTGAGCCACACTGACACACTCAGAGAAGAATTGTGGTGTCTACACGAGCCATATATGAATCTATTATGCTTGTTAACATGTAAAAGCTTTAATATTGGATAGTATTTGCATGTTCATTTTGGTGTATTGAAGAGCCATTGACAATTTAGTCACTGTTAATGGTGCTGTTATAAAAAGTTTACAGAGGATTAATAACTGATGTAAATGTTATATGCGCATTAGAGACATAAAGAGGATGCTATACATGGTTATAGATGCATCAGTAAAACCTGTTATAGATTATTATAAACCATGGTTTCAAGCAACCTTCTGAAGTATTGTTCTAACAATTTATAACAACTGATTAAACATGTATTCAAAAATCTATTAATTCTTAACCCTTCATAAACAATCTATAATTGGATCCTTTGTAGTAAGTGTGACCAAATTATTAAAGGCTATTTGACATACCAAATTGTAAACAATATCCAGTACTTTTGAGCAGTTTATATTTTATATATTGACTATTTTATATTTCATCATATAATTACTTGCAATTTAAAAATCAGTGGATTATTGAAACAAGTATTTCTTGGAGATTAAAAACAGAAATACATTCAGATATTTAAGGTGTATAAAACTAGAAAAATCAGAATTGTATAGTTTGAGAAAAGGAGAGATGAAATCTGAAACTACAAACCTGTTCAGGTTCCACATGGCAAAACATGGAAATCTTTTCCTTCACAGCCATTTCTATAGGCTTTGTACTTCTGCAGACTATCTGTCAAAATACATCATATATAAAACATAAATAAGAAGTGTGGAAAAATAAGATAGGAAAAAACTCTAAGTAAATGGAAGCTCCTCAACATTAATCAAGGAAAAGATTGACCTCTCAAGAAACAACAGCCTGGACAAATAATTTTTTCCTGGGAGTTCTACAATATATCATAAGTCACATAAATACCTGTGACGTTGCACTCTTTATATTTTATGAAAATATGCTAATGAGTTTAAATATAACGTAACTGGAATATGCTTCATGCAAAAGGTCTCTTGTAAGGTATCATTACAAAGCTTATAATCGACTGAGTGTGATCATCCTATTTGTATAAATGTATCACTCTTGTATCTGAAACTAGAAATATGAAATATAACTCTGAGGGCCTATTGTAATTATGCAAAGTGTGGGCCATTAATGGTGGTTTGGAATCTTGATGACTCCCATTAACCAGGACAATTGTCTGCAGATGGCTCTGTTTTACTTGCAAGTCTTCCTGTATACCTGTGTGCTGGCAAGTGGGTAATGAAGTCTTACAGTGACATGTGATCATGTCACCTGAACTGAAATCCATCTTTAACCTGGTGCTTTTCCATTGAGAAGGAGGAGATGGGAACCCAGAGAGGGACAAAGGATTCCCACCTTATGCAAAAGATATATAAATGGATGGAACAGAACAAAGGGGGCAGTCATCATGAGGAATCCCCTAGCTACCACCTGAGCTGGAACAAGGGCTGTACCAGGGGAAAGGACTGTGCCCAGACTAGGAAGGTGTCCAGTCTGTGAAAGAGACTTACTGAAACATCTCTCAGGGTGAGATTTTATCTGTACTCAGTTGTATGACTGTATTAGGCTTAGATTTGCATGTTTTATTTTATTTCACTTGGTAATTCACTTTGTTCTGTTTGTTACTACTTGGAACCACTTAAATCCTACTTTCTGTATTTAATAAAATCATTTTTTACTTCTTAATTAACCCAGAGTACGTATTAATACGGGGGGGGGGCAAACAGCTGTGCATATCTCTCTATCAGCGTTATAGAGGGCAAACAATTTATGAGTTTACCCTGCGTAAGCTTTATACAGGGTAAAATGGATTTATTTGGGGTTTGGACCCCATTGGGAGTTGGACATCTGAGTGTTAAAGACAGGGACACTTCTGTAAGTTGCTTTCAGTTAAGCCTACAGCTGTTAGGGGACGTGGTTCAGACCCTGGGTCTGGGTTTGCAGCAGGCTAGCGGGTCTGGCTCAAACCAGGCAGGGCACTGAAGTCCTAAGCTGCCAGGGCAGGAAAGCACGGGCAGAAGTAGTCTTGGCACATCAATTGGCAGTTCCCAAGGGGGTTTCTGTGATCCAACCCATCATAATACCATTTAACAAGAGATAGCTACATCAGATCTCCACCAACATATCTATACCTTTATTCACCTACTTTCCTGTTTTCTACTTTTTATATTTACATTGCTTCCTCTGCTTGCAACGCTACCTCTCTCCCCTCCTCCTCAATTCCCCACTTCTTCCTGACCCTACTCTTTATTCTTTCATGCTTTACTCATTTACTCTTCAGGTACCATTTAAGTAACACACCAAAGAGCAAAGAATAAGGAGAGTCAAAAGTGTGATACATTATCACCAAGTTTGTTGTGTTTTTTTCAGTTATCCTTTGTTTATTACGACTTTCTTTATCTTTCAAGTACCTTAACAGCACATTTTGGTTTGTTTGTAATTCACCTGACTGCTGCCCAGTGGACCTGGAAGCTGATCTGTGTCCCTGGAAGAGAAGATCGATAGACCAAAGAGAGGAGTTTCTTTTCTTTTCTAACTTTCCAATTCCCTTTTTCTGATGTATTTATATCTGTGAATCCTTTGTGCTGAAAGCAGGACATTTGGGAATTTGTGGAAATATTTGCAATTTTTACCAACAAGGATTTTTTTTTCCAGGACAGATACTAAGTGATTAATTTCTCAATTATTATTTATGTTACCAAGCACATAGGATCCCTAGTCCCCATGATGTCAGCCACTATACAAACATAGAATGCCTTTCCCGCCTATTTCTGATTTGTTTGTGTGCAAGTGCTGATTATATTTTTAAAAGCTTTTTTGTTGAGTAAACTTGCTCTTATTCCTTGATCGCTTTGCTAAGTAAAAGAATACATACCAACTGAATTTTATTTCCCCTACCCTCAAAATAGGTACTCCAGTATGGAAAAATGTAATGCAAGCCATAAAGAAAGAACTAGTGCAAGTTCTAATCATAAAGAAGAATTATGCAAGTAATTTTTAAATTCCCTTTATCTAAATGTGGGTGAATATCCAGTTAGGCTTTATCAGCCATGACAATGTGTGTTCAAGACATTACAGAGAAGTCTACAATTCTTAACACACAGCTTCAAAGTGGGTGACACCAGGAGTTGAGGGTTCTCTGCATGCTGCAGTAAAATTATTGCTAATGGAGTCATAAAAGTTAAATGCATCAGCAACAGCAGGAAATAAAAAAAAACTATAGTAACAACGTCTGGTTTATATTTCCCAAAACAATAAAATACAGGTGCACAGTAGGAATTATATAATTCAAGGGAGCAGCATTGGCAACCAGACAAGATATAATTTTTCAAGATGTCATGAGAGAGTCCCTTGGATGTATAGACATTGTGCATGCAAACAGACATTTTTCAAAGCTCTTTAGCTTAGAAGAAGAAGACTACTCCCTCTGTTTGAGTGGTCAACAGCTACAGATAGTAGGAAAATTATTGTTCTTACGCCTAAACTCAGGATATGGGAAAGTGACTACATTAATCTGTTTTCCTTTCATTCCACACTCAAAAATCAATAGTTTTTAAAAGTCTAATTTTCAAAATAAGGCACAGGCAATTACTTTAACTGCCTCCAGAAATCAGGTGCCCATTTTGTGTCTGAAGTTAATTGCATGCCACAGAGTTTGAAATTTAGGCCCTAAATCTTAAAATATTGGGTACGAGTGAAAACTTTGCGTCAAAAACCAGTTAAGGTTACTAAGTCACAACAGTGTGGTTACCTATCATGTCCTTTACAAAACTGATGATGTTGCAGTTACGATGAAGGGATTTTGATAACTGAATTCTAATGGATGTTAAGACAGCCTACAGTGAAAATATAGGCACTGTTGTTTTTTTAATAGTGAAAACTAAAATAAAGCAAAGAAATGAGTAGCTAAGGTAATAAATCTTACCTATGGACTGTTTGACTTTTTTTATTTATACATTTGACTTATGTATTTTTATTAGCTTGATTTCAGTAGCTAAATATTTTCTTTGAATAGATATTTTTAAATGGGAAATATTGGTTAATATATTTATCCATTAACAGTAAAAAAAACTGGTACAATGCCTATAATTGCTTTTTTCTTGATAGTAATGTGTATGTAGTTTAATATGAAAATTATGTAATGTTATTAATGTATGATAAAATTAAGTAGGTAGCCTTGCATTACAGGCTTATTGATATGGATCATTAAAGTGTACGCAGAGAATTGTTTCCTTTTCAAAACTGCATCATACTGTTTATTTTTCGAGTTTCCTAATGACAGAACAGTATTTATTTTGAGTAAGCATTAGGGTTGCTGGGTGATAATTATATAGTTATTTTTTTATTCTTGATAACACTAATGTGTTTGTTTATTATACGTAGATGTGAATTCACTGTGACTTAAGCGTAATCTTTAAAAACAACAGTTGAGTCTAAGTTTTGGAATTTGCCAGTGTGTGTTTTCTTTGGGGTTGGTTTGTTTTTTTTGCATCTTACATTTCTTCCTTTGTTTCAGAAAATAGACAGTATTTTAATTTTTTTTAACAAACAGTATTCAGTCTTACCACATTTAAATCATTCAGGTGATGTATGAAATATAATTTTAAAATTTGTTATAGTTAGTATGGACAACTGATTCCCCCACACATACAAATATTAACATTTTTATAATGAACCACCAAAACATATTTAGTTTAATGAGTTATAAAAAATATATTCATTTCTTTTATGAGGCACTCACTGCTGGATAGGAGGCTTCTAATTTGTAGAAATTAAGGTAATCGGAAAGTGCATTTTTATTTATTGGATTTTAGAAAAGAAAATTGGCAAAGTTTAACAAGTCTGCCACAAATACAATGTTGATAGCTGGAACACTCCGTGGGAGTTCTGTCTGGGAAAGGCACGAAGAGCCAGGCTTTCAAAGTGCTGGCAGATTAATTAATTTTGCAATGTTCATTAGTGAGATTATTGATTTACCTGTGATAGGAACAAAATTCAATAACTTTGTTCTACCAAATTACACTTAATTGGTATTCGGAATACGAGGATGTATTTTATGACTGAAGCAGTAGCATTTAACCAGAAGAACATATGGACTAAAAAGTTATATCTCTTGGAAAGGTTCAGGAAAAAGAAAATTTACAAAAGAAAGGCAGAACATAATATTTACTTGTGTACATTGTCATTGTATAATAACATAATTATACCAAACAGCAGAGTTGGCTATCTTACTAGGGGCTTGATACTGCAAGATACTACACACTCCTGTGAAGTGCTAAACAACTTCAACTCCCAACAGAGTCAGTGGAGGGAGGGAGCTCAGGACATTAAGGGAATGCCCAGCACCTTGCAGAGCTGAGCCCTTCGAACTATATTATGGTTTGCCCAAAGCCCCAAGGAAAGGGCTGCTACTAGAGCAGACCAGGAAGCAGATTCTGGCTCAGATCATTGCAATCTGTCTCCCCTCTGCTCCAAAGACAAAGTACTCCATGACAGGCTTCTTCACAGTGCAGCATATTTTATTTGGAAAACAAGCATATCTTTGCTAGTTAGTGTGCTGGCATCTCCTGCATGGGGAGGGATACAGTGGCTCTTTGGAGCCTGTTTTCCACCCCATGCTTCACCTGTGATACAGGTGGCCAGGCTGAGGAAATAATCCGACACCTTTGCACATTCATTCACACATTTTATAGTTAAATTGTTTGTCTCAGCATCCATATTTTAATTGGATACATATTTTCAAATGATGGATTATTTTTCTGAATTCATTAGTAAAACTGATGATACAGCCTCACATTCCTCTCAGAATAGATCCAACCTTAACTCTAGATTTTTAAAGCCACGTATAGAGATTTTGCTATAAGACTCTTTAATGGGAAGAGCATAGCTAGAATCCCATGATATTTAAGGGATAAAAGTATATTGACATTCAGTACATTTTTGTAGTTTAATTTCTTTGGTTTTTAGTACACTGGTATGGTCCAAGTTGCTTCCTTCCCCTCCCTCATAAGGGCTTGTCTACACTTGAAATACTACAGCGGCACAGCTGCACCACTGCAGCTGCACTGCTGTACCACTTCAAAGTAGACACTACCTCGGACAACGGGAAGTATTCTCTCATTGGCATAGGTAATCCACCTCCCCGACAGGTGGTAGCTAGGTCAACAGAAGAATTCTTCCATTGACATAGCACTGTCTATACCATGGGTTAGGTCAGCTTAAATACACCACTCAGAGATGTGGGCTTTTCATACCCCTGCGCGACAGTTAAACCAACTTAATTGTGTAGTGCAGACCTGGCCTAAGACAGATTCCCTTTCAGAGTAGAAAGAACTGGAGCCTTATGCTTTGAATTATTTACATGCACCAATATATCTAGATGACCTATAAACACAGATTTTATCATAACCCTATGAACTCACCAGATCTGGAGACAAACCTAGGCCTCTCAGCGCTCGAACACTGTTCTGTGTAGGTTTTGTTTTCTGTTCTCCAGTAGCATTAGGCTGGAAACATATATTTTAAAGGCTGAAACAGTAACTCAGTTCTAGTATCAGGACAATTATAGTTAAAAACAAAGAAATGTCAGTAAAAGTAAGGATATTGACAAGGAGAAAAAAGTATACATCAAAGCAAAGCACAATATGTTAGAATGGAGAATAGTAACACTGTATTATTGCATGCATTAGAAACCCTGTGGAATTTCTAGCCAAACAGCACTAATTCAGGCCAACTGTCTCTTTTAGATCAGTATATAGAGAGTATAGGGCTCAGAACTGAGGAGGAGAAATGTCCAAAATTGGACTTTCTGTAGTAGCTCGGAAACGCTACAAATCAGTGCCACGCCTTCAATGACCTTCGATAAGTGGAACTGATTGGAATTTAGTACACAACTCTGTCCTCAAATATACACATTCAACTGCCATTGAAATTAATTGTAAATGGGTTAATGTAAATCAGGACAGAATACGCTCTTTTTTATCTATATAGATAATCCAAAAGAAATTCTGGAAAATATGGTAGTATCATCAGTACCCCACGTCTACCTTCCAAAAACTTGCCTGTGAATATTTACAACTTAAAAAAACCCCTTTTAATCTATTTTTTGGTGTAAAAGTTATGGTTAGATAGAACACAAAATTTTCAGCATTATAAAGCAGATGTAGCCTTACAGATGAGTTAGTATTATTAGTCTTCACTCACATTACCTGGAATACTAAAAGGGAGACTATTAAAGAATCTTGGGTAAAAACTTGGCTCCAGTAAAATCAATGGCAAAACTCCCACTGGCTTCAGAGGAGCAAGGATTTTACCCATTGTCTCTTTAAGCTTTAAAACACTGACTCCCTCCACTACAACTCCTGAAAAAATTATATAGAATGCAGTACATGGCAAAACTTAACTGAAAATTAAAATATATTATCTTACTAATTTACCTGTGGTACAAGGCTAACGTGGATATTGCAGAAGTTTTCTCTTTTTGCCTTAAACTGGAACTGTCTGAATGCCTCAACAAATGGCATTCCTTCAATGTCTCCAATAGTTCCACCTAGCTGAAAAAGAAGGCCCAGAATTTACTACTGCTCTGACAATTAAAAAAATAAATTTCTACTCTGTGTCAGCCTTGAAAATTTCAAGTGCTCATCTCAGTTGTGCATGTTGTAAGAGGGAGAATGAATGAAGTATGGTTCTGGAGGCACATCTTGTATCATTACATAGGCCATTTCATGTGGAAAACTTTACTCATTTTCAATGCTGATTTTATTCACTTTCAATGCTGAGGGCACAGTTTTCCACAAGAATAAGTCTGTTACCACTGAAAACTATATGCTTTATATACAATTTTCAGTATCTTGGAGACACCTGCATTCTTGAATCAAGTAGTAGGGAACAAGTTATCAATACAGTACACTGCAATTTGGTAAATGAGAATGAAAATGTTTTTAGTTTCCTGTTTTCTGAATTAATAATAACTGAGGTAAATGCAAAAAGGGCATCTAATGCTATTATCACAGCTTTACAATGGGATAAACTGCACATCACCAGTTTGGCATCCTGGTAAAAGCAGAAATAATTAGAAACATGTTATGCCAGAACAAGACAGATGTAAGGAATAAATTAAATTTATAAAAAAATGTATTCAGCAATAGCTATGCTAGAAAGATTGGAGCTGCTTAAACAGTCTTAAAACAAGATCCTTAAAAACAAAATTATCTCAGAATGTGGTCTGATGTGCCCTCTTGTGGTCTCTGGAATCATTGCACATTTTTGTTCAAATAAAATTTAAAAAAAACCACACACACACAGACACACAGACACACACACACACACACACACAAAGACTTTACTGTATTTGACACATATATAATAAACCTACTTACTGCAACAATTTGCAATTGATAAATTATATTTGTAACCTGAAAGCCTTGAAACTGTATTTGAGTATGTCTTGGTCTCTACAGAAAGTTTCCTGACTTTGAGAAAAGCATCACTGAGAACCTCACCCCTATCTAACGTAAGGAAGTTCCTGTGCACTTTTTCTGTTTATTGCTCTTTCTAAGCTTAAAGGAAATGTTGGATCCATATTTTACACTTCATAAATATAGTGGAAACTTTCTGATCAAGCCGAAACCTTAGGCTAAAATCAAGGCTGGATTGTCTTTCTAAAAGATATGCTATAGTTCAAAAAGAAACTATGAGCTTCGTACAGAAGTAAATAAGTGTCTATGGCCTGCGTTATGCTGGAGTTCAGACTAGATGATAATAGTCGTCCTTTCTGGCCTTAAAGCCCATTAAATACTCTTTCTTCAAATTCCCAGACATGTCTTCTTCAGAAATTTCATTGAAACTTGAATCATAATAAATAGTACCATCTAGTACTTATGTAGTGCTTTTTCATCCATACATCTCAAAGTGCTTTACAAAGGAGGGACTATACTGCTTTGCAAGACCTTAAAAATAAAATAGCTAAAATGTGACCTCAATCCATAAGTACTTAGATACATTCTTGAAAGCATGATCATGAACAATATGACAGGATCCTTGGTTTGAAGATTGCAAGCTATTATTTGAAGAGTTCTTCTACTGACTATGATGTCGTGATTTCTGAAATCATCAAGGAAATTAAGTCCTGCTCCTTAATATTGTTAACCCAGTATACGTAGCTGGAATCCACTGTATATGGCTTGTGAAAACCCAGGAAAGGTGAAAATACATACACCAGAAAAAACAGTTACTCACCTTTTGTAACTGTTGTTCTTCGAGATGTGTTGCTCATATCTATTCCAGTTAGGTGTGTGCGCGCGCCGCATGCACGGATGTCGGAAACTTTTCTCTAGCAGTTACCCATCAAGCCGGCTGTGGAGCCCCCTGGAGTGGCGCCAATATGGTGCTCTATATATGACCCTGCCAGCCCGACCCCCCTTCAGTTCCTTCTTGCCGGCTACTCGAACAGAGGGGAAGGTGGGGGGGAATGGAATAGATATGAGCAACACATCTCGAAGAACAACAGTTACAAAAGACAAGTAACCGTTTTTTCTTCTTCGAGTGCTTGCTCATATCAATTCCAGTTAGGTGACTCCCAAGCCTTACCTCGGAAGTGGGGTCTGAGGCAAGGTATTGCAGACTGGAGAATCGCCCTGTCGAAGGCTGCATCATCATGTGATTGGTGAACGATGGCGTAGTGTGATGTGAAGGTGTGCACCGAACTCCATGCGGCAGCCCTGCAGATGTCCTGGAGGGGTACGTGTGCCAGGAAGGCTGCTGATACGTGGAGTGAGCCATGACAACAGGCGGAGGGACCTTCGCTAAGCCATAGCAAGCGTGAATACACACCGTGTTCCAGGAGGATATCCGCTGGGAGGAGACTGGCGAACCTTTCATTCGCTCCGCTAGAGCAACAAACAACTGGGTTATTTTGCGGAACGGCTTCGTTCTGTCTATGTAGAAGGCGAGTGCTCTTCTAACGTCCAGTGAATGCAGCTGCCGCTCACGGAGGGTGGGGTGCGGCTTTGGATAGAAAACCATCAGGAAAATATCCTAGCTGACATGGAAGCGGGACACAACTTTCGGTACGAAGGCCGGGTGAGGCCTAAGCTGCACCTTGTCCTTATGAAATATGGTATACGGGGGCTCGCACATGAGGGTCCGTAGTTCCGAAACGCGTCGTGCCGAAGTGATGGCCACTAGGAAGGCAACCTTCCAGGAGAGGTAGAGGAGCGAGCAGGAGGCTAGCGGCTCAAAGGGAGGACCCATGAGACGAGACAGGACTAAATTAAGGTCCCAGGCCGGGACAGGGGGGCTTCATCAGAGGATGGATCTTTTCCAGTCCTTTTAGGAAATGACTCACGATATGGTGTGCAAACACTGAGCACCCGGAAACTCCTGGGTGAAATGCCGAAATAGCCGCAAGGTGGACTTTCAGAGAGCTGAATGCCAGGTGCTGATCTTTCAGGTGCACCAGATAGTCCAGGATGCATGGAATCGAAGCCTGGAGTGGGGGCACCTGCTGCTGGGTGCACCAGATAGAAAACCTTTTCCACTTTGCTTTGTAAGTGGTTCTGGTAGAAGGCTTACGGCTTTCCAAGAGCACCTGCCTCACCAGGTCCAAACAGGCGAGCTCCGCTTGGTTTAACCACGGATCCTCCAGGCCATAAGATGAAGTGACTGTAGGTCTGGGTTGAGAAGGCGACCGTGATTCTGCAAGATGAGGTAGGGAGTGAAAGGTAGACGGACCGGGGCCCGGATCGATAGGTCCATGAGGGTGGGGTATCAGCACTGGTGAGGCCAAGCTGGAGCCACCAGGATGACATCTGCCTTGTCCTTGCGGACCTTGAGAAGCACCGTGTAGATGAGAGGAAATGGTGGGAAGGTGTATAGTAGTTGACCGGACCAAGGAATCAGGAAGGCGTCTGCAATCGAGCCCTGACTGTGACCCCGGAAAGAGCAAAAGGTTGGGCACTTCCTGTTGGCCAGCGTGGCGAGCAGGTCAATTCAGGGAAACCCCCAGCTGCAGAAGATGGAGTGGATGACATCCGGCCGAATCGACCATTCGTGTGTGAGGAACCGTCTGCTTAAGCTGTCCGCCAGTACGTTCTGAACGCCAGGCAGGTATGAGGCTTGGAGAAGGATGGAGTGGGCTAAACAAAATTCCCATAGCAGGAGGGCTTTGTGGCAGAGAGGAGACAACTGAGCTCCGCCTTGCTTCTTTATATAAAACATGGCCGTGGTATTGTCTGTACGCACCGCTACACAATGGCCCTGCAATTGTGACAGGAATACTTGGCACGCAAAGCGGATTTCCCTGAGCTCTTTGATGTTGATATGCAGGGCCAATTCCTCTACTTGCCACAGGTCTTGAGTCATCATGCTCCCGAGATGTGCTCCCCAGCTGAGCACCGACGCATCCGTTACCAATGTCAGAGTGGGCTGGGGAGGGTGGAATGGTACCCCGGCGCTTACCATGCGGGGGTCCAGCCACCAACGTAGGGAATTGAGGATATGCCCCGGGACGGTCAGCACCACGTCCAGACTGTCGCGGCCTGGGCGATACACAGACGTGAGCCACGCCTGCAGGGGCCTGAGCCGCAACCTGGCATGTTGCACCACATAGGTGCAGAACGCCATGTGACCCAGTAGCTTGAGGCACTGTCTCGCCATGGTGGTGGGAAAGTTGCAAAGGCTGGTGATTACCTGCGCGAGAGCTAGACGACGGGCCTCTAGGAGGAACACCCTCACCTGGTTCGCATCCAGGACTACCCCAACGAACTCTATTGTTTGTGTTGGGGCAAGAACAGACTTGCTGATGTTCAGAATAATGTCCAAGCAGTCGAACGTGTCTCTGACCAATTGTATCTGCGATTCTACCTGCTGACGAGATCGACCTCGCATGAGCCAGTCGTCTAGGTATGGGTAAATGTGCACGTGGTGGCGGCGAAGAAAGGCCGCCACGACTGCCATGCATTTGGTGAAGACGCGAGGAGCCGTGCACAGGCCAAACGGGAAAGCTGTGAACGGATAATGCACCTTGTTTACTATGAAACGGAGAAAACGTCTGTGAGACGGATTGATTGTAACATGAAAATAAGCGTCCTTCATATCAAGGACGGCGTACCCATCTCCTGAATCCAGGGAGGGGATCATCATGCTCAAGGAGACTATGCGGAACTTTGAGTTGACTATGTGCTTGTTGAGTTCCCTTAGGTCCAGGATGGGCTGTAGACCTCCCTTTGCCTTGGGAATGAGGAAGTAGCGTGAGTAGAAGCCCTTGCCTCTGAGCTCCCGAGGTACCTCCTCCACTGCTCCTAGAGCTAGGAGGAACTGGACCTCCTGGATGAGGAGTTGCTCGTGAGAGGGGTCCCTGAAGAGGGACGGGTAAGGGGGGTGGGAGGGCGGGGAGGAGCAGAAATGGATAGAATAGCCCGCCTCTACCGTGTGGCGGACCCACCAGTCTGATATAATAAGGGACCATGCACGGTAGAAGCGGGATAGGCGGTTCAGAAAGGGAGAGTGACTGGTCGGGGTATGGACTGGTAATCCATCCTCGTGTGCGTCTTCAAAATGGGCGCTTAGGGCCCAGAGGGGCTTTAGACTGTCCCTGGCCCTGCCCTGGGGGAGGACGCGATGGTCTGCGCATGGTGTATCTACTACCTCCTACCAAGATCTGCCTGGGTCTAGTGGGGAAAGACAGCTGCTGGGAGGGCTGGGGTTTAAATGGCTTTGAGTCGCCGGGCTGTGCATGCCGAGAGACTTAATTGTGTTCCTTGAATCTTTCAGGCTATGCAAACTAGAGTTGGTCTGTTCAGAGAAAAGCCCCTGACCGTCAAGTGGGAGGTCTTGAATAGGCTGCTGAACTTCTGGCGGAAGACCCGAAGACTGAAGCCAGGCGTTACGCCGCATGGCAACACCAGATGCCAGCGTACGTGCCGCCACATCCGCGGCGTCCAGGGAGCCTTGAAGAGCAACCCGGGACACTATTCTGCCCTCCTCAGCAATGGCGCCCAGCTCCTGCCGAGAGTCCGACGGGAGGAGCTCCTTGAACTTTTGGATAGCAGACCAGGAGTTATAACTGTATCTGCTAAGGATCGCGAGCTGATTAGCAATCCATAGGGAGAGGCCACCGATAGAATAAACCTTCCTCCCAAAGCGATCCAGACGTTTCGTGTCTCTTGATTTAGGGGCGGGCCCTTGCTGGCCCTGCCTTTCTTTTTCGTTTACTGCATCCACCACCAGGGAGCACGGGGGGAAGGGAAGGATGGGTAAAAAGGTATTTGTACTCCTTAGTGGGGACAAAGTACTTTCTTTCGGCCCCTTTGGCCATCGGAGGAATGGAGGCCGGAGTTTGCCAGATTGTTTTGGCATTTGACTGGATGGTCTTTATAACGGGCAGCGCCACCCTAGAGGGCCCTTCTGGTGTCAGAATGTTCGCCCCGGGGTCCTCTTCTTCTACTACCTCCTCCACCTAGAGATTCATATTTAAGGCCACTTGCCGTAGGAGTTCCTTTAAAGCCCGATAGTCCATGGATGGAGGGACGGATGTAGATGTACCCGCCACTGCCACATCAGGAGAAGACGAGGAGGTGGCGACCGGCAGGATCGGGTCCAAAACAGCTCCTTAGTCTCCACCAGGAGTGGGGCTGGGTCCAGCGATTGAGTGGGATCCGCAGGAGGACGACTGACGGTTGCCTCGGGAATACAGGACCCAGAGCGTGAAGGTGGAGGGACGCCTGGAGGAGCACCCTGGGCTTGATGGTACGCCCAGGGGGTCCAGAACTGCCACTGGGGCTGCCAGTGGGGCGCTGAAGTGTCCCATCCGATAATGCCTACATTATCGAGGTACCTCCGATGCCCCTGATGCCTTACTCAACCTGAGGGAGGGTGACTGGGAGCGGGACGGCCAAGGAGGGGTGGTGCGCTGTGCGAGGGGGAGTTCTGCGTCCCCCGACAAGCGGGATGGGTGCCGTGTGGAGTGGCGTGATCCAGACGGTGACCAGTGGTGCCGTTGCCTCAGTGGAGATTGGCCACGGGCCTGCAACCGTGATCGGTGCCATGTCGAAGAACGGTGCCGAGCCGGTGAGCGGTGCCGCAATAGAGAGCAGTGCCACAACGGAGAGCGGTGGTTTTGCGTACGGTGTCTCGGAGAGGTGCGGTGCCGCGATGGGGAGCGGTGTCGCTGTGCGGAGCGGTGTCGGTTCAAGCAGTGCCGCGAGGTCTCAGACCTTGACCTGGACCTCAAGCGGGACCACGACCTGCCAGCTGATGACAACCTCGAGCTGGAGCGGCTCCAAGGAACAGGGCTGTGGGACCAGTGCTGCGAGTCAGACCGTGGCCGCGAGTCAAACCGGTGTGTAGCATGGGTGCAGTGCCGGGACTCAGAGTGGCGCGGTGATACTGGTCTGGGGGCCAACGGCCCAAAGAACGCCAGTTCGCCTCTTGGCAGTGCCAGGGCTCGAGATGGTGTAGGCCTCGAGACTGGAGACTTGGGCGCCGCCATCTCGATGAGCCCTATGGCGGCCTCAAAGGTGTCGGGCGTGGGGGGCAGCGTGACCTCCTCGACCTGCAGTTGCGGGGAGTCCGGCGATGCACGGCTTCCCTGGGGGGCGGGGGCCCGTGTAGGGTGAGGACTACTGGGAAGCATGTCGGCCTTATGTTCCTGGTCCGCACCATGCCCTGCCGGGGGTGCGACTACCGCCTCAGGCCTTTGTGGAGGCTTCTCCGTGGCCTGCTTCTTACGGGTGGCCGGGGAGTGGGAGCGGTGCCGGGAAGAGCTTTTTTGGGCCCCGGGAGACCGTCGGGCCTTAGAGGTGCATGCCGAGTCCTTTTTTGGCTCTGCAAACGGCACCACTGGAGGGGTGCTCCACACTGAGGCGCTCAGGGCCGAGTCTTGAGGTGGACGAAGGGCAGACTCCATGAGGAGTTGTTTGAGTCTAATGTCTCTCTCCTTTCTAGTGCGAGGTTTAAATGCTTTGCAAATCCTGCACTTATCCGCCTGATGGGCCTCTCCCAGACACCGAAGACAGGAGTCGTGGGGGTCGCCCGTGGGCATGGGCTTGCCGCAGGAACTGCGAGGTTTGAAGTCCTGGGATGGCATGCCCCGTAGCCCCCTGGGCACTTGTTGAAAGGGGAAACCCCTTCAAGTGTTAACAACTATACTTAACACTAAAGATAACAAAAATCTAACACTTAACTAACAATAGGGTAACTATACACAGAGATAAGTAGAGTAGCTAGGGAGTAATGGAGCACTTGCGAACAAGAGACCACTCTTCCAACAACCGTCCCTGGTGGTAAGAAGGAATGGAAGGGGGGGGGGGGGGGGTCGAGCTGGCAGGGTCATATATAGAGCACCATATCAGCACCACTCCAGGGGGCTCCACAGCCAGCCTGACGGGTAGCTGCTAGGGAAAAGTTTCCAACATCTGTGCACGCAGCGCACGCACACACCTAACTGGAATTGATATGAGCAAGCACTCGAAGAACTTATTTACACTGACTGGCTGCTTTAAGAGAGAATCGGCTCCTAAGGAGCCACTCTTCAGCAAGTTTCAATGCTCTGCATGGGGATTTAATCACATTAGTGGAAGTCACAGGGAGGAATCCATGCATAACATACTCAGAATTAACGCCAAGGGCCATACAGCATGTGTGTGTCTTTGTTGTTGCTATCCATATCAACTCAGTCTGACATATATACACACAACACAAAACAAGGGAGGTAAAGTAAGCTCTATTTATTCATCACACATAACCAACCCCATGGATTACATCTGCAGAGATGGGAAGTTTCATACTTGCCTCAATGACACATATTTGTGGCTCTTTCTTGTCACTGTCCACAGGAACCTTTGCCTGATTCATCACCCATTCTTGTACAACATCAGTAATGTGTGGAACAACTGCAAGGCAAAATGAAAAAAGGAAGCACTTCCTAATGTAGGGCCACATATTGCTTCCTACTTAGAGAGGAGAGAAAAACCCAGTGGGGCAATTGAGCTGGTGGAATGAAAGGGGGTAGAAGTCCCTCCAGAAGACTAAAGTATGGCCAAATCTTGTTGGCAAGGAAGAAGGGTTGAGTCAAGGCAGCAAAGAGCACTTGCTCTATGCAGTATGTCCCCTCTGAAACTTGAATGGATGAGCATGCCAGCACGTCCAATGTGAATGGCAAATTTAAAAGGATGTTCCTGAATATTTATAGCTGCAACTGAAATTTGCTCTTTGTAAACATATATGCAAGTAAAACTTGATTACTGGAATGCAAATGGGAAGCAAACTCCTCCTGGATCATCTGGAGGACAGAATGATGTACTCAACTAGAAGAATAGGCAGCTTCAGCACACTTACCTACTGTACTCATACTGTCTTTGACCTAAATTAATTTACAATTTCAGTTGTCCAATTTATCAACAAAATTGTCATAAATCCAGGGAAGTATTTGAAGTGACCACTTCATTCACATTAATCCAGTAATGCAAATATGTCAGTATCCCTCTGAGTGAATAAAAGTTACCCGTGTAATTGTTCTAAACAGTCTTTATTAGAAACTCAACTAATCTGCATGAATTTAAACTACATGGAAAGTACCTTGAACTGTCTTTCCCAAGTAATCTCCATGTCTTTCTTTATTGATTACATGTTGATAGATCTTTCCAGTGGTGATGTTATTATCTTTATATAAGTTGATGTCCAAGAATCTTTCATAATTTCCCAAGTCTAAGTCAACTTCTCCCCCATCGTTTAGTACAAAAACTTCACCTGAAAAAGAAAATGAAAAGGTAAAAAATAAATTGTACTGGGATTTCCTCCTACATTAACACATAGGAAAGCAATGATTACAAATTACTAAATAAATGGCAGGAATTCTGCAAACATAATAAATACATTTTAGTAAAAGTGCTATATAAATAAGCGCAATGAAATGCAGTACTTTATTTCAATTATGTTAATTATTTTAGGCTAAGATTTGGGGTAAAATTTGCATGAGTGACTTAGCAACTTTTGAAAATTTTACTCCTAGTTTTGATTCAGTTGTTTCAGCATAAATATCTGGTTCATCATACCCACAGCTAGGCTCTTATCCAAAGACCACTGAAGTCAGTGGAATCTTTCCATTGACTTCAAAGAGCTTTGGATCAAGCCCAGAGCCTTTTTTCAATCTCTAAAGATGCCTCTTTTAAACATCAGCCTGCGAGGGAACCACACCTGTTGCCTCCAACATGGCTCCATATGAAATCAGATGGGAAAGTGCGTTGGCAGAACTGAAAAGTACCTCAGCAAGAGCACTGCTCTTACACATCAATGACTGGATAATTTGCTGGATTCATATTGTAGAAACAAAGATAAAATCTTTTGAAGGTAAGCTCTAGAATGTGTAAATACACAGTTGCAATGTAAAAATGTGTCCATCAGGATATCAAATTCTCTCTGAACAAATAATGAAAGAAAATGCACTGCACAAGAGGGTAGATGATTTACAATCTGATTATGTGAGATGCTAAATTCCTCCAGTGTGCTATTAATTTCCCATTTAAATCACGGGGGCTGAGTACACCCACCATCTCTCAAGAGCATGCTCTTTGAGAATAAAGAATGAGGAAACTTTGGCTAATTGGAAATCATGAAAAGATTAACCTGGGAACTCTGAACTGTGGGTTCAGCTAGCTAAAGTTACATTGCTGGCAGCATTTTGATCAAAGGAATCAGTCATCCTGGTGTTTGCTAGGAGGTTACTGACAAGCAAAAGTGACTGTTGCATACAGAGCTGTATTGATTAGTTGTAAAACTATTGATACAGAAGGCTACTTTGCAAACTTTGAGGAAGACTTAGAATCTGGTATACTGTAATAATGGGGGAAAGCTGGCATATTTCCAGACTACACAGCCTACTCTTTTAGAGCATGACCCGATACCTATTCAATCGGTGAGAGTTTTTCCATTGATTTCAATGGGCATTGGATCAGGCCCTTAAAGAAGAGCAAATGTTTTGGGATTGTAAAAAATAACTGATTATATGATGTAAAAGACAAATATGCCTTTCTGTCTCCCATTAGATGACACTGGGGCAAGGAAAGAGGACAGATTTATATATTTCAATCACCTGAAAAAGTCTAAACATTTATTGTAACCAAAATGCCACACTTACATTAACCTGGATGCAGACAAGATGGGAAACAAAAAGCCATGTAACTGTTCTCTCTATTTACATATAGATATATTTAGACCTTGTTTTTTACATCCAGTTTTGACTTAATACTCCATTTTCATCACTAATGTGAGCTGCAGGAAGTCAAACCTGATGGACACTGTCCCAAGGTTTAGGACGGGGTGGCCAACCTGTGGCTCCGGAGCCACATGTGGCTCTTCAGAAGTTAATATCCAGCTTCTTGTATAGGCACCGACTTCAGGGCTAGAGCTACAGGTACCAACTTTCCAATGGGCCGGGGGATGCTCACTGCTCAACCCCTGGCTCTGCCACAGACCCTGCCCCCACTCCACCCCTTCCCCTGAGCCTGCCGTGCCCTCGCTCCTCCCCTCTCCCCCACAGAGCCTCCTGCAAGCCATGAAACAGGTGATCGGGAGGTGTGGGGAGGGAAGGGGAGGCGCTGATCAGCGGGGTTGCCAGTGGATGGGAGGCGCTGGGAGCGGGGAAGCAGGGGAGCTGCTGACATATTACTGTGGCTCTTTGGCGATATACATTGGTAAATTCTGGCTCCTTCTCAGGCTCAGGTGGGCCACCCCTCGTTTAGGAGAATGACACAGTGAGTGGAGATGGGCAGCTCTATGGCATAGGCCAGGCTAAAATATAGCCTACAAAGGCTTAGCCATGGAGTAGGATTTTTTCCTTTTTATTTCTTTTCTCCTTTTTTAATTAGATCCTTTTATATTTCAAAGATTAAAAAAAAAAAAAAAAAAAAAAAAAACACAGGAGTTCATCTTATGTGGATGCTTTCTGTCATCTGTTTAATTCAAATATTAATATTAATATGGTTTAAAATACATATGGCAAGAGGTTGGTCCATAAAAATAATAATTGCTGGTATTCTTTTAAAATTATTAATTAATAAAAATCTAATATTATTCATATCTTCATAAAAATGAGGGCAAAATTCTGCCCTCAGTTAAACTGCACAACCTCAGTGCAGAACACAGAATTACATGAACATAATCTAGTGCAAAATTTGTCCCCCTCATTTAAAAAGTCACCTACTGAAAATTTACAATAGCTCCCAGAAATATGTTTCAGTAATGTAAACAGGTTTAATTAATATCTGTAAAAGCATTTTGAAGATTATGAGTACTATTATATTATTATTATCAGCAACAAGTACATAAATAGACTTTTTAACTTTTATTTGATAGTACGAGCTATTATAACCTATTGTTAAAGGATTGGTATGTATTTAGGCACACAATGAAATCTTTATTAAAAATATACTAGTTCGCATACAGCAGTCAAAGGAACTTTGCTTATCACCTTTAGTAAAAATTTCACTAAACTGCTTGTTCTAGATATAGCTTTTTATATCTGAAACAGGATTTTCTTTTCTTTTATAATAAATGCACTCTTATTTACTTACTTTTTCATTTAAATGAATATCTCTAGTGATAATTTCCAGTTACACATGTAAAAAAAATAGCACAACTTGACATTTATGAGAAATCGGGACTTAGGTCCAGATTAACTTGAGGTACCCATATTTAAAAAGTACGCCCTAAACAATTTACCTGTAGCCTATAGGTATTGGTAGATAAGACATAGGTATAAGTTAAGGCATAATGCAATGCGCCTAAAAGCCTCTAGGCCTGTAAGACAATAGCTTAGCTCAGCATTTTCCAAATGCGGGCACCATGGCCACATGCAGCCACCAGTGGATTTTTTTGCCACCACAACAGCCTCCAAAACGTGGGTGGAGTTTGGAGGAGACAAAGCAGTGGCGCCTCCCTGCCGCGCCCAGCTGTTGCTCCTGAATAGCTGTTACCAAGGGCAGCGAGATGCACCGCCAGGATTTGGGCCTTGCACCACGCAGCTTCCTCCTCATGGGTGCCAGGCAGCATCTCTGGAAACACATAGGGCTGGTGTACACGACACTGGAGGTGGCTCTTGTCAGTGGAGGTGGCTGCAGCATTCAATCGCTGAGGCACTCCCAAGCAGCTCCCCTGCTCACACCCGATCTGGGCACGGAGCCTAGGATTCCACAGGTGGCCAGTGAGTTCTTGACCCACCTTCCCTGGGGTGGGGTCTCACTGAAGGGCCATGGGAGGCAGGGACAGAGAGACTGGTCAGTGTTTCCTCTGCCTGTTTACAGATGCTGTAGTTACCGCAGTAGCTCAACGGCTCAGGGCTGCTTCAGGGCTTGGCAGCTTCCCGACAGCGTGAGGGGCTCCCGCTCCGTGACACCCTCCGAGCACTAGAATAGGAACAAAGTCTGGGGGCACTGAATTGGGAGCTCTACTTCCTACTACCTTTCTATTACATAAATAAATTACAATGATTTGGACGTGTATGTGTGCACATTTATTTGTTTTTTTCCTAAAGTTAATTAAGTATTTTAGGAAAAATTGTCAGAGCAGCCACCGCAAGAATTGGTGGCCACACGCTGAGACCACCAAAAAATTTATTGTGAGAACCCCTGGCTTAGCTAAACTAATCAAGGCCTAAGGCCCAAAAAGCTAACCAGGAGTAACCCTAAATAATAAGATATCACAAGACAGACTGCTTTAATAAATGAGTATGACTAAACTGCTGACAGGTAACCACAAGATGTCAGTTTATACCAGCTTTAGATATTTTAAATTAGGAACATCAGCAGATATCCAACCACAAGAATGCCATAGTCACTAATTGATGAATATGCTAATAAGGTTGAGGTAAAAGACCTAGTAACTTACGGGAGAAGAGCACCCCAACTTTAGTAGGGTGAGAAAATACAGACAAGGAAAAGGGGCTGAGACCCCTACTGAATATGCGTTAGGCACAGTGGGAATCAGCTGAACACATAAAAACTGCATTTCAGCCAGCGTGCCTTGGAAGAGGCCAGGACGATGACTGCTGGTAAGGATGACAATGAGGATAACTACTAACATTTTGGGTTGTTCTGCAAGAGATGGTGTGAGTATATGGATGCTCAGACACTCATTTTATATTATTTCTACCCTCTTCGTGGAGTTGAAGTGTTTGTGATATTGCTAACAGTGCTAATAAAAATATTACAAAGACACATGCATCCGAAGAAGTGGGTATTCACCCACGAAAGCTCATGCTCCAATACATCTGTTAGTCCATAAGGTGCCACAGGACTCTTTGCTGCTATTACAAAGACAGAAGGTCTTTCCTAAGTGTGAGTGTCTCCACTGTGCACGCCAGGGTTCTCATCATTGTGATAACTCTAATACTTCTGGGTCTGATCAGGAGCCAGGACCCTCTCAACCCACAGAATGTTATTGGGATTTCGAATTGATCAATATAATTAATACACACTCAATAGATCAGGCAACATACCTAAGGCCACCCAATGAGGCAATGGCAGAGCCAGGAATAGAATCCAGTTCTCCTTAAGTCCCAGTCCTGTGCCTATCTATTGGACTAGGCTGCTTCTGCATTGATATCTCAGCTACCCCCTTTCAAGTGCTGCTCTGCTATTCCGTAAGTCATATTTCCCTCTGACTTAAAAAGCAATAGTTCAGTTCTTCAAAGCACCTGCCTTCTGGACTTTGAAACTGACAGGACCCAGTTCTGAATTTGATTCCTGTGGTGAATAAGCCCCCTTTTCATTCTAAATAGATACGAAAGTACACTTCCACTCCAAGCACAGCTGGAAATATTTTAGTAATCAAGGGGGTTTTCTCCAATTCTCCACTACACTAACCACCCACAGAACATTCACACCACAGGCTATAACTTCTGAAGCTGTCAAACTGACAAGAATGAAACTGCCAAAGATTTGCCTTATCATGGAACTGAGAAAGTGACTTTATAGTTAAGACTATAACGAGTTTTCTATTATAAACCCAATTTTGACCTTCACTTCTACCTTCCTCAGAAAGACTCCTTTCTGTCTGAAATTTATTACATGTGGCCTCCTGCCAAAAAACTTTATAGGAAACTCTTTGAAAAATGAGCACTTGGAAAGGTCTAGCACCTTTTTAAAATGTTGCATCTCAACTATAGGTTGGCCTAGTAACATTAAATTTATTCATAGTTCATAGAAGTTAGAGATGAAAAAAGCCTATTAGATCACCCAGTCCATCTTCCAGACAATGAGATAGTGTGACTTTCAGTATTTTCTGGAAGTGTGGTTATTTCATTCTAGAGTTTGTATGGATCAACCAAGATACTCAAAACTAGATAGGATGCAAGACCTCCAGCCCTCTCTGTGTGAGACTATGCAGACATTTAGCAAATATTTTTTAAATATTTTCAGCAGCTAATGGAGTCCTCAAAGGCTGATGTCTCTGAGAACTCCATTAGCTCATGGCAGACTTTACAATTTTTGCAAAAGGCTTGCATAGTTTGAGTATGAGGGGGTTAGAGATTTTGTAGGAGCAGTGCTATCCTTGAGGAAGATTTTTCAAAGGCACAAATGAGAATTAGGTGCCCAATTCCTACTGATTGTTCATGGAGTAGGGCACCTAACTTCCCCTTGTCCCTTTGAAAATGTCTCCTCTTTGTACATTGGCTGATTCAGGGGATGGATGCAGTCTCTGATGAATTTGACTCCTCTCAGAAGCTCTGTTCCCTCTGCTGCCACAGAGAACCACCCTCCATCAGGACCACCGTCAGCTGCACAAGCAATGCTGGGTATGTCTACACCGCAGCTGGAAGCATGCCTCCTAGCCTGGGTAGACAGATACATGCCTGCTCCACTTAAGCTAGCAGGCTAAAAATAGCAGTGTGAACATTGCTGCCCCAAGATGCCAGGAGGAAGCATGAGCAGGAGAGCACAAGAGGGGAGGACTCCTGCCTCATACTGAGAAAGCTGGACGATCAGCGAGTTATCTTAAGTGCCTATACACAAATGCAAGAAGCCTGGGAAACAAGCAGGGAGAACTGGAAGTCCTGGCACAGTCAAGGAATTATGATGTGATTGGAATAACAGAGACCTGGTGGGATAAATCACATGACTGGAGTACTGTCATGGATGGATATAAACTGTTCAGGAAGGACAGGCAGGGCAGAGAAGGTGGAGGAGTTGCACTGTATGTAAGAGACCAGTAAGACTGCTCAGATCTCCAATATGAAACTGCAGAGTCTCTGGATTAAGTTTAGAAGTGTGAGCAACAAGGGTGATGTCGTGGTGGGAGTCTGCTATAGACCACCAGACCAGGGGGATGAGGTGGACGAGGCTTTCTTCCGGCAACTAACAGAAGTTACTAGATCACAGATCTTGGTTCTCATGGGGGACTTCAATCACCCCGATATCTGCTGGAAGAGCAATACAGCGATGCAAAGACAATCCAGGAAGTTTTTGGAAAGTGTAGGGGACAATTTCCTGGTGCAAGTGCTCGAGGAACCAACTAGGGGCAGAGCTCTTCTTGACCTGCAGCTCACAAACAGAGAATAATTAGTAGGGGAAGCAAAAATGGATGGGAACCTGGGTGGCAGTGACCATGAGATGGTCGAGTTCAGGATCCTGACACAAGGAAGAAAGGAGAGCAGCAAAATACAGACCCTGGACTTCAGAAAAGCAGACTTTGACTCCCTCAGGGAACTGATGGGCAGGATCCCCTGGGAAAATAACATAAGGGGGAAAGGAGTCCAGGAGAGCTGGCTGTATTTTAAAGAATCCTTATTGAGGTTGCAGGAACAAACCATCCCGATGTGTAGAAAGAATAGTAAATATGGCAGGTGACCAGCTTGGCTTAACAGTGAAATCCTTGCTGATCTTAAACGCAAAAAAGAAGCTTATATGAAGTGGAAGATTGGACAAATGACATGGGAGGAGTATAAAAATATTGCTCAGGCATGCAGGAGTGAAATCACAAAGGCCAAATTACACTTGGAGCTGCAGCTAGCAAGGGATGTTAAGAGTAACAAGAAGGGTTTCTTCAGGTATGTTAGCAACAAGAAAAAGGTCAAGGAAAGTGTGGGCCCCTTACTGAATGAGGGAGGCAACCTAGTGACAGAGGGTGTGGAAAAAGCTAATGTACTCAATGCTTTTTTTGCCTCCATCTTCATGAACAAGGTCAGCTCCCAGACTACTGCACTGGGCAGCACAGTATGGGGAGGAGGTGACCAGCCCTCTGTAGAGAAAGAAGTGGTTCAGAACTATTTAGAAAAGCTGGATGAGCACAAGTCCATGGGGCCAGATGCGCTGCATCCGAGGGTGCTAAAGGAGTTAACGGATGTGATTGCAGAGCCATTGGCCATTATCTTTGAAAACTCATGGCGATCGGGGGAGGTCCCGGATGACTGGAAAAAGGCGAATGTAGTCCCCTTCTTTAAAAAAGGAAAGGAGGAGGATCTGGGGAACTACAGGCCAGTCAGCCTCATCTCAGTCCCTGGAAAAATCATGGAGCAGGTCCGCAAGGAATCAATTCTGAAGCACTTAGAGGAGAGGAAAGTGATCAGGAACAGTCAGCATGGATTCACCAAGGGCAAGTCATGCCTAACTAACCTAATTGCCTTCTATGACGAGATAACTGGATCTGTGGATGAGGGGAAAGCAGTGGACATGTTATTCCTTGACTTTAGCAAAGCTTTTGATATGGTCTCCCACAGTATTCTTGCCAGCAAGGTAAAGAAGTATGGGCTGGATGAATGGACTATAAGGTGGATAGAAAGCTGGCTAGATCGTCGGGCTCAACGGGTAGTGATCAATGACTCCGTGTCTAGTTGGCAACCGGTATCAAGCAGAGTGCCCCAAGGATCGGTCCTGGGGCCGGTTTTGTTCAATATCTTCATTAATGATCTGGAGGATGGCGTGGATTGCACCCTCAGCAAGTTTGCAGTTGACACTAAACTGGGAGGAGTGATAGATATGCTGGAGGGTAGAGATAGGATACAGAGGGACCTAGACAAATTAGAGGATTGGGCCAAAAGAAATCTGATGAGGTTCAATGAGGACAAGTGCCGAGTCCTGCACTTAGGATGGAAGAATCCCATGCACTGCTACAGACTAGGAACCGAATAGCGAGGCAGCAGTTCTGCAGAATAGGATTTAGGGGTTACAGTGGACGAGAAGCTGGATATGAATTAATAGTGTGCCCTTGTTGCCAAGAAGGCTAACGGCATTTTGGGCTGTATAAGTAGGGGCATTGCCAGCAGATCGAAGGACGTGATCATTCCCCTCTATTCAACATTGGTGAGGCCTCATCTGGAGTACTGTGTCCAGTTTTGGGCCCCACACTACAAGAAGGATGTGGAAAAATTGGAAAGAGTCCAGCGGAGGGCAACAAAAATGATTAGGGGGCTGGAGCATATGACTTATGAGGAGAGGCTGAGGGAACTGGGATTGTTTAGTCTGCAGAAGAGAAGAATGAGGGGGGATTTGATAGCTGCTTTCAACTACCTGAAAGGGGGTTCCAAAGAGGATGGAGCTAGACTGTTCTCAGTGGTACCAGATGACAGAACAAGGAGTAAGGGTCTCAAGTTGCAGTGGAGGAGGTTTAGGTTGGATATTAGGGAAAAGTTTTTCACTAGGAGGGTGGTGAAGCACTGGAATGGATTACCTAGGGAGGTGGTGGAATCTTCTTCCTTAGAGGTTTTTAAGGTCAGGCTTGACGAAGCACTGGCTGGGATGAAATAGTTGGGGATTGGTCCTGCTTTGAGCAGGGGGTTGGACTAGATGACCTCCTGAGGTCCCTTCCAACCCTGATATTCTATGAAGTATGGACCCTGTGGGGGTTGTGCAGGATCATACTCAGATGCCTAGCCCATGTCGCTGCCCGTGTCACAACATCCATGCTGCTAGTTTTAGTGTGCTAACTCAAGCAGAGCTAGTGTTTGTCTGTCTAGCCAGGCTGGGAGGCACACTCTCAGCTGCAGTGGAGACATACCCAGCATTGGTTGTGCAGCTGACCGTGATTCTGATGGAGGGTTCTATCATTCTCCTCTGACATACCCATTGTGGCCATTTTGGAGGCCTGAAGTCCTTTGGGTGGGCTACATTTGGTTTGTTTGGTGCACTGCTCCTGCTTCACTTTGGGAGCAAGGTCACCCTTATCCTTTTCATTATAGGTTTTTCCCTTTTATCAGCTGCCGGTCAGGAAGAGAGTTCAAGTGTCTTTTCTGGCCTCAGATCTGTCTCCCGAGTATAGAGCCCATCTTTTCTGATGCAAAAATACACCTCTTTACAGTCCCTCAATACACTTCACTTTAGGAGCAAAGAGAAACAATTGAGGCACTTTTTACCTCTGGGCTCTTTTGGCATTTGTTCTGCCATAGCAAGGGGGACTGGCCTGCAAAAGGGGAAAACCTTTGCAATGAAGTTTTGTAGATCATATTAACATATCGTGTTTTAGATATACAATTGAAATTGTTTTGGTTCATTTTCAGCCCTTGAAGCTCTGGAGACAAAAAGAACTGGAGTAGCTTAGCTTCAGTGGGAGAAGCTAAGCCTGCATCCAAAGCCAACAAGTTTGTCTCTGCCTCCAAAAGCTGCAGGGTAGACTAAAGACCCACAGTCAGAATTTGCCTAAGCAACATAATTTAAAATACTACTATTGGCAGGACGTATATTTTTGAATGCTGTGCACAACTTATTTTATGATGAGCAAATCAATGATGTGGCATTGATGCAAGTAGTGTTTTCCTTTATAAATCTGGACCTTGACCACGTAAGATTTGGATAACTCATCTGCAATTTTTTTTCACTCATCATGATTGACTCCATACAAGAAGTATGGAGAATTGTATGTAATCAAAAGAGCTTTAAAACTTCAACTCCTAAACATTTACAAAACTCCAGTTTTCTGTGAGAGACTAAAATGTACACTTTCAACTAACGCTAGTGGCTTGTGGAATGCTTTCCAAAGCTGGCTGGTTAGCAGCATAGCCACATGCTTTTGACATCTAGATGAATTTGTCCCAGCCAATCTATTCTAATTTGTATTATTTAATTCATGTCTGAGGTGTCAGGTTCAACCTCCCTCTCTCCTAGATGTTTTAGGATATCAGAAGGATATAGGAGTTTTGTCTAAGAGCTTGACCAAGACATGTTGGTAGATCCTTACTAAGCCACTAGCCAATAATATACACACTTGCCCTTGTTCGAACTTTTTTGCCTTGTTTTCAATCCAACTGACCTCATTCAAACCCAAATCTCTTTCTGACAGTCCTTCTCTACACAGGACTGGCATTTAAAATGTCAACCGACCCAACTTTGTTGTTAAAGTCAAATTATACGTATTTAATTATTTAAGTCTCTTCTTGTAAGCCTTATGACCCCTTAGTTATTTATGTTGCTCTTTGAATACCCTCCAATTTGTTGACAGAGATTTGGTACTGAGGTGCTAAGAACAAAATGAGTGGCATGACAAAGTCAGGCTGGACTGTTGCAAGAGAGTGGTAGAAGGCAGGTATGTTAGCCCTAGAAAGATAAAGGCCCTTTTTCTTATAATCTGAGAAGGGGTTGCCTCAGACCTTTGAAAACTCCTCCTCTGGTGAGAGAGGGGGAGGAGAGACAAGCTGCTGCAAGGCTAGGGGCAACAGGGAGACAGGCTTCTCCAGGTTGAGAGGCTGTTCTCCTCCCTACAGGGGAAACAACCAAATCTGAGTGCCTGTTTAGGGGAAGGACTGACATCCCAGGGCCAATAAAAGGAAAACACCCCCATGGCCCCAGAGAGGGAGGCAGCAGGAAAAGGTATCTCCCTTTATTTTGTGTTTGTGAATTTGACTCTTTTGTTTGGTGGAAGAGCTCTCCTTGGGCCTGCCCCAAGGCCTACCTTGAAAATACTGATAAACAAACAGAAAGTGGGAAGACAAACTATATCCGGAGTGGGGCTGATTTACTTCAAGCCCTGCCACTGCCAGAGGGGGAAGTGCTAAGCCCAGTGAGAAAGAGGAGGTGCCTGGGCACAGTGGGTCAAATTCTGATCTGTTACATCTGTGCAATCCCACTGATTTTGATTTCACATTCTAGGTACTATCTCATCTATCCTGTATTAGAGAGTCCTTATTACTTCTATGATGTGATGCCTCTGGCAGAGCAGCCCAAAATTCCATTGGCCACTTTTCATCACTATACTGCATTATAAGATCATATCTAACTGAGCTTACGGCATCACTGCTTTCCAAGTGGTTCCCACCCCCTAAATATCTATGTTCAGATTTGTTGCTCTCATTGTATCATAGTTTATATTTCCAAGCTGATTCTCATATTGTTATTTCCAGGCTCTCTAGACCCCTTTGTGTTATTTCTCTGTCTTCACAAGTGTTCACACAACTTTCAAATTAGGTATAACCTGAACTGAACTAATTGTTGCTTAACCTTACCATGTATTGTTCACTACTGATGGCATTAAATAAAACCACATTTAACACCAATATCTACAGCAGTCCATACCTCTATATCCCCATATTATGCGTCATTTCCTTTTGTTATCTAGTTTTCACTCTGGATGGTAGTTAGTATTCATAAGCAAGTGACTATGAATTAATTTTTCAAGTAACATTTTTGGAGGGCACTATATCAAATGCTTTACCTATCAAGTTAGACAAAGATCAGGCAAAGTGAACATCAGGGGAAAATTCCTAACAGTGCAGTCTATTAAACTGTGGAATAACTTGCCAGCCAAAGTGGTAGAAGCCCTTTCACTTGAGTTATCATAAATTAAACTAGACAATGCACTTGAAAGTATGCAGTAGAGAGCAATCCTGCACTGTCACATAGATGGACAAGATGACCTGTTAGTAAAGATCTATCTATAATTTTTCAAAAACATTATACATTTAAATTCTGTTTATGAAAATAAAATGTCATTGAACTTATGCATGCAAAAGAAACAGCATCACTCTTCATACCATGCTCATACGGTGAGAAAGTTCCAGCATCTATATTAATATAAGGATCAATTTTGATTGCAGTGACTCGTAGACCACATGATTTCAGTATGGTGCCAATGCTGCTTGCAATGATTCCTTTGCCAATGCCTGAGATGACACCACCGGTTACCAGGATGTACTTCATTGGAAAATGAGTAGCAGCACATAGGTCTCGAGTTGGAAATCTAACAGTGACAAAAAGCACATTTGGTAAACACACATTTATCCTTAGAAATCACACTAAATCGGCATGCAGAAAAGGAAAGCCAAAATGAGCTTCAGAAACCAAAATATCAAAATTAATAGTCACAATTTTGGACTTTAAATCATTTTAAATTTAAAGTTTTTTAAATCACTTCATACATATTCTGCTAACTTTAGTTCAAGGATTTTTCATTCTGATGACAGTAGCCACAGTAAATTTTATCTTTGTCTGATAGTTCTATCTTTAGAGGAAGAGACTGAACCTCTGCAGGACTGTCCAAACCAAAGGATCCCCTCGCCCTGTTTTCCAGCTGTTTTTCATTCTCCCATCTGCCCCCAGAGCCTATCATGTAGCCACTATTCTTCGAGAGGGCTTGCTGTCCCACTAAGCCCAGGAAGCAACAGACTGGAAAAGGAAAATGGAACCAGATCTTCCACAGAACAATGCATGGCACTACTGATCACCAGCCCAGAACTGGATTAGATGACCTCTCAAGGTCCCTTCCAGTCCTACGATTCTATGAAACAAAAGTAAAGAAATGCTTATATAGCACAATTAAGCCATCTTGCACAGCCTAGCTTTTATTTCTTTGACTTAACTTAGACCATTACAGTTACTTATATCCATAATGTCAAGGTTGTGTTTAACTTTAGTATCTTCATGAAGTTAAAGTGTTATATAAGTGCTAAGATTTTTTTGGTTTTGTTTTCATAACAATAAGCACTACTGACATTTATGTGAAACTGAAATGAAATTATTTTCATTTTTTTTTTTCTTTATTTGAATTTAGATGTGACCATCAAAAATCTTTAGGCACATGACTGATACTTAAATTCACATATTACACTGTAAATCTATTGTATCAAATGACATTTACTAAGTGTTATTTTTGTTTTTAATGCAATGCTATTTTTTTTAATATAAGAATCCTAGAATTCCATGAGTATTAGGTGCCTAGTAAAATAATTTATATTTTAAATTTTATCTCAAGTACACAGCTTGGTCAAACCTCTGCCTAGAAATCAGTATGCATACAGTAATCTTATTTGTTAATACTGTGAAAACAACACACACTTTGGACCACAGAGAAATTGCATTAAACTGAAAAAAAGCACAAGTACAAAAAACATTGACCAACAGAGCCCTTTGCTTTGAATGACAGTGTGACTATAGATTCAGTATACAGACTTTGTGTTGCTAAGGCAAAATCCCAGTCAATTCAAAATCGGGTCTTAAAGGACAGTCAGCTTAAAAATTATGGGCCACACTCTCTGCTATGTTGGTTATTCCCCTATCAGGACAAAGAAACTTTGTGAGTCTGAACTCAGAATCTCCTCAACCTTCTTCCATCTAGCAGGGGCACATGCCCCTACAGATAGTGCTGACGGTTCAAACTCAAAAACCTGTGTATGTCTGCATCTGCCAGAGGGATCAACCCATAAAGGCTCTGTGTCTCTGCACTGTTTCCAGGACCTCCCTACTTTCTCCCAAGAGTTCTCCAATTTCATCTTTAATTTATATTATTTTATAATTAATATTTTACAATTTTGAAGTATCTTTTGTTTTAAGATTAAAAAATAAACATTATTTTCAGCATATTTTCTTTACTTCTCCTGTCTAAGAATCAAAGATCTGGTTTGATTACTCAGCCCAGTATCTCACCGGAGAACTGACCTAGAAAGTACAACAGGGCTAATGTACTGGACAAGAGGCAAATGAAATGGATTCATCCTTTTATTAAGATGTCAGAGATGAGTTAACAAGTACCAGACTGTCATTCAGAACACATGCTACACAGCAGGTAGATGTGTCATTTTCAGAAACCTCCTATCTTCTAAGCTATAAAATAATACAGAGTTTGAGGAAATATTACAGTGAAAAGATGAAGACTACTGTATCTGTAATATTTCCAAATTAAATATCAAATAAATCCAAAGACATTGGAATATGCGATAGTGATCAAAAATATACAAGAAGCTATAATAGCTTCAGAACGCTACCTTCTTCCATGTACAGCTGTAAGCAGTGCAGACCTTCCCAACATTACAATGTCACAATAAGCCTGCAAAACAGACAACAATAGGCACTAGTATTTATACAAGTCCAAGGCACAAGCTGTTTAAAAAACAGTGAGATGTATTTTCAGATGGTTCCCAGGAAAGACAGAGGTGTACAGCGCTTGTTAACACAATTCAAAGTTTCGCATCTAATTATTAATGATCTTAAAACATAAATAAAGTCTCTACAAGAAGGGAGAGTGTGTGTGTGTGTGTGTGTGTGTGTGTACAAGATAAAGCTTTACAGTCCTGCCCAGTAAATAAACACTCTATCAGAGAGCCTAACAAAAAATAGTGCTTTAAAAGAAATCTAGTAATTAGACCGTGGCTTAACATATTACCAGATACCTACTAGCCAGGGGCAGACACAAAAAATGAGGTGAGGAGTCCAACAGCAAAGTTTACCATCCTGTAGTAAAACTACCCTGACAAGATGCTGTACGTAACTCCCACCCTAAGCCGCAGCTTCACTGCTGGAAAAAACCAGGGTGGTGGGAGCTCATCCTGCTGGATGTTCCATAGATCTGTTGTGGATGTCTGATCAATTCAAAGCTCTCTCCCAGCATCCTCCTCCGGCTGAGGAATGGGAAGAAGAGCAGGTTGTCACTTTACCGCTTTCAACCAAGACTCACATGTGGGGCAAAAAAAGAAGTTCCCACAGGATCAACACAGGCCTGGTAATGATTTGGTACAGAGCAAACACTAGTGGAAAAGAAAAAAAATAGTTCCTTTACATTCACACTTGTTATAAGAAAAAATGTTAACTACAGAAGCCAAGAATGACAAAAGACAAATACAGAAATGAAAAATTTAGAAGAGTGGAGTACATGAAAATACAGAATTCACAACACAAGCGAACTCAGAAAGTATTAAAAGCAAACGTGTACTCTTATTGCTCTACATGGTTCTTGTATCAATTCTGTTTTTCTGAGATAATTCCACAAAAGAACTGACCTGAAACAAGAAACAAGAAACCAAATCTAATGCTTGTACCAGTAGCAGTTCTGCTGATAGGCAGAACTATTTATTGGCACTCTAGTGAAAATACTTGCAAAAGGTTTATAAAACTGGTATGAACCATAGAAGGGACGTCATGCTGTGATCGTCATTCTCTGGTTCTTAACAATTTGCATTTTTTAAAATCCCCTTTTTAGTGGCTTAGAGGCAATCTCACTTGCTATGTACACAACTGCAGTATTGCATATACAAGAAACAGTGTAAAACTTGAAAATAGTGCTAATAACAAAGCCTCTAAGTCTGCAATGCAGTGCACAAAAGCTGACCTCTACCTCCATGCAGAGCCCTGCTGATATCAATGGTGTTCTGCACAGCTTCAGGGTCTATCTAAATAGAGTAACTTGCAAGATTGGGGCTTAAATTTCAAAATTTTCACTCATTTGAAAAATAAGTGAAATCAATTTTACTTTACACATTAATGATAGATAGATAGATCAGGGGTTCTCAAACTGGGGGTCGGGACCCGTCAGGGGGTCACGAGGTTATTACATGGGGGGTCATGAGCTGTCAACCTCCACCCCAAACCCCGCTTTGCCTCCAGCATTTATAATGGTGTTAAATATATTAAAAAGTGTTTTTTTAATTTATAAGGGGGGGGGGTTGCACTCAGAGGCTTGCTGTGTGAAACAAAAGTTTGAGAACCACTGAGATAGATAGATAGATATACTCTTTTCAGGTCACCTTCTATTTGTCCTTCTACTTCTGCCTGGGTTCTCCCCTTAGCCAAAACATACGTCATTCCACTGATGCTGATCACCACAAGGGGAGCAGGGTTATTGCTAAGCAATGTCCCTCCTAATGTTTCAGAGATGGCCAATCAACAAAGTGCAACAATGTAAATAAATAAATATTAATAATAATAATACCTGGCTGTTATGTAGACCACAAAAACTGCCTCACATGTGGAAATTTTAAATTGCTCAAAATATTTTAAAAGAATGTTACATATTTTAACCTATGTGAATGTATACATATAGATAATATTTTATAACGTTTTGAATACTTTACATATAGTACACATAGGCCTGGTCTACACTAACCCCCCAATTCGAACTAAGGTACGCAACTTCAGCTACGTGAATAATGTAGCTGAAGTCGACATACCTTAGTTCGAACTTACCGCGGTTCAGACGCGGTCCACACGCGGCAGGCAGGCTCCCCCATCGACTCCGCGGTACTCCTCTCGCCGAGCTGGAGTACCGCAGTCGACGGCGAGCACTGCCGGGATCGATTTATCGCGTCCAGACCAGACGCGATAAATCGAACCCGGAAGTTCGATAGCCAGCCGTCGAACTACCGCGTAAGTATAGACATACCCATAGTGGGATGTATACCTGATCACAAAGCTTATCCACAAGCCCAGAAAAGCCACTCCATCAGATAAAATGTCATTATTGTAGCAATATTATAACAAGGGCTTGAAAAAATTAACTGACACCTACTGGCAGAGGCTGACACAAAATTCTCCCTCAACCAATGAGCTGCAGGGAAAACATCCTGGCCAGTATAGCTATCACTCTTATAGCTGAGAAGAGGAAGGGTGCTAGGATTCCTGCCAGCAAATCTGGGGACTCCATTATTCATAATGTAGTAAAACTTCAGAGTTATGAACATCTCAGGAATGGAGGTTGTTCGTAACTCTGAAATGTTTGTAACACTGAACAAAACATTATGGTTGTTCTTTCAAAAGTTTACAAATGAATGTTGACTTAATACAGCTTTGAAACTTTACTGTGCAGAAGAAATATTCTGCTTTTAACCATCTTAATGTAAATGAAAAAAGAACAGAAACAGTTTCTTTACCTTGTCAAATCTTTTATTTAACCTTTCTCTCTCATTTTTTTAGTAGTTTACATTTTTTATTTATTTATTTTTTGTCTCTGCTGCTCCCTGATTGCATACTTCTGGCTCCAAATGAAGCATGTGGTTGACTGGTCGGTTTGCAACTCTGGTGTTTGCAACTCTGAGGTTCTACTATATCCTCTGATGAGTAGTACTGAAATGTGAAGAGCCTCTTCCACACAGCCATCCCTCCTCTGGCTGCTAGGAGAAAACGGGAGAGTCTCTAATACTCTACTCCAGGGGTTGGCAACCTTCAGCAGGCAGCCCATCAGGGCAATCCGCTGGCAGGCTGCGAGACATTTTGTTTACCTTGACCATCTGCAGGCACGGCGCCCCGCAGCTCCCAGTGGCCGTGGTCCGCTGTTCTCGGCCAACGGGAGCTGCAGGAAGCGGCGGGCTGATGCGGGGGGACCGTGTCTGCGGACGGTCAACGTAAACAAAAGACAAATTAGAAGCATTTAGTAGGTCATGGTTTCAGTTGTAGAAATGAAAGTATTATTTCCAAAGATCCCATGACTTGTAGATGAGCAGAGAAAGAATTTGACAAACCTAGCTAGGAAAGGGAAACAAAACAAAAACCACTGAGGGTATTAGGTTGCCATATGCTCTTAATGAGCGGACTCATGCAAATACACATGTGAATAACTTTACTCACACGATTAATTGCTTCTACTAACACAAGTTATTTTCAGTTAAGTGTTTGCAGGATTGTACCTCAAACCTGCAGCATTGTACTGAAAATGAATTAGTATAACTGGTGAATTTTTTATTTACTTTTCACATTTCTGTTGGTATTGTTAGAGCTGAGAACTGCAAATAGCCCTCAGCAAAATGGCTCATATACTATATAAGTCATGTCCATGACTAAAAAGTTATTTGGCCCTAGATTTGACCTGGGACCTGAGCATCAGGAGGTATTAATGATCCCTGCACAGGAAAGCTACAAGCCTCCAATTTTTGTTGATAAATTTGCTAAAACTAATCTATGAGGATGAAATCCATTAACAGAAATAATTTCTACAATTATTGGAATATACCCAATCATTGGACAGAAAGAGGCTCTAGTGTACAACTTAAAGATGTCTAAATATTAAAAAAATATTAGGAAGAGTGCAAGGAGGAACAGAGGACCCATAGGCCTCATCTACTCTGGGGAAATACATGTTGCTGACAATAGCTGACAGCAACACCTTGCCTGGCTTCAATTAATGCTGAAAAGAATTCACCTGCTCATGTATATGGACTCAAATCGTTTTCAACCCTATCACAGCAGAACATTATCTCTATCATGCGAGTGAATCAGCTTCCTCCTCCAGCCAGGCTACCAGTTAAACTGCTTCAGCAGTGGGTCATTTTCCTAGTGTCCTAACATGCACGGGGGAGGAAACGGTGAAGTGTTTGCCCCTGTGTGCTGTCACCCGGTCTCGGGCAAAGCTGGTGTGGCTCCCATGTTTTTACAGGAGAGGTGGGCAGTGACTACCCACACGTGCAAGCAACACGGTCGTGCTGCCTGGGTGAAGGGGGCAGGAGCTAAACCCCCCTTCCTGTAACCCCAGCGCAGTCCGGGGCTTCAGGGGCGCCCCGAGCGGGATTATGGGCCCCCACGGCCCTGGCAGCGGGGGGAGAGGAGCTCAAACCCGCTGCTGCTGTCGTCACCGGGGCGCCTGAAAGCAGCGCCGCCCCCGGGGGAACCTGCCCGGCCCGGGGACAGAGGGGAGCCTTTGCCGCGGCCGCTCCCCCTCGCCCCGGGCAGGAGGGCGCAGCGCGGGAGGCCGCAGAGGCCAGGCAGGCGGCAGTTACCTGGGCGCGGGTTGCGTCTCAGCGGCGGAGGCGGTTGCAGGTTCCTCCTCCCCGGGCCCAGGTGCCGCAGGCGGGAGGCAGAGGGAGTCTCCGGGCGGCCGCCTGAGGGAGCCCGCGCTGCAGCCAGCGCCGAGCCGCGGCCCGTAGGTGGGAGGGGGACCCGGGCCAGGCAGCCAGAGAGGCCTGAGGTTCGTGGGTGAATAATGCCCCTTGCAAACCGTGTCCTCCACACAAACTTACCTGCTCTGCCCCGCCGGCGCTTTTGCTCATGCATTTTTACTTGAGCTGCCTGCCCCAGCCTGGGACACTTTTTGGCACGAGCATTTTGCGACGAGACTGCTAGCTATGTATTTTTTTAATATCGACCTTGAAAATCTCCCGTGTGTAGCTCGGAATAGCCCACTGTTCTCACCATACTACTGCTACTGCTTTCAAGTCTCCACGATATTTAAATTACTAATAGAGCTGATTTTTCCTTGATTTTCCAATCCCCTGGGAATTTCTGCTGAAGAATGTGAGTGATGCAGACAATGGATGTAAATGATGTTAGCACACACAGTCCATCTCCCTGCATTGGGATTTAGGTCCTGATCATGCAGTTAAATTCACATAGTTGAACCCTTACAGCTGTGCAGAGTCCTATTGATTTAACTGATTGGAATCTCACTCTGAAAAGGAATGAAATTTAAATATAAGGGTGCAAAGTGATTAAGAAGATGAGTTATCAGAGACCTGGTGCAACTGTTCCTGATTTGAGGGACTGGAAAATAGGAAATAAAATGTTTGGTCAAATGCTGCCTTCACATATTCTGGTGCAAGCTACTGACCCAAGATTTATAAGTAATTTCAAAATTATGGAGACTTACAACAGCAACATGGAAATCAGATAAGAAGATACTTTATTTCACTATTGAAAGGAAAAGCAAACTTTTTCTACAGCTCGTCTTCTTTCAAGGCTGATTTTGCAGCCACTGTGAACACAGAACTCATATTGATGTAAATGGCTGCTCCAAACACAATACAGAATTGAGCTTTAAAAGACAGAGCATGATAAATCTATCTCCAGCTTTGTTGATTGTTCAGAAGTTAGTTTTATTTTTGTTAATGTAATTTTATATATAACAGATCCTTTTGATTCATTTTAAACATTCTCCTGCATCATGCACTGATCTGATTCTGTCAGTGTCTCTTCCCTCTATGCTTACCTCTTAATTCTCAAAAGGGTCTCATGCTATTTCACCTTTCCTAACTCCACTTGATCACTACCGGTATGTGGAGACACCATCATCATGGCAAATCCTAAAGGGATCCGGCCTTCTTGCAGATTCAGGGCCACCTGGATCATGTCTGGCTATGTGCTTAGGCTGTATATTCAGTTTATGGCCATCACCAGCAATCTTATTGCATCACTGAAGCTTTTGGCACCCACGTGATTGCCAGTTGTGTAGCTTCACTCCTTGATACATACGCTATGGAATTTGTTGGTCTTCCATTATAATATGTCCATACGGAGAAAGCCACCAAAACTTGAAGACATAATCTTAAAAAAGCATTGTCAGGTTTAACGTTGTTATTTTTACAGAGCCATAGTACTTTATGGACAAACACAAATGACAGCACCCTGCCCAAAGCAGCTTGCAATGTATGGTCCCGATTATCCACATGCTGAATTTTACACACATGGGAAGTCCTATATGACTTCATGTGACTATTCATCTGTACTTAAAATTAAGTACATGCATGCATGATCAGGGCCTAAGTTTGCATGTATAAGATCAGTGGGTTGAGGTGACAAAAGTGCTGCAGGGGAAATGTATTTATTTACAAAATAGCATGTGTATGTACAAACTAAACAAACCCCCAAACCGTGGTTTTTCGGCAGTGGTGGGAGAACATAGTGGATCACCCCTCTCCCTCCTTGCCTTCCAGGAACAGCGAGCCTGCAATCTTTTTGCACATGCACTTGCCATTGACTTCAATGAACAATCCCCACGTGGGAGAACTTGCGGGAGAGCAGGAAGCTCCTGCACCCAAATCCCCCCCTCTCTTGTACCCCACTGACTGCCCCCTTTCCTTTGCTTCCCTATCCCTAGCCCCCCCCCCCTCCCGTTCCCCCAGCCAACCGCTCCCCCCCTCACCTGCCTCTTCCTTCCCCCTCCCCATGGGAGGAATAGAGAGAAGGAAATACAGAGCGTCTCTGCCCTGTGACCTACGGAAGTGACGTAACCCGGAACGGATGGGGTAGACCCCAGTTTCCGGATACAGTGTTGTGTCGCTCTCATTCTGTGGGCGTTTCCGTTAGAGCCGTTGGGAGCGGCTGCGGGGGCTGGTAATCGCTGGAGTCCGGCACCGCGAGCGGCCGAGGCCGCTTCCTGCGGGATGCTGCGGGGGCTGGGCAGCTGGTTCGGGCTGGAGCGGGCGGGCGAGGAGCAGAAGCCGCCGCCCGAGGGGAGCAGCAGCCCCGGGGAGCGGAGCGAAGCCGGGGGCGCCGAAGGGGAGGAGGAGGCGGCGGGCGGGGACCCGGCCGTGCGGAGCCAGGAGCAGGTGGATACGGATCCACTCCTCAGCCAGGCCAAAGGACTCGGCAGTGAGTGTCCTGCCCGCGCACGGCCCGGCAGCCCCCAGCCAACAGACCTCTCGTCCCCATTTACCCCCCCCCCCCGGCCCGGCACTCCCACACACGCACCATTCCCGTCCCCCCACAGATCCCACCCACCCCCACACTGACACCCCCGACTACATCCCCCGCACACTGACAAGCCCCCTTATCCCTGTTCTCTTCCCCCCCACACGCACATACTGACCAGCCCTGACAGCTACCCTCCCCACAGATGCTGATCCCTTTCCCCCACGTCGATCTGGCCCTGCAACCCGAACACCTGCCTCTGCCCACTCACTCACTCCCCCTATCCCCACCCCACCCCTGCACACAGTTGATTGCTCATCACCATGGGACTTGCTCTCCTGCCTTGACACATTCCCTGAGTCTCACCCAGAGCTTCACAGGACAGGTTAAAGCTCTAAAAAGGTGCTTGGGGAAAACAATATAGATGCTCTTTACACCATATTATAACACTCTGGGGGTGGGAGAACTTCCTGCAGGGGTTGTGGTAATAGAAATATCTTAATAACAGTCAGCTGATGGGGGTATCTTAGAGTTTTATCTGCACACAAAAATTGTCTCACTTTAGTTAAAGTGCAATAACCCCCTCTAAGTGTTGATGCAGTAATACAGATATAAAGGTCTCTTATACTTGGCTAACTTATTACCATAAGGAAAGCAGAGTAAGCTATAGCAGTAAGTCACCTTTTTACTAGTATGAGGCCTGGTCTACACTAACCCCCCAATTCGAACTAAGGTATGCAACTTCAGCTACGTGAATAACGTAGCTGAAGTCGACGTACCTTAGTTCAAACTTACCGCGGTCCAGATGCGGCAGGCAGGCTCCCCCGTCGACTCCGCGTACTGCTCTCGCCGAGCAGGATTACCGGAGTCGACGGCGAGCACTTCTGGGTTCGATTTATCGCGTCCAGACAAGACGCGATAAATCGAACCCGGACGTTCGATTGCCAGCCGCCGAACTACCGCGTAAGTGTAGCCAAGCCCTAAGTAAAGGAGGGTTTTACCAGTATGACTAATTCAGTTAAAAAAACCCTACTGCCTTGACTGAAATAGTACAGTACCTGGGTGTAGGCCTGGCAAAAAGGTGCTTCTTAAAAATCATGTTATCCCTTAGGCTCTAGTTAGATTATAGGAAAAGGTGCCTTTTTAAAAATCCAGGTAATGTAGTTGTTGAAAACCACTCAACACCAAGTAGGTCCAATTTAATACCTTTAACTTGATTTTAGCAGGTCAAGTTATAGCATAAATGGGACCCATAACTTGACCTGCTAAAATCTGCTAAAGCTGTTAAACTGTGTCTACATTGGCATTAAGTGGGGTTTCGGTTGAGTTAAAGTGGCTTGTTTGAGTTAACTCCGGTGAAAAAACATATTTTTTCCTAGTCAAGACCCCATAACATCTAGTGTAAACACTGTTTGATATTGTTTAAAGGAAGGAGCATGGTTTACAATATCACCAGCAAACAATTTTAAAGGTGCCACATTGTCTATGCTAGCTGCTAAGTGGTGTTTCAAGTCATGTTAGCTGACTTAATATAAAACATCTCCCCCATCCCCACCCGCCCAAGTGAAGACCGGGCCTAAGGCTCTTCAATCCTCAGGATTTACCTCTTGAGAGACTCCAATCATCTCTTTCACTTGCCTAGGCTTTGCAAATCATGTATGAATTACATTATGTGATATAATTGTGGCATAGGTTTATGATATGTACCCAGTTGACATGTATTCTGCATTTAACAAATTTGGACCTCTCCTGTATCTCTTTCACCCTAACCAGGATTTTCAAGAGACAGCCATGCAAATAAAGTTAGAAGCTGAAAATGAGGTGTCATTCTATAGTCTCAAGTCCAACTTTCAGTGTTTCTGATGTCAATAATTTAGTTATAAAAACAGTGACAATAGAATGTATATGAGCGAGGTGGTGTTAACAATTCTGTGATGTCACTGTGCACTGTTCAAGGGACACCACCAAATTTGAAATCATGGCACAACTTTTTTTTTTTTTAATAGTTTTGGATACGAACCTTACCCCAAAGTTCCAGTGGCACATTTCCCTACTTTTTAAATGTGGTTATTTCCACTGTTGCTATGAGAGACTGACTATATAATCTGCTCTCTGAAGTAAAAATAAACTGAAAATATTTTTTTAAAAGTATTCTCTCTCATCTTTCAGTTATAGTGAACTTTGTTACAAATAATAAGTAAGCTGTTTTCATCAAACAGAGGTGTGGCTAGATTGATAATGTTCCTTTAAACACCTGTTATATTCACCTCAGTTGGTGGGAGAAGTGATGTGTGCATAGAAAATAATATAGTGTAGTTTGTAAAGTGCAATAAAATGTTTGCATGAAAAGTTTTGTGTAGTACACCAAACTATGACATTTTATTTTATTGACATGTCCTCTGAATAAGTAAGGCTATTAACAGATAAAATTTGAGAGGTTTGCTTTCCTGTACCACTTTGACTGGATAAAACACAGAAGGCTCTATTCCCCATTAATTTGGTTGTGGTGGGGAAGCATTGTCAAAGAGCAGGGTTTACAGTGTCCTCTGAAAATTTGGAATTAGTCTGATCTCCTTTAGAACCCATTTCTACAGCCATCCCCCATTTAACAAGAATGATTTGTTCCTAGATTTCATATGTTTTGCTGTGGGCTTTGTGAACTGCATTGTGCTAGAGTAGTGTAGCTGTCTTGATTGGTTGTTCTGGTGTAGCTGAGTCCTAAAGCATAAATGGCTTTGAATATCAAGACTAAGTCTTTGAATTTTCAATGGAAGAAAATTGGTAGCCAGTGGAAGGACAAATATGGGCTGATGTTCTTGTGATGTCCTGTCCTATTGCAGAAATTGATTATTACATTTTCTAAAAGAGCTGTAGCCTCTCTACTGCTGCCATCTTCAGACCCAGATTTAGTTAATATAATAATTGAGTGACCAGATCATTGGGAGCAAGGTTGTGCAGTAATCTGAAAGTGCAATAAAAGACATTTTTCATCACTGATTCTGTGTGGCCTTCTCGGCTATTATCAAAAACCTGAGGCTTTGTACTACTTTGACAGTTGGAGGGGTAGGTGTCTTTGATGGAAAGGGGAGGACAGTGAGCCAGCTAATTCTGGTGTATAAATTCTGACTAGCATTACTTCTGTCTTGGCCAAAATGAATTTTAGTTGATTATTACTGGGCATTGACACCTGTTTAATGTTGGTTGTCTGTGGCAAAGGAGACTGCTAGATGTTGGGACTGGATAGCAGGGTGTGGATCACTCGATAAATTGCCCCGTTCTGTTCACTCCTTGTGAAGCATCTGGCACCTGCCACTGTTGGAAGACAGGATACTAGGCTAGATGGACCACTGGTCTGATCCAGTATGGCCATTCTTATGTCCTTATGAGATGTACTGCTGCATGTTGTCAGTATATTGTTACTAGTGAACTCTAGTGTCACATTACCTCTCTGAGCTGTCTAATGTAGATGTTAAACAGAACAACAGAGATCCATTCAACAGGTGAAGGTTTTGGGGAAAAAATATATTTGCACATTAGCCCTCTCTGGGTTCTGTTGGAGGAATAAATGGAGTCATTGTAATGCTATGCTGTCTACTCCAAGCATGTCTACTTATGTAAGTGGATCAGTAGTACATTTTGATAGATTACTGAACCCCTCCACAAGTTATGACATAATGTTAAATAGCAATCGTGTGTGTCCTATCTAATTAGGCTCTTATATTGCATTGATAGCCTGGTATATAAGCATCCTTCCTGGGATGCATGAATGATATGACTAACAACTGTCACATGAGTTTATTTTTACATCCATTGTCATGAGGAAAGTCCTATTTAGTTCCTATACACACACAGTTTGAATCCTAATTGTAAGGCACCCGGTAACAGATAACATGTGCTAGAGCTTTGTTGTCACTGCTTTCTCTGTGGCTTTTCTTAGAATGGAGGTTAGAAATAGGAAAGTGTTTGGAGAGGTCATCTTCATTGAGTATGGTTTTTTGAAGATTGGATGGACTATTGAATATTTCAGGAAAGTTAGCAATGTCATTTCTCAGAAGGAGTTGATGATGTCCATTAGTAGCAGACATCAGTCTTTGGTGGTTTTCACCAGCAAAAAAGGGCAAGGATCTGTTTCACAGTATTCTTAAAAACTTTTTAGCAATTTATGTGTGGTGGAGCCAAACATCTTGGTTAGTCAATATCATCTGGTTCAGATTCCAGCTCACTCTTCCTGTTCTTCTTAACCTTTTGTGTCAGGGTAAACAAAACAGCCCACTGTTTTGTATATGATAGTGAGGATAAAAGTTGTAGCTTTTTTAAAAAGTATTAAGTTAATAGTCATGATATTCAGATTGTCTTGTAGACCTGAAGTTCTAGAAAGGAAAGAAAGCTTAGGTATTCTTTTTGGCAGAAAGAGTGGCAATACCTGAAGTGCCAGTTGTTTCTGAAAGTCAACAGTTTTTAAAGTTTCAGCTTGACCTTCCTGGAATGATTAAAATGTTTCACTCCTCTCTTCTGATGTCCCTTAGATTCTAAATCATATTCTCAATTATTCCTCTTTTGATATTCACCACTTAATTTAGATTTATAATTACTTCTGCATAAAATCCTACTATTATCATAGTGTTAATTGTACCAATTTATTGGCATCAGATATACTGAATCACAAGTAAGATTATAGAAAACTTTACACCTACTAAATCTGTCTCTCTAGATATTTACATGGTACTATAAGCATAGTATCTGAAAAAGAAACTAATCCCACGTCATTTCAAGGTACCCACCTCGATATTAAGTTGTTGTTTGTCACACATTTAAAGGCTAGTGGCTTCTTCTTAGTTTGTCTGAATATTATTTAAATTGTGCTAGTGTCTAGAGACCCAAAGAACCTGATGACTGTCTCATTACATGAAAAGGAGCTTCAGATGTGTAATAGCTTATCAGTTTATTTAAAAAAAAAAAAATTTTTTGGCCAAACATACAGTTCCATCCGTAAGGAACAAGAATTTAAAAAAGGATAGAAATATATACCCGGTAGTTCACCTGCAAAGAGGCCTTCTAGAGTACTAAGAAGCCAGTTTAAGCAATTCTGTTTTAGAACTTTTGTTATAAACATGACTTTCAGATTAGGTGTCTAAAAATGTACAATGAGAAAAGAAAATATAACTAAAGAATTTGATATAACAAAATATTTACAACTCTAATCTCTTTTCATTTGTGAAAGATTATCTCTTCAATTTTGCGACTGCTGCTACAAAAAAGATATCTGAATCGGTTGCTGAAACAGCACAAAATATAAAGAAGTCTGTAGAAGAAGGGAAAATTGATACCATCATTGATAAGGTATTTTTTCTTCATTATGTGAAACTGATCTGTAATGTACTCCAGTATCTGCTTTGCTTCAAATGCTATTCATCAGCATCTGTATAGAGTGTCTGGGCCTGCAAAATGGTCTGCCTTAAACAAACCCCCAAAACTGGTTTTTAAAATTGCAGATTTTTAGGGCTGATTTCACATATTTCTTGAATAAATAGTTGAACAAAGTTTGTTTTATCTGACTGAAGTGTTTATACAGAATGGGCATTTCAAGGAAAACTATTAATGAAAATCTCTCACACAAAAATGTAATCACTATAGCAATCTTAACTGCAAGATAGTTAATACATAATAAAAACATTAAAACAATCAAAGCATTACAATATAAACATGCCTGGTTAATTTATATAAATATTACAAAAAACTGTTACATTATTGGGCGATTCTCACTTAATAAGCAGGTACTCAATCTTTTGTTTTCTCCTCATTGTTCAGTGTGTGGCCCTAGGCCTTATTTACTGCACACAAGCAACCTTAATTCTGACATTTCTTAACTCTTGAGTGCTGGACTTTGCAACCTTAATATTCTTTTAATATAACTAGTTTATTTTTATTTTAAAAAAGCAAACTGAAAAACACATTCCATCCTGTGGCATCATATTGCCATTTACGTGGTTCACCAGCAGGGTTGGAACCTCTAGATCCACCGCATAGACCTCTTCCATTTGAGCTAACAGAGTAACTGATAGCAATAGTAGGTGTTGCCCTCTGTGCATTACAGGGAGATGGGATGGGACACTTTTCTAGTGGGTTTTGTAGATATTTGCTGACTCCAGAGGGAATGGTGAGACTCAAATCTTGGGTTCTGTTCCAGGTTCAGGAGGCACAGACTCTTCTGCCCATTCCCCCAACCCTGACCCCTACTGTCCCATCACCTCCCTTCTGTCTGTGTCCCAGTCCTGTCTTTTCTCCACCCTTGGCTTTTCATCCCTATCCCACTCTCCTCACATAGCCAGTCCCAGTCTCCACTCCTCAGGCTTTTCATTCCAGTCTTCTTGCCCAACAAATCCTAGCCTCACCCCCACATCCTCCTGGCTCCTTGTCTCCAGGATCCTAGCCCAACCAGTTCCCACCCCCTACCAGCTCATCATCCAATCTTTCTCCCCTAACCCGCCCTCTAGTTGTCTCCCAGTTCCAATCTCCCTCCCCAGACTTCTCATCCAATCTATGTTCCAGCTCCTTGTCTTTGTCCAGCCAATTCTAGTTCCCCACTTGCATCAGAGCTGTCTCCCCTCATCCTTCCTTTCAACTGCCCCCAGTCTCAGTTTCTGTCTTCCCTCTGCTTCCTCAGACTACTTGTCCCAATCTATTCCCTTTGCCTTCCCTGCATGTCTGGCTCCTGTCCTCTCTGCATTTGAATTTGGCTGCTTCCCCTCTACGCTATCTGGGCCCAGTGTGTGTGGGCAGGGGTATCATTGAGAGCACACAAAAAACAGACTTCTTGCTCTCAGTTCAGGTGCCTGGACCTGGCATGGTCCTTAGCAACTCAGAGCTGCAATTTCAGGAAAAGTCCAGCTCAGTGCAGATGGAATCTTTGGGGAATTAAGATGCTATAATCTGAATCTCTTTTGAGCATGTGCAAACTAAGATTTTTTAGAGGTTTATAAATTGTCCACATTTGAGCAGCTCTTCGCGTGGATGGCAAAAGGTACATCCCTGACACAACAGTCACCCGATGAAAAGAAAAGGTTGTCAGAATTTTTTAACAAGGGCACAACAATGTATTTTTCCTTAGCTTCATTGTTGGAAATGGCTGGACCATATTGGTTGAAATTTTCCAAAAAAAATTTAATCTGGGATAGATACCCATCATGGAAACTACAGTCTGAACAACTACATTTTGGCACATTATAAGCAACTGAAAACAGTGTCGGGCATCCTTAATAATAGGCTATGGTACCAGCCTAACCTATAATATTATTCATCTGGTAAACTTTTCAAATCCTGGGAAAAACAGTGAGATTGAGTTTTGTGAATGGTTGCATATAGGTGGGTGTATGTGGAGAACTCTCCGTAGCAACAGAGTAACAAAGGGACAGGAACTATAGAAGAGGGTGGAGAAAATAATGCAAGGAAACAAAGAAAATAGACACTGATTACAGCATAGGAAAATAAACGCCATAATCTGTTATATTTTTTTTCAAGCCTTGACTGTGATCATAAACCCCAGGTGGCAAGAATATCTATGTCTGTTTTCTGACATTTGTATGATTTAGGATTTTCTTTTAAATTATCTCTGGTCTGTGTGTGCGAGGGCTCTGAAATTTTTAACTAGAGTTTTTCTTTATGTATTACCCTCTATGATGATAATTTTATAATGTTTTCTATTGCTATATCTTGTCTTTTGGGCATGAGAAGTACAGGCTTCTATTCATATCTCTTGTTTATTTCAGTGCGTCCGTCGTTTCCATTTGTGTAATGTACTGTTATAGTGTAAATGAGAATACTATCATTTTCTAGCATTTCTTACAGTACTGTATATGTAAGCTTGATTGTGTTCTTACACAACTTCCAACACTACTTCCATAAGTATTTTGTGAAATAATGTTTTTATTTTAATTGTGTCTGACAGTTTGTCTGTCCTTTGAAAAATATGTTGTCGCTATGATGCTGGACATATTGATTCATTCTTTTGTGAAGATACCATAGTTTGAGTTCCTTATGTGGAAGGAAGTTACATTAACTGTGACTGTAGAACTCCATGCTAAGGCAACAATTAAGCTTGGCCTTGGGTACGTCATGAGAACTGTCTGGGACATATTTTACTGTTCATGAACTTAAAGTCATAAAACTTTTTCAAATAAAAAGGAAAAAAATGTGTACTGTATTTGGAAGTAACATCTGGAAAGCATGATATATAAGAATGGCTCAAGCATGTATGGGGTGGGGGAGTGGGGCAGTAAAAGAAGAAAGATGTTAGAAAGGGGAAAGATATAGGCAAATTGGAAAATGGAGAGACTAGCAAAAGGAGGAAGGTACTGTTCTGAATGATTTGAAGCAGTGCATACTTTGGTCTGTGTAGTATTTTGGGTGGGCAGGAAATGTCTTGCATTGTTGCCTGGTGCCTTGCTTCTCCACTGGATTCACTAATAGAGCAGCATCCAACTCTGTCCCACAAGGAGGGGTGATATGGTATAGGGCCTGGATAACTGAGAGTAAGAAATGCAGAAAAAACTTGTGTAACCCTCTCAGTAAAAATACAGATTCTAACAGAAATAAAGGAATGATGGAGGAAGAGGAAAAACTCTAAAAATACAAATGAAGAGAAATACAATAGTGAATTACTTCATTTTGGGGGGAGATGGAGTCAAGAAGCAGTGTAATTAATGGTGGGTTTATTGATAACAGTTGCATTGAAAAAACAATATCTCCCCTTTAAAAGCTTAGATTTCTTTCTTACCCTGCTTGAAGATGTTATGACTAAAGGATGAAATTCCCTGTCCTCTTCTCTGCCAGTAAAAATGAAATCATACATCTATGTATGATGGTCCTTCCTGCTCCTTATGCTTCTTTGCATTCACATTTAAAGATAAAAACAACTAAAGTTATTTGCTTCCTTAATTTAAAGGTTGATTCACTCCTCAAACAGTCAGCGAGATTCACTCTGGCCCCAAGGCTGGAGTGTTTTGAGGGATGGAGGCCTTTTGGGGAATTTAGCTGAGTCACTGGCTGGGGACCTGACTGTAACCTTGAACTTATTTGACTGGGAAGAGGAAAGGCAGCTATCCAACCTGCCTTTTAAATGCCACTGGGAGTTGAGAATCAGAACTTTGTAGATTGTATGGATCATTGTATGACTTGTTTTTTTAATTCAAAGCGCTGTAATTTTTATCTTATTTGGAGTTAGAAATGGTCATGCCTTCTTCCAAAATCTACTAGTAAAGTGAAACTTGCCATAAAAACCTCACATGGAAAATTCTGTCTTCAGATACCATTGATCTCAGGAGTTGAATACACATGAGAGTAGGAAAGTGGCCCCTGTGCACTGTTGGAGTCTGAACTAATGTAGTTCTGGCACACATCTGCAATTGTAAATGCTGCAAAAAAAGGAAAAAAAAACATATCAGAAAGATTACTTGATGTTTCTTTATTAATATCCCCAAGGTATATTGGTAGTAACTTTTCTAGAAAATTATCCACAGATGACTTCAGAAGCTGGTTTCTTAGGCCTAATATGCCATTCTCTTGTGAGGATACATTAAATCAATTACACTAATTCCCAGTTATGGCTGAAATTTTACACAGAAAAACCAGGAAATGAGTTATAGTTCCCACAGCATCCAGAACTTTGCCCACTGAGCATATGAAGTACTATGTATTTACTGGTGTTAATAGATTCATAAACCAATCGATTTTAAGGCCAGAAGGGTCCACTGTGATCCATCTGTATAACAGCCCATAGAATTTCTCCCATTGATATCTGCATCAAGCCCAAATATTGGTGAATGACCAAGAATATATCTTTTAGAAAGGCATGATTTAAAGACTCCAAGTGATGGAAAATTTACCTCATCCCTTGGTAATATGTTCCATCAGTTAAGAACCTTAGTGTTAAAATTTGCATCTTATTAATGGTTCAGAATTTTCTGACTTCAGCTTCTTGCCATTGGAGCTTTTTATGCCTTTGTCTGGTAGACTTAAACAGCCCGCTAGGGTTGGATATCTTCTCTCTGTGTTGGTACTTAGACTCTAATCAAGTTGCCTCTTAACTGTCTCTTGACTAAACTAAATAGATTGAAATCCTTAAGTCTTTCATAGTAAGGTTCTTTTCACAGAGCATGAATCATGCTCCTAGCTCTACTATGATCTTCTCAATTTTTTTTTTTTCAGTTTTAACATTAATTTATAATACAGTAAATTCTTGATTATCCAGATTTAATGCAGGACATTTAATAATTTTCAGTAATCAAGGAATTATTCAATGTCACAGAGAGTGGAAGTATGACTCTGTATTAGGTAAGCACAGTTTCTCTGCCAAATTTCTAGGGGTTGATTTGGGAACCGTACGTTTTGAATTTGGTGACTTGTAAAATCTTAACTGCAACACTGTGTTTGATATTTTTATTCCCTGCATTTAATTTCCCCTCTCTTCTTTTAAAATATGATACGGGTGTGTTTGAATGGGTAATACTTTTTAAAGCAGGTACCTTTATTTAAATATGCAGATATTCAGGGAATCTATGCATTGTGTGTACTTAAGCGGATAAGAAAATAACATATTGCATGTGCACAGTACACTGTTGACACCTTCATGAAATTTATTTTTCAAAGTTGGTAAAGTATGCATATCACTTTGGAGGACTATACACATGAGTTTCAGATCTTAAAGAGAAAACTGAGTTTTGGGTGCAGTTAAAGGGTAAAGGGCTGAACAATTAGTATGACCTCTTCTTGCTTAGCTAACTTGCAAAAGAGTACGGTCTCAAGTATAACTAAAGTATCATGTTAAGTTGAAATGTGTTTCAAATTACTTACTCTCTGAATGTTATTAGACAACTCTGTAATGTATTCCATTTCCTTTCATTCTTTACTTGAAATTACCTTTTCTTATAGACAATTATCGGAGACTTTCAGAAGGAACAAGAGAAATTTGTTCAAGAAAAGCACACAAAAAAGTCAGGTATTGAATATTTATTATTAAATGTAGGTCTTTTACTAAAGATAACTAACACGTTTCACTAAATTTTGATGAAAGCTACATAGTTCACCTCAGTCTCAGTAGATATTAAACCTAATCTTTGTGGCAAAAAAGGTGACTCATGGAAATTCTGTATAATGCACAATAGTTGTATATCAGGATTTCAGTAAGTGCATTTTTGGGACGAGATAAGGGATCACTAGTTGAAACTTAGCTAAAACAAGTTAACTATACAGCTAATCCAGCATTTTCTACTAAATTCAGCAAACATATTTAACTATAATAATTGAAAATCAGTGGGACTGATCTCTTGTGACTTATTTTGAACCTCAGGTTGTTATATTTTGTGAGGAGGCAGGCATTCTGATTGCCTGACACTTGGGCTCTCTACTAGCAGTGTAACATATTACTAGATGGAATGAATAACATAAAGTGTGGGTGCCATTCTAGCATGTCATTAGTTTCTCTGTGGGAGGTGCTCTACTTATAGTTCCAGGGAAAATTGCTTTCTCTAAGGTTCTTCTTGGGTCATGCATCTATGTACCATTAGATAAGAATGGCCATATCAGGTTAGACTAATGGTCCATCTAGCCCAGTATCCTGTTTTCTAATAGTGGTCAGTACCAGATGCTTCAGAGGGAATAAAAAGAACAGTGTTGTTATCGAGTGAGCCCTCCCTTGTTCTCCAGTCACAGTTTCTGGCAGTCAGAGATTTAGGGACACCCAGAGCATGGGGTTGCATCCCTGACCATCTTGGCTAAGTCCTTCATGAACTTATGTAATTCTTTTTTGAACATAGTTATACTTTTTGCCTTTACCATGTCACATGGCAACAAGTTCCACAGGTTGATTGTGCATTGTGTGAATTACTTCCTTATGTTTGTTTTAAACCTGCTGCCTATTATAAGCAGACCCAGTGATCTCACTCTTTGTGAGTAAGACAGGCAGAATTTGTCCCTACATTGTTTAGGTCATCAAATATTTCTGGATAGAAAAGTATATTGCAGTTTGACATAGATCTCTTTTTAACCTTGAATATGTTGATGGTTTCAAATGGATCATGCTGAAGTTTGTCATACTGTTTGCCATTGTTAATATATATTATTAGATACTATGAATGCACAGAGTGACTCCATAGTTAAGTATGCATTTATTTTCACACCTAGAAATTTAATCTTTACTGTATGTATGAGTAGTACAGTGTATCCTCCCCAAACTTACACTTACACCTCTACCCCGATATAACACGGCCCGATATAACATGAATTCGGATATAACGTGGTAAAGCAGCGCTCCGGGAGGGCGGGGCTGCACACTACGGCAGATTAAAGCAAGTTCGATATAACACGGTTTCACCTATAATGTGGTAAGATTTTTTGACTCCTGAGGACAGCGTTATATCTGGGTAGAGGTGTACTTTTGGACTACCCTTTGAACTTCTCTGAACATTTTAAAGTAAATCTGTAAATTAGCATTAAGCATTATAAAATACACCCTCTTATTTTGGTGAATCTAATTTTTTTGTATCTCCCTAGTGCAAAAAAAAAAAAGTGAAGGTTGGGTATTTGGAAACTGAATCATTTATGTATTATTCCAAAACCAGAAATGTGGGCTATTGTTAAAGTTTATCAGCACAATTTGTATTTATGAACGTTAACCATAACCATTTCTATTTAAACTATAATTTTTTTAATCTGTTCTAAAATCTTTTTGTCAAATTAATCTTATAACATGTATTTTACAATGTATATTGTCATATAATTGTGCATCAATTATTTTCAACAGAGAATAGGTTGTACAATATATTTTTTCAGGATAAATCTCTAATGGGAAACTGACAGAAAGCATTCTTTATCAAAAGGACTGTTGTACAGTTCAGCCAATTATGCACCACAGTGCTATATTGTTTGACCTATTTGCAGTAGTCCTGGTCTAGAACATTTTGGAAGAAGTAATAAAATGTTGATTGAAAAATGACCAAATAATTCTTGCTGAATTTTTTTTTTAATTTTTTTGACCAGCTCTAATAAACAAAGACTCATTTCCATAACTCATCTGCTATACCTTGAGATCAGTTGTAAAAAAAACAGAAATGAAACTAATGTACCGAAGTGAGCACAGTTCTGAAACAATTTGTTTCAAAGATGTCCTGTTTCCATTTAATTTTTCAGGTGGGTGACAGTGACACAGGGACCCCCGGGGCTCAACTGTCTTTCTGGCATTGTGTGTTGCTCTGTCTTAATATAAATATTTTTGTATTTAAATATAATAAAACATGAATTATTTTCCCCTCTTTAATGACAGAAGCAGCAGTGCCTCCTTGGGTAGATAGCAATGAAGAAGAAACAATTCAACAACAAATCTTGGCCTTATCAGCAGTAAGTTTCTTGTTTGTTATTAAAGCTGTCTTTTGTTTTGATTAAAACATATACCTTCAGTAATTTCATCACTTATCAAAAAATTAGACTACATTGTGTATATGCATACAAAATTTAGATACAGCATGGTGTTTGGTTACCAGTCACATGCCTGAAGCAACTTCTGGGCCAAAATAGAGATGGAAAAATGTATCCTCCTATTTACACTTTTGTCTTTAACAGAAAGTTACATGGCTGTGACGCTAAAGAAATATGTAGGGAGTGAGATGGTCTGGTCAAACGTGATATAATTCCTCTGATGTCGGTTAATAACTATAGTATTTTCTTCAAAGGACAGGCGAAACTTTCTGCGTGACCCGCCAGCAGGTGTTCAGTTTAACTTTGACTTCGACCAGATGTACCCCGTCGCTATGGTAATGCTACAGGAAGATGAGCTTCTGAATAGGATGAGATTTGATCTCGTCCCTAAACAGTATGTAATTTCTGATTATATTTGTGTACTGTCACACTCTTAGTTTGTCTTTTAATTTATAATCTTAACTTCCCTAAATTATTCATCTTCCCTCTCCACCTCCCTCAGCTTTTCCTTTTGTTTCCCTCTGCTGCACATGTTGTTTTTAATAAATACAAGCTATACACAGTTGGTCCATAAATAAGGAATACTGGTATTAAAACTTTTTAAAGAAAATATCTAGTCAATACAATACAATATTCCTATTTTTCCCAATGTATTTTTAATTGTAGCCATTTCTTTAATGTAGTAGGTGCTTAAATTGAAGAGAGAGACTCCTCCACTTTAAATTTCCATCTCTGGATTTTATCATCTTAGACCAGGGGTAGGCAACCTATGGCACGCGTGCCAAAGGCGGCACGTGAGCTGATTTTCAGTGGCACTCACATTGCCCGGGTCCTGGCCACCGGTCTGGGGGGCTCTGCATTTTAATTTAATTTTAAATGAAGCTTCTTAAACATTTTAAAAACCTTATTTACTTTACATACAACAACAGTTTAGTTATATATTATAGACTTATAAAAAGAGACCTTCTAAAAACATTAAAATGTATTACTGGCACGCGAAACCTTAAATCAGAGTGAATAAATGAAGACTTGGCACACCACTTCTGAAAGGTTGCCGACCCCTGCCTTAGACTGTTATTTATTACTTGAGTATAAAATTTGAATTGTTTGAGAATAAAAAACACTCATGGAGTTATAGATTGTCATAAACAAATAGTTAGAAGTTCACTTTTGTGTCGTTCTTCTTTTCCTATTTTATTAGGTGCTTTAGCCTCTTGACTCTCCTTAAAGTTTTGAGTTATTTCCACAGAGGTGAGAGAGCTTGGCATAGGCCCTTTAAAATACAGGTGGTCAAGATTCCCTTGCTGTTTCAGAATAGCTCTTGGTATTATCTCTCTCATTCCATGTGTTGTCTTTAGTTTTGTCTTATTGTTTGTTTTTGTTTTTTAACAACCAGTTTTGTTTTACACTCTTCGTTTGCTTGGAACCATGCAGAATGTGAAATACTTATTTCTCTCAACTTAAGCACCAATTTTTCCTGGTTATACCAGATTAAGGCTCTACAACGACTTCTAATCAATTTACTACTTTGAATATGACTTTTCACTGTTCTGTAGACTTAATAAAAATAGCAAAAGCGAAAGTTCATTTTATAGAAGGATTTGTTATTCCAGATTGTGGACACTTTCGTTATTGTTCTTGTGCTTGTTTAGCTTGAATTGTTAATAATTACACACATGCACAAAATATATTAAAATAACATTATTAAGGTTGTAAAGTCAAGCACTCCAAAGTTAGGAAGTGCCAGAATTAAGGTTGCCTGTGTAACCTACATTTATAGAATCATAGGACTAGAAGGGACCTTGAGAAGTCCTCTAGTCCAGTCCCCTGCACTCCTGGCAGGACTAAGTATTATTTAGACCATCCCTGACTGGTGTTTGTCTAACCTGCTCTTAAAAATATCTAATGATGGAAATTCTACTACCTCCCTAGGCAATTTATTCCAGTGGTTAACCATCCTGACAGGAAGTTTTTCCTAATGTCCAACCTAAACCTCCCTTGCTGAAATTTAAGCCCATTGCTTCTTGTCCTATCCTCCATGGTCAAGAAGAACAATTTTTCTCCCTCCTCCTTGTAACAACTTTTTATGTACTTGAAAACTGTTATTATGTCCCATGTCAGTCTTCTCTTTTCCTGACTAAACAAACCCAATTTTTTCAATCTTCCCTCATAGGTCATGTTTTCTAGATCTTTAATCATTTTTGTTGCTCTTCTCTGGACTTTCTCCAATTTGTCCACATCTTTCCTGAAATGTGGCACCCAGAACTGGACACAATACTCCCACTGAGGCCTAATCAGCGCAGAGAAGAGCCCCCTTGTACAAATACATTATAATAGTTTGTGATCATGTAATTAAAGACTATCTCTTTTCCCCCACCAGGGATCCCTGCATCATTCAGTGCACAGGTTGAGCAATGCTCAATTAATGAGCAGCTAGCTATTCATTATTTTGCTTTCTCCTCATTGTCCTCCTCAGTGGTGTGGTCTTGTGCCTTATTTATTGCACACTATTCAAACCCTGCTCTGATGACAGAATTATTAATTTCCTGATGGACTTTTCTATGGTGCTCTTCACTATGGTATCAGAGTGCTTCACAAACATTCATTCATTTGTTTTCACAATACCCCTATGAGGTTAGTGGCTCTTGTCCCCATGTGTAAAATAGGGCAGAGGCGCAGAGGCACAGAGATAAACATCAAAAGTATCCACTAATTCAAGGTTCCCAATTTGAGACATTTAGGATCTGATTTTTCAGAATACTTAGTATTACTTAGCACTGAATATGTTCAAAGCACAGCTCCCATTTACTTAAGTTGCAGCTGTGAGTGCTCAGCTCTTTGATGGAGGCAGGGATAGAATCCAGTTCTTCAAGGCAGCATTCAACTTCCTTAAGTGTGAGAACATCCTTTAGCTTCCTGCAGTTCCTGCCTCATTCACTACACACTTTCCAACTTCTGGTATATATGAGGCAGGGGTATTACAGACAACAGTCGTCTTTACTACACAAATCTGATTATCCACACAGCACCATCCATCCTGTCCACTGACTGAGGCAGGATTCCTGTGAGGGAAAGTAGTATATGATCATGTAATTGAAAAATGTATCATACTTTATATGCACAAGGGGGGGCAAATTAAGGTTTCACAGGCACTTTAATTCTGGCATTTCCTAATTTTTGACGGCTTGATTTAGTAACCTTTATGTTCTTTTAACATGGGGTTAAGAGATGGTGTGTAATTTCCTAGTTTTTATAAAAGCAAACTGAAAAAATAGAAATGGCACCATATTGACATCCCAATGCTTCATCTGCAGGTTGGAACCTTTAGATCTACCACACAGACCTCTTCTACTTGAGTTAGCAAAAGCAGTAGTAGGTTGTCCGCCTCTACGTGGACCAGCACTACCTGGGGATGAGACACTTTGCCAGTGGGTTTCACAGATATTTGCTAAGTGCAGAAGAACAGCAAGACTCTAGAATCTTGGATTTCATTCCCGGAGGAATGAAGGAGGGAATGTTCTCTAGGGGTTACAGACCCTTTGGTCTGTTTCACCTAAGCTCAACCCCTTCTGTCCCATCCCCTCCAACTTGTTCCAGTCCTGTCTCTTCTCCACCCCCAGCTCCTTGTTCCAGGCTCCTCCTCAGGCTTTTCATCCCAGTCCTGGTTGTCTTGCCCAGCAAGTCTCCCACTGGATACTCTGCATCTGAGTCCCAGTCTCTCCACCCATGTTTCCAGTCTTATTGCCCAGCCCAGCTCTCACCCAGCTCCCAGGCTCCTGATCCTATTTCAGCCCCCTCCCTCCCCCTTACTCCCCCAACACACACATCCCTTAGCTGCTTGTCCAGGGCACCCTAGCTCCTCATCAGATCTGTCCTCCATCTCCCTGTTCTCCTACACTGTGATGGTTCCCAGTCCTAATCTCCTTGCCCGGCCAGTGCTGAATAAATTGGCAAATGTTGACAATCAGTTCAATATGTAGAAATAGCAACCCACTGAGATAATGTAACAATCAATACTGCATTTCTGTAAGCTCCATCTAGTTTCGCAGTCCACTGTGTTAGAATCAGGTAATTTTCTCCTTTTGAATATAAATGTACTATGTATTTTTTTAATATGAGAATACTTTAACAGTGTATGAACTGCTGTTAGTACTGGAGTAATTTCCTTTCAAATACACCTCTACCCCGATATAACGCTGTCCTTGGGAGCCAAAAAATCTTACTGCGTTATAGGTGAAACCGCGTTATATTGAACTTGCTTTGATCCGCCGGAGTGCGCAGCCCCGCCCCCCTCCCCCCCCGGAGCACTGCTTTACCGTGTTATATCCGAATTCATGTTATATCGGGTCGTGTTATATCGGGGTAGAGGTATATATGCTCTCTGTGTGTAACTCACTTTAAAGAAGACTAATAGGGATTCTAATTTTCAGATTGCAGGCTTTTCTAGCATGTCTCAGCTATGAAGCTTGTACATAAAGATTTGGATTTTGTTTGCAGATTTCACGTTAATAGAATACTGTGTACAAATACTTCACTGTACAATTATACTTCAGATATTTTGTTTTCAAACTGACAGATTGAACATTTGATGTTGCCAGACCACGGGTAGACTGAATTTTTATATTTGTTGAACTTGAAGGTGACAATCCAGGGTTTAAATATGCTGCTGATTATAGATTTTTTGAAAGTATTCACCTTTTCCAGGGCCAAATTCTGCCATCGTTAGTTAAGCAAAACTCCCATGGGCTTTCTGCTCAAGTGAGGAGCCCAGACTTTGGCCCTTGTTTAAATTGCTGCCTTACCATTAATAAAAAAAACAGTTGGGTTAAACTATATTATATAATATGTGAGGGTGATTTATATCTAGGTTTTTTGTTTCTATTGGTAGCGCACATGCGCATATTACCTTGATATTGGTGCACATAACAAAATTCATTCCGCTCATGGATAGAAAAAATTAGAGGGAACATTGGTTACGTCCAACTCACTCTATGACATTTAGTATCATAGGAGCACAATCTTGTAAGTGCTTTTTTATGAGACATTCCATTGACTTTAGTGATGTGTGTAGGATTGGACCTTTAGTTAAGGACTGCTTTACACAGCTGATGCACACAGGGCACAGAAAATATTGCATGTTGCAGCTACTTTAGTTGCAACTAAAGCATACCTTGAAAACAGTTTTAAACTTTGTAATATAAATTCAACAAGCAAGAAAAAAATGTAAGATACCACGTCTGTTGGTGCAACCCCATGAGGCAGCAGTGCTGTACAGAGGGAGCAAATAGTCCTCCTTTTATCCTAGATCTGCTGCTCTCCACAAAGCTAGTAGAGCTCTGGTCCCACTAGTAGCCAAGCCCAGACTTAGGGTATGTCTACACTACAGGATTAATCCGAATTTAGATAATTCGAATTTGGGAAACAGGTTGTATAAATTCGATTGTGCGCGGCCACACTAAGCACCTTAATTCGGTTTTAAACCACATTAATTCGGTGGTGTGCGTCCACACTAACCCTAATTCGAATTAACAAAATCGATTTAGGCTCTACTCCGTTCGTCGAGGTGGAGTACAGAAATCGATTTAAAGGGCCCTTTAATTCGAATTAACTGGCTCTGTAGTGTGAACGGGTGAAGGGTTAATTCGGATTAAGGCAGCTAAATCCGAATTAAAGTCCTAGTGTAGACCAGGCCAAAGTGGTTGTAGCTTATCAAAGGGGATGAGACTTTGGAGAGGGGAGCTAAGCCAAGACTAGAGGTGGGATTCATGTGGTTTTGTTTTGCCTGGCTGAAAAGTAGGAGTTGGTAGTATGGTCTTTCGAAGATAATAATGTACATCAGCTTGTTTATTATGCTAATCTTTTTTTCCCTAAGAAAATACACTGTTAAACTGGAGTTAAGTGGTAAATACGTAACAGTAACTTAAGAAGTGGGAGACCATTGTAGTGGTTGGTTTTTTAAACAGTGTGTCCATGTGTCAGGGAATTCAAAGCTGAAGTTACACTTCACACTTGAGAAGGTGGAAACAAAACTCTGCTCTCACTCCTGTAAGCTATGACTGTAGCTTTGACTACAGTAGCTTTAACTTTGTGCCTCTGTTTTTTCTACCTTGCTTGCGGCTAACTGTAAACTTTCCACAAATCAAATGTAGTTGTTAAAGCTATGTAGTCATAAAAACTTATATTTATGTTTTTCTTTAGTGTAAAGGAGGAGGTCTTTTGGAGAAATTATTTCTACCGGGTTTCCCTAATTAAACAGTCTGCACAGCTCACTGCACTGGCGGCTCAACAGCAAGTGGTAGGAAAGGAGGAGAACAATGGCAGGAAAGAGGATATACAGCTGACAGGTACAGAAAGTATTTGTTTTGAATAAGCAGCTCACTATGAACAATCCACTCTGTCACACTTCTTAGTATTTATATGCATCAGATGACCTATATGTTTTTTAGTTTGCAACTCACTTGTACCATATATAGGAGGCTTCTTGAAAAAGTGTTGTTTCAAAAACAGGTCCTTCTTAAAAAACCCCAAACCCTCTAAGTTTATCTGATCTACTGATTCACTGTAAATATTGCCCTCTTTTCTATGTATAATTAAAGAGAGGCTGTTTTCATCAAAAGAGTGCAGAAGTTGATTCAGGTATAGATACAGCATTAAGATGTACTCAGTTTAAAAAAAAAAGTTAGTTTAAGGTATTACTACACATTCCACCTAGCTCTTCTGTTAAATTTGTTTTTGAGGAAAAAAATCTGTTTTGAATGTTGCATAGCTAAACTTTTAATATAGGTGCTGATTTTTCTATATATGATAAGCATCCTTTAAAAAAGATACCCTTGACCCCACCTTCCTCTCCAACTAGTCTTATCATCTCCCATTCACCTCTAAATTCGCTGAGTACACTAGCTACAACCATTGCCTGAAGTTCAACGCCTCCATCTCCAACCTTGAATCCCCTCTAATCTGTTTTCCACTCTTTTCACTTTGCTGAATCTGCTCTCACCAAAGTCCCTGATCCCCTCTTGGCCAGTTCTCAGGATCCGTACACCATACTCATGCTCCTTAACCTGCTTTTTAAAATCATTTATGATGATTTCCTCCTTGAAACTTCATCCTCTTTAGCTTTCACAGCTCTGTTCTCTCAGATGTGTGACCACTTCTTCAGTGTGCACTTTTCATGGTGGTCCTCAGAGATCTGTCCTTGACTTCCTCCTCTTGTCTATCTACACTCACTCTCAGTGTGATCTCATCTTCTCAAATGGTTTCAACTATCTTCTCTTTGCCAATGACTCATAAATCTACCTCTCCAATACAGACCTGTCTCACTCCATCCAGTTCTGTATCTCTGCATGACGCTAAATGTCTTGTCAGCAACTTAAATTTAGCATGGCCAAAACTGTGTACCACATTCCTCCCTACTTCCTTGTTTCTCCATTACTGACATCATCATGATTTACCCAGTTAATAATGCTTGTAAACTGGGTAGTATTACTGACTCTCCCCTCCATCTAGCCCTATACATCCAGGCCATGACCAGACCTTAGGGCCTCTTCATCTCCCATCTTGACTCCCTTTAGGTCCATTCAAATGCAGTTACTAAGATCATCTTCCTGGTTGATCTCTTTGAACATGTCCCTCCACTAACTCCATCACCGCCACATCAAGTGATTCTTGTCTTTATCTTTTAATACCCTTTGTGTAAGCATCCCCTTGCTTACCTGCTCTTACATCTTATCACATCACTTCTCCATTTCACCAAGAAGACTAACCTCAATTATCTGTTTATCTGTTTCTCTCACAAAAACCTTTGAGAGTTCTTCCACACCACCTTTTATGTATGGCATATGCCCTTGAACTACTCTGTGAATCTACAGTATTCCTTTATATCCCTCTTCAAGTCTTCCTCCTACCATCCTCCTACCATCATGCCTGTGAGAAACTGCCAACTGCTGGGAAGATAGTTTGGTAGACACTTCCATATATATTTTGTTGATTTTTTTTTTTCAGGTTATTTTATTTTTAAGAAGTCTCAAACATCTAGCTATGAACCTTGCTGGCCTCTATAAATGTGCATTCTTAGTGCTGTTTCCCTTGTCCTCTGTTTCCTTTTCCTTCTGATTGTTCTTTACATTCACCTATTACATTTTGTTTTAAATTATATTATGAACTCTATGGAAGCAGAGACAGTCTTCTGTTTTGTGTGTTTTTATATTGCCTACCACTGTAGATGCTGCTATAATCCTACTACTGACTTTTTAAACTTGTACATAGCATAAAGTTTGGATTTTTACAAAGTTTCCCCGGTTCAGCAAAATGTAAACTTTGCAGATAGTCTCTTTCATAGTATTGCTCATACACAGAGTGCTCTGGTTATTGGATTCCACTTTTCTTGTTACTACTAAAAGTCTAATTTAATTTTTGTTTCTATATCCTGCTGCTTCATAAAGCTAGCTTCAGCAAATGAGGATCACTGCTAATATTATGGCTAATTAATTGGAAATTGAAATGAAAGAAATAATTCTGACATTTAACAAATTTACACAGTGTCTTAGATCATAAGCTCTTTGGTGGAGTGTCTGTGTCGTCATCTTTGTTCGTACCGTGCTTAACACGCTTGACTGGAGGCTCAAAGTGTGCAATAGAAATAGTAATTGCTGATTTAAAATCTTGATCTTCTGTATCAGTGTAAAATTATGTTCTGTAAGGAACCCTCATTCCTAAATTTGCCCTGCAACTTCTCATTACTTTGTTGCAGGAGTTCTGCCCACTTTCTAGATCTAGGCTTTTACACTTGCATTTGAAAGAGAATCCTTAATTCGCAAGGCTATAGGAGACAGGGCACTTTGCAACTTGCTGAAATCTAAAAAGACTTCTGCAAACAAAACATCACCACAAGTGGGAGGGGGAGTGGGGAATACCCCATTACCTATCAGCAAAGTGGAGAGATCCATCTTCTGCTCTGTCTCCCATGTGCTGGAGTTCTTCTAGCTAAGGTTAAATAAAGGGGCTGCTCAATGGCCTTTCAGTGGTCAGGCATCACTCTGGAGAACATTGGGTATTCCATAGAGGGTTTTCTGGTTGGATCCCAATCCTAGTCACCAGATTTCTCAGTGTGGCTAAGAATATTGCTGCTAGACCACACCTTGTTGGAATATAAATTTGAGTTTTCACAGAGTCCACTTTTCCCATTTTGATTTTCAATTAAGTTGACCTTTTCTGAGGCTATTTCCACACTAGGAGGCTGGAAGAACTAGTAGCACTTTCTTGTAAATAGCCCTTCCTGATATTTCACAGGTAAAAGTTTCTCCACAAAGTCAACTCTCATTTTTATAGAGATCACTCCATCGCCTCTCATTTTGTCCCCATCTATCCTCTCTCTCCTTAGGACCTGCTATGGCTCAAAACTACTTAATATTTTATTTGTACAGAACCCAGGATTTTCTCAGATTAAATTTTGCCCATAACAAAGAAGCTGTTTACCTGAATTAATAGAGCCCTGTGTAGCACAACCGTTGGGTATCTTTGCCCTCTGGGCATGAGGGCCCCCTACCTTAGGCCTGGTCTACACTGGGGAGGGGGGTCGATGTAAGATACGCAACTTCAGCTACGGGAATAGCATAGCTGAAGTCGACGTATCTTATTTCGACTTACCTCCCATCCTCACGGCGCGGGATCAACAGCCGTGGCTCCCCCGTCTACTCCGCTACCGCCGCTCGCCCTGGTGGAGTTCCAGAGTTGACGGGAGTGCGTTCGGGGATCGATATATCGATCCCCGATAGCTCGATCGCTACCCGCCGATCCCTCGATCGCTACCCACCGATGCGGCGGGTAGTCTGGACATACCCTTAGAAACTAGGTCATTTCATGGGCTGCAAGTGTCTCCCTCTGTGGTGGTGGTATGTTAGACAATAACTGCAAGATACTAAGGGCTATGATCCAAAACATTCTTCCCCTCCCAATCCCAAGGTTGACCTGGAGTTCTGGCGTAGCCTAGATTCCAGACTGCTAAGATCCTCTCAGAAAGGGAGTATTTGGATCTTACCTTCAAATTGACTTTGTGAGGAAGATCACAAGCCTGGAAGCCTCACCCAGATACTGATCTATTTAGTTGACTTATTTATTGGTGGGGGGCGGTTCAGTTTGATTTAGCCAAAGTTTCCTTAGTCTGAAATAATAAGGGTATAACTGCTTACAGAATTTTATCTTAAATTTCATTGTAAAAATAGAATCAATGTAGAAAAAAACATTCTCTAGTTAATTCATTCTTATTTTGTAAATATTTCACCCATAACTGAACGTAACCTTTAAATATAATGTATCCCCTGAAATAGAAAATTTTCTTGCATAGTTAATACTTATATAGTTTAAATTAGTTCTGGGGATATTTAAGAATAATAAAATATATCAAATTTCCGTTTTTTTCTCTTCCTAGAAACAGTAAGGCCCAAAACACCACCTGTTGCAATCAAATCTCAGCTAAAATCTCAAGAGGTAACAATGGTTGTATACTACATCTGAAGTTCAGTATATGAAATTTACATTTAATGCATCATCACACAAACTGAGTTTGAGGTTTTTTGTTATATTTAGAGATAGCAGGTTTGCTTCAGAATAAAATATTTATCTGTACAATATTGATACTTCTGGAGACTTATGCTAAGACTTAACAGTATAGGCATTGTCATTATGACACCATTTTATTATGACACTGAAAACAATTTTGCTTGCCACTGCAGAAGTCATAACTTGGAGAGCTAAAGACATTATTCTTAATCTTGGATTGCAATATTGTTGCCAGGGAATTCTTTCAGACAGAGCTGGAGCCATAAATTTACTAAGCAGTAATAACATTTAATACACCATTAGTAACACTTATTTTAAATATAGATTGGTGGTTTTGCCAATATTGTCATGTATCTTAATACTGTAGAACTTACTTTACAAATATCCAAAAAGTTCAGTGTTTAACATCTAATTCTGCAGTCCAGCAACAGCTTTTTCTTTATTTCAGTACAGAACATTAGAGAAATGAGACCAATGAATTCTATTCTGTTAACTAAAACCCAGGGGAGAGGTTTCCAGAGATCAATCCTACTGTAACTCTCATCCTCTTATGGACAGTCTTTGATTTTTTTAACTGCCTCCACAATTAATATAAACATTTTTATTACTACTAAATTACTTTAATCTTTTCACTGTTTTTGGAGATTACTAAACTGAATTACAATTCTTAGAAAAATTTAAAAATATAACATGGAAATTAGTCGCTTCTTCAAAATGTATATCAAACGGGTTTTTTTCTGTTCAGAAAGATATGGTAATTGACAAAATAGATTTTTTTTTATTTGTATTTGACTATATTAAGCTATAGAAGAGAAGTTCACATGGAGTAATGATTTTCAAGTGTGTTTTCCTCTTCGAATGATCAAAATTTATTTTATTCAAGGACGAGGAAGAGATTTCCACTAGTCCAGGTGTATCAGAATTTGTTAGTGATGCTTTTGATGCATGTAACCTGAATCAGGAAGACCTAAGGAAGGAAATGGAACAATTGGTGCTTGACAAAAAGGAAAAGGAGACCTCCATAGTAGAAGGTAAAACAAAAATTAAAGCTAATAAAGTAAATAGCTTTTTATAAATTTGACTACATTCATTCTAGGCAATTTAAAAAAAACTGTAGATGTTTACTGAATTTCAAACGATGGCAGTAAGGATTTGCTAGATTTGGAATATTCTACTCTTACTAAGCAAGTAACTTTTTGACAGGCAAGTCAAAAAATCATCATGGCACCATAGTAAATGGTAGAAAAGCCCATGTTTTGCTTGACTATTTATTTCTGGAATGCCTCACTGCAGAAAGGACTAATCACTATTAAGACATTCAAGCAGTCTCTTGCATGGAATACTAGTTACAAAACAAAAATGTTCTGAAGAAACGAACAACTTTACAAGAAATTCTGCTATGATAAAATGACTGAAAATGATGGGATTCTCATTTTTTCTTAATTCCCAGCTCACATACTTGATTGTAAGTAAAAGATTTTTTGTGTAACTGCAATCCTTGAAAACTCTGTGGGATCTGAAAGTCAAGCTGCATTTTCCTTATTGTGCATCATCATCAATAGTAAAGATTTTACAATCCAGATTATGGTTTCAGTGATACCGGTGCCTTAAATGGAGTTACATAAATTTAACTAATCAGAAGTTACTAAATAATTTTGAATATGATGAACAAGAAGAAAAAGAATTCAGTTGTCTTAGCATGGCTCTGTCGAGTTAGAAGTAAAAAGCAGAAAAATAAGTTTAGTCTTAGTAGATGTGACGTTGAATATACCACAATAAAGTAATCTGCCATTTTTTACATAATCACTTTTTAGAGTAGAATTGTAGTCCAAGTGTTCAGATGCTGTGAATATTAGTCTGAAATCAGTTATTTGCAAGATGTTGCAACCCCAAATTTAATAGTTTGTAGGTTTAACCTTAAAATTACACTCATATGCATTTTCCTGAATTGATTGAAATTCTTGCTGAGTGGTTTTAATAAAGCTGTCAATATATAGTGTATTTAGTAGAAATGCTAACTCACAATACTGGATGAGACTATGGAATTACCTCCTATGATATCCAGACTCCAGCATTGGCCAATACCTAATACTTCAAATGCAAGCCTCTACCCCAGGCTTCTTCTCATAACTGACCTTGTCAATTTGAGGGAAGGGTGGCAACACAGGAATGGCTTCTGACTCCTCTTTTGCCCTGAAGTATGAAAGTTCATTATTTTTATCCCTTGTTATATTAGCTTGCCTAGCTATATATCTTAATGGAAATAAAATTGTCCATCCCTCCTTCAGTTACCCATAGTATTGGATTTTGATCTTTGAAACCAATGAATTCCACAAGCTGGTAACATTTGATAATGGATAATCATTAACTATAAGGTGTGTTGCATTTTTCATATAGCATAGCTCTTTTTCTTTCTTTTTCTGTAAGAAAAGGTGGGGAGGGGTTGACAGCAGAGAGGAAGACTTGATTGAATTTACACTATTTATAGACAGTTTGAAAAATCAGTTTGTCTTTAGTTACGGGTAGACATTTTGGGTTACACTGAGGTGGAGAAAACATCAAATATAGTAAATATTTGTCCATTATTACATCAATACTTTATAATAACATATTCTGGGGTATCCCTCTGTATATTAGTTTTTCATCCACAGTTGTTCCAAAGATGAAATTCATGAGCTTCCAGAACTCTGGAATGCAAGACAGGTAGCCTCAATGAAAATTAATCTAGTTATACATGAACAACATTCTGTACTGCCAAACTAGGTATTATATATCATTTATCTTCCTTGTAGAAGAGACTGCTGATTGGGAGAAGGAATTACAGCAAGAGCTTCAAGAGTATGAAGTGGTGACAGAATCAGAAAAACGTGATGATAACTGGGACAAAGAAATAGAGGAAATGCTGCAGGAAGAAAATTAACCATTTTCCTGAAATCACTGCAACCCATAAACAATTTCTGAAAACTGACATGAATATCTGCTTTCATACTTGCTTCCAAAATATCTTCAAGAGAGACACGAACTTAAAATCATTAAAATTCCATATAGGGATACAGCCGGCCTTGCTGTTCTTTGTATGAACAGTTTATGAACGTGATCACTCTTCTTAAAATATGATTGCAGGTGATATGTAATAATCAAAAGTGATAACATTGTCATGTGAAATTACTGGTATATTAATATGTTTAGTTTGTACTTTTCTTTAGTGGGCCAAGAAGTGCCACTAGGATGTACTAGAATATTTGTAAATCTAAGAAAATCTGAAGTTTTAGTCTACAGTCTTCTATGGTGAGGTAAAAATGGGATGTTGTGACTAACTTTATTCATGCAAGTACTGCACTTCACTATGTTTGCTTTTTAATCTCTGTATGATATTTATCTGTGTACCATTTATTAAGTTACTTGTAACCATTCACTTTCCTTTATACTTTACTTCCTAAGAGCATATGGCGCCAAAGAATTTACAGGAAATCTTATGAGAATAACTTCCTGATACCAGTTTGTTTTTTAAAAACATGTACTAATCCAGACGCTAAAAGAAGCACCGATTTATACTGATGGGGTACAAGTCACCTATCTTCTTATTTAACCATTTAAATGTTAACTCTTACTTGCCTTGATCTAACATGTTGTTTCTTTAAACCATCGTGTTACAGTATCTCCTTTCCCAACAGACAGAAAGGGTTTGATAGTCTTTTGTCTTCAAAGGATAACTAAATTTCATGTCACTGACAGAATTGCAAACACTTTAAAAGAGAAGAACTTAATTCTGTTTTCTGGATGAGAGCAAATTAAATACTTGTACAGTACTTATTCACTTTTTCTTTATTTTAAGTGATGAACTTAAATATGTAGACGAGTATTGTCTTGGTTTGGACTTCTTTATTAAATACTGTAGATATTTATAAAATTTACTTTTTTTAGCGTGAGTATTGGAATATGACTGATCATGGTTGGATACTTCCAACCTTCTGCAGATTTCCAAAATGTACTTTTCTTTCAGGGGGTTCTAATCATTAAATGTAATCAGCAAGAAAGTAGTTTCTTTTTAAGAACGGCGGTTCCAGATTCTTTCCTATTGCTAGGCACTTGTGTGTCAATTATGGTTTTTATCTTAAACTCAGTATCCTGTTTACATAAATAAGAAAATAATATTCAGTTTGTTGCCTACTTTGAAAGTAACTGTTGTACAAGAAGTCTTGTCTTTGGGGTATTATGCTGCCTTTTCTTAAACATTCATGCCACGAGTAACTCCAAAATTTTCTGATAGCTTACATTTTGTCATTAAGTTGTAAATTTTTAAGTGTCCTTTTAATGAAATCATAATACAGAGGTCTCTTATTTAACCTAGCAGTTTGTTTATTTTTTTCATGGATGTAGATACATTACAAAATGTGCATGCTCATGAATAATAGCAACTGTTTCCTCGAGTAGGCTGTGGGATTTGATTCATGGAGCCCTTCCCACATTGAAGACTGAGAGTAGAATATCCTACCACTAGTAATGGGGACCTGGCCTGGGCTTATCCTGTTAAGATTCCGCTGCTGCTATCAGAATGCTGGGCTCAGACTGATGTTATTTTTCGGTTGATGGGATCTCCTTAGCACTGTCTTTTCCAGGTGATCCTGCAGATCGTAGAGGAGACCTGATGACCCATATTTTCCAGTCCTGCCATTATGAAGATCTGACTCATATGGAGCACTCGACAGCTCCCCCGAAGATATTTCTGTTAATGGGAGGTAAGTTGACTGGAAATCTAAATTTGCAGAATGAGTAATGGGGAGCTTTTTGTGATCCGGATAGGGGGAGCAGTAGGTCTGAACTTGGGTTTGCAAGATGGTAAATAGTAAATGCAGAATGAAATCCAAGTTGAGGGAAATCAGAAAATGCAAGTGGCAGACTAGACTTAGAAGGAGAAGTAGAGGGACTTGGATGGAAGATGGCCAAAATTTCATGGGACATGAATAGTACCTTTTTTAAAAATTGTTTTAATTCTTATGTCAGAGTTCGAATGTTTTATTTATATTTATATAATACAGTTAACATAATTTCATTACATTTAATATTCTTATCTCAGAAGGTAAAAACTGTCACATATAGCCTTTCAGAGCGGTACAAACATAGGTAAACCATGCTGATAAATGGGAATGCAACAATTAAAATGCCATCAAAAACCTTGCATTTTCATAGATTCCAACCAAAAAAGTTGCATAAAAGGAGAAATGTGATTGCAAAATGTAAACTTTAAAGACTATGTTCCTTCATACATGTATGTGAGTTGAACTGGATGAAATTTTTTCAGCAAAAATTTTTCAGAGGTGAATAACTATTCATGAATTTTGGTTGAATTCAGCAAATCATTTTGGCCGGGAAAAAAATGAAAAAAAGTTTTGGAAGTATGACCAAAATATTAATGATTTGCTCAGCTCTACATCTGAGTAAGTAGTCTGACTGATTTCAGTAAGGTTATACACATCCATAAGTGTTTTCAGTCTGGGGCCTAAATTACTAACAACATAAATTAAAGTTATTTCAAAAAATGAGGAAGATAGTGACCTTTTAAATACAAAGAACCACATTAACATAACAAACTCACTAGAGGAAAACACTTTTCTTGAAGGGTAAATTACAAATCTAACATGAAAACTGAGTTGAGCCCAGAAATACAGTATGTACTGAATGCACTCACTAACCAGGCTGTAACATGAACAGGGCCCAGTATATTCCAAAATCCTGGAATCCACTCCTTCCTCTGCAAAACTGTTCCAAAATCTAATCATTCATTTTTAAAGTGTTTCTAGCCCTTGTGTGAAAAAAACATTTTCAAGGTGGTTTTTTTTGCAAAGCATAAATTGGTATAGTGTTTTTGTCCTAATATTAGCTCAGAGGTGTAAACTGCCCATTCATCTCAATGAGATGTTAATTCTTGAGACCTAGAAACAATTTCAATATCAGCATTAATTATATACTGATTATGTTAGCAGAAACAACCAGCTAATAGGAAAAAAAATTATCTGCCTCCCATTTCCTGTGTAGATTGCTCCTTGCGGGATTGGGGCCTGCAAGATTACTAGGAAGATAGTGAATACACAAAGTGCTGACTATGCAAAAAATGGTGTCAAATGCACAAAGTAAACAGGAAAAAAATAGAGAAATATTTTTGCTCTGAGATGGAAAGACAAATAACCACCCAGTTTAATAACAGTAATAAATAAATAAAAATTCAGTCAGAAATGGGATTAAGTTGACTGTGAGAGAACCAACAGCTAATTCAGGGGAGCTGGTCAGGCTTTTAGGTCCTCAAAGGTTCTGGATCTATGTTGCTTATTGAAAAAAATATGCCTCAATATCAGTTTTATAAATATTGTTTTAAAAATTATTAAACAAAATCAAGAAAGCATACAACCAAAGCCAAAGTATTGTTAATATTAAACTAAACTAAGAGGAAAGCAATACATCTATCAGATCAATAAATCAACAAATTAGTCTCAGTACTGGATTGGAATTAAATCTTCAAATTAAATCATCAGATTAATACAACAAATTATCCTTATGCATTCTAAGAAGGGATCTCGGGAGATAGCCTTATTTATAAGCTATGAATCTGTCACGGATTCTGTGATTTTACAAGACCTCTGTGACTTCTTGAAAATTCCAATAATTCAGCCCTGGGTGGCAGTGGAGCTTGATCTTCAGCCCCAGGCGGCGGAAGGCTCGGGCTTCTCAATAAATTCATGATTTATTGTTCATTGCCTGCGTCCTGTCCGTGACTTTTAATAAAAATACCCATGCCAAAAATACCCATGCCTTACTTATAAACCCTAATTTAAAGAATTTTACCCAAATTGAATCTATAACTTGGAGCTGGTTAAAGATTTTGCTACGGAAACAATTATTATTTAAAGTCTGAAACACAACCTCAGAGCCACTTTCCAATCTTCCATAGATTTCAGTCAGTTCTTGTGTGGTGGCTAACCCTTTCCTCACCTTCCTCCAACAGATATTATAAAATGGGCTTTAAAAGAACACCCTGATAAGCAGCAGTTCTACATCTTTTGTTTATCAGTTTACAGCTGACAACTTAAAGTTCCTTAGGGCTTTTAAATACTTATGGTACACGTTAATGAGTATACTTAAGAGACTATGTTTAGGGCTGTTGACATCAGGGGAACTTACTTTCTAGCCCTTTCCCTGTGTAGACACTACAGGTTTTAATATACACTATGCTTTCACACCCTAAAATTACAGAAGAAAAGGGCAGGCGTGTCTCTTGACTAATGAGAAGAAAGGACAAAAATAAAAAAAAGGGGGAAACGATGCTTAAGATAACAGGAGGTTTGCATGCTCTTTAGCACTCATAGGGTTCTGGGCTCTTGTAGAGCAGGAGCTGGAACTGCAAAGAGCCAGACAGTGTTGTTCCACTGGCATAGTAGTTCTTGCTAGTGGGCCTCCTTCAGGTGCAGGGAGAGACTGGTCAAAGGGTGGAATGCCCTAGTTGTTGATGTTGTGACTTCCTTTTCCCGAGGTGATCAGTCTTAAGGACACTGGAATATTAGTCTTCCCTCGGGTAGTTTGTTGACAAGAAAAGCAAAGCTTCTCAGGCCTTACTCTTGAATTATTATGGTTTGCAAGCTTTGCTCACTCCACCTTGCAGCGCCTCCCTCCCCAAGACCTTCAGACAAATCAGGTGTAAGGCTTGTTTTGGAACCATGCAGCTTGGTCCAATCAGGTTTAAATTAAGTCATCATTCACTAGTGTCAATTCAGAAAGGTCCCACTTGAGCCAGAAATTTTAAAATATCTGGTGTTTGCATACCACAGAGGACTATAATCTTGTTACCCTCCAAAAATGCAGAATGTAAGTCCACTTTTGAGGAATCTTGACATAGCTTTGTCTGGGTGAAATGATCGTCATGACATAGTTACCAATTTTTGGGAAGTTCAAACCAAAAACCTTATAAAAATAACATTGAAAAGATCCTAGCAACAACCAGCCACTCAACATTCATTCATCAGCAACATTAAAAATGAGCAGAACCAGCATTGTCATTCTTTTGACAAACAAGACAATTTACAGTAATGTTTATATTTAGCAACTGGGACATAAATCAAACAGCTTATCCCTTCTGGATTTTTCACTCAGTAGAGAAGTTACTTTAAAACCTACTGAGGTGATACCTTTAAGAAATAAAAATAATTAACATTTAGATAAGGTCTGTATTTCCATAGGCACTGTTTCTCTCACAATTTTTCTCCCTTTTGCACCACTTCAATTTTAATACAGGTTCACCTTTAAGGTTCACTTAATCCATAATTCATGCTCCTCCTCTATTTTACTGATACATTACAGGCAATGTAGCATGTAAGATATTCTTTAAAGGCCTTTTGTATGCTGGGATGAATTAAAGGACAAAAAGGAAACTTTAAATCTGAATTAATTACTTTTGTGAATTTATCAAAGCTTAATATTTGTATTGATGTATATAAATTCTATTTGTTTAGAAATATGCTTACATATGAATACTCTTACCATCTAAAATGCACCCGCATACTTCCACTATTCAGTTGTTCCTATGTGATTATAACAGTGGGAGAGATTTCCAAGGGCTCAAATGCCAGTTGCGTGCCCAACTCTCATGCAAAGTTATTGCTTCTCACTATAAAGTACTACAAGTTGTTTTTATAATTAAAAAAACATATTTTCTTGGAGTACATAAACTAACAAAAAGATCTTTATCTGACTGAAATCTGATATACAAGGTCTCTGCCCACCGGCAAAAAAAAAAAAATCTGGTAATATTGTAAAATCTGCTTAGTTGATTTTAACCTGGAAGACTGACGCAAAAGTTGTTTTGGATTCTCCTCTATATTTTTATGGAACCTCCAACACCTTTCATTTAAAAGGATCAAAGTGCCAAGTCGCTAGTGTATAGTATATCTAGCTGGTTACGTTTGGTAGGAGGAAAAGCACTAAGGCTCTGATTTTTTTAAACAAATGTATATAAGTAGACACCTCCACCCATGCAGACCTTCACTGACTTCAGTGGAGTACTGTGTTGGCTCAAGAGTCTACCTCCATGCAACCCTTTGCAGGACTGAGGCTTGGGATATTAAACTTCAAAAATTACTAATTCCATTGAGCATTAATTCATATAGATGTAAAGTGTACTGCACTATATTTTATATGTACAACCTGGGACAACACTCTGATAAGGTGTAAGAGCTTCAAAAATTGGACCTGGTTTTAACTTTAACAGGAACATCAATGATGGGTATACTATCTGAACTGATATTTACAATATATAGCATAGGGAGTGGCCAGCCAATAACTGTGGTACAATAGCTGTACTCCCAGTAAGTGAACAGTAATAATGATTACCCAGTAGTGGGTGATATTTTGGTCATGAAACATTTAGTTTTAAACACAAATGACTTTTCTGTTAAAGATATAAAACATGAGTTCAAATTTTTTAAACTAATTGGTAAAAATGTATAAAACTATTTTGAATTAAGGCTATCACCATATGATGAGCTAATTGTTGCTACATTTTCTTTGACTTTTATTAGAAGATTGAGATACACGTAACTAACTTCTTTAAAATAACTACACAGAAGGCAAGACTAATGCAATTTTTGTAAAATAATGGAAATTAAAACGTAGTGCTATGTAACTGCTTATAATCTTTGCAGTGTAGCCCAAGATTTATTGGTCTTTGCTTTTCATATATATTCAGAAATCATCATACGTGCTCATTGTTAGCTTTAACTGAACACAGTTGCAAATGGAGGAGCAACTAAGAAAAATATCCTCTTTAAATATATTATTGTCATTTTTAATTCAGAGAGACTGTGTGTAGAAACTCTTTTGAAAAAATAATCCCCTGCTTCATCTCATGAAGTTATTGAAGAGATTGTGACAACACTGAGGTAGGCAGAGGAAAATTAGAAACGGGTGAGCTGCTTTCTGTACATGCATTAATCAGCACTGATACAAACTAAACTTCCAAACAATTAAAGTACAGGCTGTAAATAAATATATTAATTTTAACAGAAAATGAGCACGAAAGATAAACCGTGGAATTGAGGAAATTTAATTAAGATTTAAAACAAACACTGAAAAATCAGGCTTCCTGCAACTAGTTTGCAAATAATTATGGTTACACCATTAACTCTGTCCACTCTATGTTGCCTTTAGAGATGGGAGAAAGCCATGTGAAAGAATGTCTTCCTTGTTGTGATGATCACTATCTGAACAGCTGGCTGCATGATGCAATTTGGTAGATCTTTCAGTAGAGGGAAAAACAACTTGTTTTATCTGGCACAAAAATAACTTATTTTAAACATTCACATTTACTAATCTGGGGTTTTACGGGATCATGGAGTATCTCCCCAATGAGTCTTTGCACTTTTTTTGAGGGGCCATGTTTAACTCTTTCCCCTCAATAGTATCTTATTTCTGTTTTAGATAAAGTATTCCTCACAAAGTAGGGGGAAGCAGAAAAAAAGATACAATTTAATCAATGGGTTATATACAAAATTAGAGGAAATATCTTGACGTAAGCTTAAAATAAGTTACTTTAAGAATCAACCTTGTGTGAGCGTGTGGATGCATGTCCCAAACCAAACCTCAGTAGTCATACATTGTCCCCAGCTGAACTCTTAAATCAGGGTTCTCTTACTCCAAAACTCAGTTTTTACAGCTAGATAAGTTTCCTATCTTGATTTTTATTTGCTCCCTGAAAAGAGCAACTGAGCCTAATTTATTTAACATTCCATCCGTTAGACAAACCTGAGATTTTCCTTTCTTTTAATGCAAATGATTGTCCTCACCTGAACTGATTCTTATCCACCCACACTTCTTTATCTTCTTACCCGTAGGAAATGTTTGGAAACTTGCATCTGATGAGTTTTCTTATGCTGGCCACATGTCAATTCATAACTGACACACCTACCATTTAAATTTCAAACAGCAGTTTTGTTGTAAAATCATAACCGGCATCCAGCCTATATGAGGTATAACAAGACTTTCAGGTCCATCAAATATAGTTGCAGATGTTAAGCATTATTTATTATTAGGAGTGGGGGAGAAGACCCTGTTATATATACATTTGGAGTGGATGTGGAAAAAACTGATTTGCCTCTTGCTGGAATATGGAGTCTAAGTAATACTAGAAAAGTGAATATGAGAGAGCTGGCTATCAGCTATATAGTGTGGTGAAGCGCTAGTGCAAAGCCTTAATAATATTGGAACTGGATCAGATTCCTGGTCCATCTAATCCAACATCCTGTCCCCAACAGTGGCCAGCTCTTTGGAAGAAGATACAATAAAAATCTTACATTAGGCAGATGTGGGATAATCTGCTCCCCAGATTAGGTGTCTCCTTAATCACTAATAGTTAGAGATTGATTTAAACCCTGAAGCATGAGGTTTAACAGTTCTTCCAAAATTTGTTAGCATTAACATATTATCACTCTGGATATTCTTGTCCATAAAAATGTTCAATCCCATTTTGAATCCTGTTTGTGACCTCAGCAACATCCTGTGACAAGTTTCATAGTTTAATTATGCATTTTGCAAAAAAAATTTCCTGTTATTGGTTTTGTATTTACCATCTTTTAATTTAAATGAATACTCCCTTGTTCTTATCAAACACAAGGAACCAGAAGCTCCCAATCTGCCTTCTCTGTATCATTTTATACACTTGTATCATATCCCTCTAATTTATCGGGTTTCTAAGCTAACTGATCCCAGTCTTCTACTCTTCATAGGAGAGTTTTCCCATGCCCCTAATCATTTGCATAACCCTTCTCTAAACTGCATCTAATTCTGCAATATCTTTTTTGAAATGGGATGACCAATATTGCTGCCAGTACTCTGGGGGAGGCCATACAATTGCTTTAGATAATCATATAGTGTGTTCTGCATCCCATCCCATTCCTTATGTATTCTAACATCTTGTTTGCTTTTCTGATTACAGCTTCCCAATGTGTTCATTGAACTGTCCACAAAGACATCAGGTCACTTTCTTGAGTGGATAGTTAATTTAGAACGCTGTAAAGTGTCTTGAGTAGTATAAATTTTCCCTTCAATGTGCATTTACTTTGCATGTACTTGAGTGGTCAATATGTGGAAGATAATATATAATATAATAATAATTAATAGAGATATCCCATCTCCTAGAACTGGAAGGAACCTTGAAAGGTCATCGAGTCCAGCCCCCTGCCTTCACTAGCAGGACCAAGTACTGATTTTGCCCCAGATCCCCAAATGGCCCCCTCAAGGATTGAACTCACAACCCTGGGTTTAGCAGGCCAATGCTCAAACCACTGAGCTATCCCTCCCCCCTCATATGAGAAGTTATGATCTCTGGCTGTGCCATGTGGCCAATAGAGGGTCTGATCTTCAGCTAGAGAAGGAGTCACACATCATTTTCTTTGGAATGAAGGATGTCTGTGGCTTTTAGATAAAAGTGAGGTCAGAGATGGTGATCACAAAAGGACAAAACTAAGATTGGTGTTAAGCCTTAACTAAGTATTTCCAGACTGCCTTGCAATTAGGTTATATGTAAAAGAAATATTATCTAGCTTTCAAATGGTTGTTTTCTTGAATTTTTTCATATCTTGTTTTAAATACAACCATAGCACTCTGAATGATGTGTGAAAACTTACTGAAGCAACTCCATTTACATCAAGTTGTGCAGGAATCCCAGCCCCAATAATCTCTCTGCTTTGTGGCTCTTAGAAGATGTGCAGGGTTGTTTTTCTTGTAACAAGTAATGATTTCCATGGGATTTGATGGGTATCCTGTGCTTTGAAAATCAGACCATTAATGTAGGTGCCTAAATATGGAATTAGGAAATCATGCTTTAAATACTTCTTTTTAATTGGCTATTGTTTCTACTAATTAAAACCTCACACTAGACATTTTAGCAGAATTAAAATGCACACAAGGAACGAGAAAGTGCACATTATACGATGCTATTAAAACAAACCATCGTGAGAGAACATTCTTTTATTTTGAAGCAAGACTCCTGTTGATTTCCTCCAGTATTCAATCTTTATCTATTCCTGTTGTAATTTTGCATTGCAGAACTTGGCTTAGATCTGAGAGCTACACAACTCCTGGGGGAGATAAGTTTTCAGAGAACACCTCTACCTAATGCTGCAGCCAAGAATATCTAGTTTTAGATTTAGTTCATTTTTTATTCTTCACTGAAACAGTAACCTTTGAAAATCATTAAGCTTTAACTAACTTGGACAGTTCAGCATTTCTGTTAATCTGTGACAGACTCTCTCTTTTTCAATGACACTTCTTACCAGTGGAAAGCAAAAGTGTCTGAGAAACTGGTGTAGGTTGGAAAAAATAAATAAGGCATGCCTCAAAACTTAAGAAATGCATAAGAGGTTATGGAGACTTTCACCTTTAAATCAGTTATATGAATTGAATAGATAGCGACTGAAAGTTCTTACATCATTCTTCCCTTCCCAACAACCCTTTTGGACCCAAGTTAAGTGAAATGGTGGTTTGTCTAGTGCCAAATTGACTAGTCCTAGTCTATTGTTACATAACCCATCATCCAATGGCCACCTTACCGGAAGTTTGTGATTGCACATTATCATTCAGGTATAATTTGCAAATGCAAATTTGCATTTATACTGCATGTGCTCAGATCTACTCACATAAATGGCATTTCAGTTTCCATTATTGTCAATAAGGCTGTTTGCAGGCACGCTCATGTTTAAAGGAAAATAGCTTACAAAAAGAGTGGAATGGGAGGTAAAAGAATAGCTTTTCCTGCTGGAGATATTTCAAGTGAAATATTTATGGTAGTTTTTTCATCCTAGTTCAAATTTGTACACTTCAGAGAACTATGAAATGTGGCATGGCAGGTAGGTGGCCTTTGCACATGAGGCCTACGGGATCCAATGGTGCAATGGGTTAGCACACAGTACTTATAGAAGAGTGCTGCATGGAGTCATGCTGAGGTTGTGAGTTCAAGCCTCACCTGGAGCATCCACTTTCTTTAAGCAAATGGCTTCTGCCATTCATCTTGGGGGTTGGACTAGATGACCTCCTGAGGTCCCTACCAACCCTGATATTCTATGACTGTGGAAATTGATGGTACCTGTTCTCATTATCAACAAGGAGTCTGGTGGCACCTTAAAGACTAACAGATTTATTTGGGCATAAGCTTTCGTGAGTAAAAACCTCACTTCTTCGGATGCATTGAGTGAAAGTTACAGATGCAGGCATTATATACTGACACATGGAGAGCAGGGAGTTACTTCGCAAGTGGAGAACCAGTGTTGACAGAACCAATTCAATCAGGGTGGATGTAGTCCACTCCCAATAATAGATGAGGAGGTGTCAATTCCAGGAGAGGAAAAGCTGCTTCTGTAATGAGCCAGCCACTCCCAGTCCCTATTCAAGCCCAGATTAATGGTGTTGAATTTGCAAATGAATTTTAGTTCTGCTGTTTCTCTTTGAAGTCTGTTTCTGAAGTTTTTTTGTTCAATGATAGTGACTTTTAAATCTGTAATAGAATGACCAGGGAGATTGAAGTGTTCACTTACTGGCTTATGTATGTTACCATTCCTGATGTCTGATTTGTGTCCATTTATTCTTTTGTGGAGGGACTGTCCGGTTTGGCCAATGTACATGGCAGAGGGGCATTGCTGGCACATGATGGCATATATAACATTAGTGGATGTGCAGGTGAATGAGCCCTTGATGGTGTGGCTGATGTGGTTGGGTCCTCTGATGGTGTCGCCAGAGTAGATATGGGGACAGAGTAGGCAACGAGGTTTGCTACAGGGATTGGTTCCTGGGTTGGTGTTTCTGTGGTGTGGTGTGTAGTTGCTGGTGAGTATTTGCTTCAGGTTGGGGGGTTGTCTGTAAGCGAGGACTGGCCTGTCTCCCAAGGTCTGAGAGAGTGAGGGATCATTTTCCAGGATAGCTTGTAGATCGTGGATAATGCGCTGGAGAGGTTTTAGCTGGGGGCTGTATGTGATGGCCAGTGGTGTTCTGTTATTGTCCTTGTTGGGCCTGTTCTGTAGTAGGTGATTTCTGGGTACCCGTCTTGCTCTGTCAATCTGTTTCCTCACTTCCCCAGGTGAGTATTGTAGTTTTACGAATGCTTGATAAAGATCTTGTAGGTGTTTGTCTCTGTCTGAGGGGTTGGAGCAAATTCGGTTGTATCTTAGGGCTTGGCTGTAGACAATGGATTGTGTGATGTGTCTTGGATGGAAGCTGGAGGCATGTAGGTACGTATAGCGGTCAGTAGGTTTCCGGTATAGGGTGGTGTTTATGTGGCCATCACTTATTTGCACTGTAGTGTCCAGGAAGTGGATCTCTTGTGTGGACTGGTCCAGGCTGAGGTTGATGGTGGGGTGGAAACTGTTGAAGTCCAGGTGGAATTCTTCAAGGGCCTCCTTTCCGTGGGTCCATATGATGAAGATGTCATCAATGTAGCGCAAGTAGAGGAGGGGCACTAGGGAACGAGAGCTGAGGAAGTGTTGTTCTAAGTCAGCCATAAAAATGTTGGCATACTGTGGGGCCATGCGGGTACCCATAGCAGTGCCACTGACTTGAAGGTATAAGTTGTCCCCAAATCTGAAGTGGTTGTGGGTGAGGACAAAGTCACAAAGCTCAGCCACCAGGCTTGCTGTGGCCTCATCAGGGATACTGTTCCTGACAGCTTGTAGTCCATCCTCATGTGGAATATTGGTGTAAAGTGCTTCTACATCCATGGTGGCCAGGATGGTGTTTTCAGGAAGAACACCAATGCATTGTAGTTTCCTCAGGAAGTCGGTGGTGTCTCAAAGATAGCTGGGAGTGCTGGTAGCGTAGGATCTGAGGAGAGAGTCCAAATAGCCAGATAATCCTGCTGTAAGAGTGCCAATGCCTGAGATGATGGGGCGTCCAGGGTTTCCAGGTTTATGGATCTTGGGTAGCAGATAGAATACCCCTAGTCGAGGTTCTGGGGGTGTGTCCATGTAGATTTGTTCCCGTACTGTAGCTGGGAATTTCTTGAGCAGATGATGTAGTTTCTTTTGCTATTCCTCAGTGGGATCAGAGGATAGTGGCCTGTAGAATGTGGTCTTGGAGAGTTGCCTGGCAGCCTCTTGTTCATAATCCGACCTGTTCATTATGACTACAGCACCTCCTTTGTCAGCCCCTTTGATGATAATGTCAGAGTTGTTTCTGAGACTATGGATGGCATTGCGTTCTGTACGGCTGAGGTTATGGGACAAGTGATGTTGTTTGTCCACAATTTCAGCCTGTGCATGTCTGCGGAAGCACTCTATGTAGAGGTCCAGTCTGTCATTTCGACCATCAGGAGGAGTCCACGCAGAGTAGTTCTTCTTGTAGTGTTGGTAGGAGGGTTCCTGTGGGTCAGTGCACTGTTCAGTGGTGCGTTGAAAATATTCCTTGAGTCGGAGACGAAGAACTCTGCGTGGACGCCGCAGGGTGGGGGCGAGCTCCTCACACAGTCCCATGAAAGTGGCTTTTCTCATCCGAAAGTTCTGCAGCCACTGCTCGTCATCCCAGACTTCCATGACTATGTGATCCCACCACTCGGTGCTTGTTTCCTGAGCCCAAAAGTAGCGTTCCACGGTGCTGAGCATGTCCGTGAATGCCACAAGCAATTTCGTGTCGTACGCGTTACACGGCTCGATAGCATCGTCGAACTCCTCACCCTCACTTTGGATCTTAAGGAATAGTTCGACAGCCAAACATGACGTGCTGGCGAGAGTCGTCAGCATACGCCTCAGCAGTTCGGACTCCATTTCCCACAGACAGATCGCGCTGCACAGAAACCGTTGAAAGATGGCGCCAAAGGTGGACGGAAACAAAGGGATTTCTGGGATGCAAAGTGATGCATCACAGGGCATTGGGATAGGACCCAGAATCCCCCGCACCCACGCCCCCTTCCCACAACCCACGGGCGCCAGAATGGGAAAAGGTGCTCTGTGGGATAGCTGCCCATAATGCACCGCTCCCAATAGCGCTGCAATTGCCGCAAATGTGGCCACGACAGTGTGCTGGGCAGCTGTCAGTGTGGACGGACTGCAGCGCTTTCCTTCCTCAGCTGCACGAAGTCAGGTTTAACTCACAGCGCTGTACAACTGCAAGTGTAGCTAAGGCCAGAGTCAAAGTTGTAGCGGTTCACATATGCTTCTGTTAATCTAGGCACCATCATGCGATGCGGGGTATACCAATGGTGGTCCTCTACCGACAAACCTGCTTCTGTTGCGGTCAGCTGTGGCTATAGGCTGGATTATGGCACTACAGCTATACCCGCATCATTCACCACTGGCCTAAATCTCTGCATTGTAGTTTTAATTAAAGTTTTGCCACTCCGCCCGTCGGGGCACCTGCAGCTTCTCCTCCCTGTCTAGCACTCAGTGCGCACCAAGAAAAGTAGTGTTACTGCTGCTCGGCCAGGCGGCCACGTACCCTGGGCGCAGCCGCTTCTCTGGCCTTGGGCGCCGCCTGGGGAAGCCCTCACACGCTGTTGGGCAAAGATTCCCCCTCCCCGGCCGACCTGTGCCTATAAGGTTCCATAGCGTCCCCTGCGCAGTCACCTCAAGCGCTGCGGGTTCGCGGGCCGGTATCACGGCACAGAGCCCCACGGAGCCTCCGCCTGAGCGCCCGCCGCTCTCCCACCCCTTCGTCGCGGCGTTGCCATAGCGCTGCGGACCCCGCCGCGCGGGGCCGCATCTCGCGCACCAGGAAGTTCTCCCGCCAGAGTCGCATGGAGACTACACCGCGCTGGGGGGAGGGTAATTGCACGACAGTTCCCAGCATGCTCTGCTTCTGCGTGGTCCAACGTGAGGGAGCCTGATGGGACCCGTGAGCTGCGTCATCCGCACAGCATGCTGGGAACGGCAGTCCCCATCTCTGGGCTGGCGGGAGCCGCGCCGAGGGTCCCCAGCCGCCCAGGTCCCTGGTGGAAATGAGTGTATATCACGTGGCTGGGAGAGCTGCGCGGTGATTGGCTGCGGGCTGGGCCGGCACAAGCGCTTCCGGTGTCTCTGGTTCGGACGGCGACGGCAGGCTGCTTGTTTGGATGCTGCCGTCACATCATGGCGACGCGCGGAGCCGAAGCAGCGCGCGGAGGAGGCAGTAGCAACAGCACTGTAGGGTCCGGACGGAGCCGGCGCCATAGCCTGGGGCAGCGGGAGGAGGCGGCGGTGGCAGCGCGGGGCAGCCCTGAGGTAACGGCCCGCCGCGCGCGCCGTCGGGCTCTCCCCACCAGCTAGCGCGTCCACCGCCCCACGCGGCGCCGCGCGTCCGGAAAGCGGCTGGTGCGGGCGGCTCTGGCGTGCGAGGCAGCGCCTCAGCCCAGCCTCGCGATGGGCTCCGCTCCCGAGGGGGGAGACAACTGCCCCCAGCCTATGGCTCGAGCCCGGCCGGTCCGAGGGGGGCCGGTGGCGTAGCAAAGTGTAAGAGACGGTGGCCAGCCCCCGGCCAGAGCCTCCCGGGCACAGCCTCCAGGGATCCCGGCTCCCACGGTGGGTGGGAAGGATGGAGCGCGGGAGCTGCGTGTGTGACAGGGGGAGGGGGTTGGCTGCGGCGGGCTCTGCAGTGGTTCCCGGGGGTCTGCGGCACGACCCAGAGCGCGCTCCGCACGCGATACAGGCCTCCGGAGCCACCTGCCCAGCTGGGGTCCCGCTCGTACGGCTCCGTGCCCGGCACCCCAGAGAGCCCGTGGGGCTGTCGGCTCAGGCGGGTCACTCATCCGCGTGGCGGCCCCATTAGTTCGTGGCACTTATCCCTGTGGGAAGGAGTCACCCCAGCCCCCCGCTGGCGCTGGCCTGGGGAATAACTGGGCAGGCTTTAATAGGAGCCAGTATTGTCATCTAATGGGTCACGTGGTCGTTTCAGCAAGGGGTGGGGGCTGTATCTGTATTGTAGTTGTAGAATACTTGTTACAGGGTAGGATGGTCTTTGCCCATTTCTCATGTTTGTACCATTTGTTTTAATTGTTTCTCAATATAGTAGTAGAATTGATCCAGTATAGAATGCTCCTCACCCTGCCAGTCCTGCTTGTGTGAGTAGTCCCACTGAAGTGCATGAGTAAAGGTGGTGTTGCCTGATCCTATTTCTGTTTGTCCAGGGAAAGTAGACTTTTATATAATATGAATCAAAGGTAATGCTACTAGTTTAATTTTCCACATCTTCTAAAACAAAAAAGGCAACGTTCTTAATAAAATCTTACCAAGAATGATAGTGTAGCTCAATAGATTTACAGTCGTCCTTGTTTCTATTTCTTGCAAGAAAGCCATAATGCTTCTCTTGTATGGACTTATAAAAACACACTTGTTTGAAGACAGAGTACTCTAAGGATAGTAAAATGTGCCCAGATGCCATTTGTATATACACTATTGAGTGTAATACAACTGTTGATCTAGGTATATTCTCACTTCTTTTCTGCTCCAATATCTCATGTCATACTCATATAGGTTTTCTGGTGGCTGTCATGGCATGTTACCTGTAGTAGGAAATGTAACTTTCCAAGGTGCAAAGTTTTCTGTTTTGGCCAATGGAAAGTTCTCAAGAGGCAGTGAAACTATTCCTTCCAAGAATCACAAGCCATCTTTTCTGCAACATGCTGGATTTTACTACCCCAGTGAACATTGTCTCTTATAGTTACCTTTATTTTTATATAGTGCCCCTTACCAAAGCATTCAGAATGTTAATAACAATTTTAAAAAGCAACTTGCATAATAATGTTAAGTGTCAGGGGGTAGCCGTGTTAGTCTGTATCTACAAAAACAACAAGGAGTCTGGTGGCACCTTAAAGACTAACCTCCGAAGAAGTGAGGTTTTTACCCACGAAAGCTTATGCCCAAATAAATCTGTTAGTCTTTAAGGTGCCACCAGACTCCTTGTTGTTTTTGCATAATAATATTTCCTTCCTCTTAAAATAAGAGCATACAGTCAAACGAAGGAATCAAATTTGATTAAAGAACTGAAAGGTAGAGCAAGAGATATTGGGCAAACAGTAGTTTTAAACAACGGTTGGAAAGCAAAACAAATGGGGAAAAACTTGATAAGAACTTTTTTGTGTAAATAAGGCCTTAAAGGGTTTTTTTATAGGCTGTCACTTTTTTACATTAGAAACTCAGATCTTGTCTACCCTGGCTTTGAGAGAGATTCTGTGGATGACTGGAGAACTAGTAGGATTATGGTATTAAGGAAGTGAAACCTGATTGAGGGAAAGTAAGTCACAGTTTAAAACTGTTTCAGCTTTTTTGTTAACACCTGTCACAGGCATTTGAGTTAAACAGTTAGAAGATTGGTTTGTTAAACATTCAACACTTTGTCTTTAATTCAGTTAAGGTCTGAGAGAGTTCCAGTTGAAGCTCTCCCAGTCCTCTAAAGAAATCTTCCGCAAACACTTGATATTGGTGATATTTGTAATTAAAAACCGTGAGAACAATGGAGTGTGGGGAGGGGAGTAGGAGGAACCACCTTTCAGGTCTTTATGCAACATAAAGAAGCAATTTAGCACACCCCCTTTTTGTAAATCATGGTTGAAGGTGTGTTTTTAAGAGAGTGAATAAAAATTAGATGGATTTCAGTTTCAGCTGAGTTTCGTACCACAGGGGACAACACAGGGGAAAAAAACATACTATTTAGTAGGCTTTTGAGGAATAGTAGGATCCTTAAACACAAGAGGTGTGAGAGTGCACATACTTGTCTGAACAAGGCTCAAGAAGCAGGCCTTGAATGTGGCCAAGACCATCAGCGTTGATTTTTAAAGGAATACTGTAAACTTAAATTTGCCTCAAAACAAACTTCTGCAAAGATCAAAAGAAATGTCTAGTTTAAAAAAAAATCAGTTGAAAACTGTTCTTAACTTTCTCCTGCAGTGTTGGAAACCCAAACCTTGCAAAGAACCTGAAAGGGAAACTGTCATTGATATTCATTATCAAACCTGAGACATGCACAAAGTAAATAGTATAGAGAGCATAGAATGGAATTTTAAAATTTCACATTTAATAATTTAAGAAAGTAGTAGAAGGGCCAATGTATGTATGTTGTATGTCTTTTTTTTTAAGTTCAGTGTTGTGTGCTATCACAGTCAGTTGGTCACTTCATAGACAGTCTGTGTTTAAAAAAAAAAAAAAAGATGTGCATAGTAGTGTGATCACGATAGCCTAATCTGATGAACGCTCATACTACTGAGCCTTGAACAGCTGCAAGCAATAGAGAAGCCCTAATGAGAGCATTCTGAAAAGAGCTACAGTAAACTAATGTGGTCACAAGGACATTAGTTGCTGTTATAATATCACATGATGAAGAGACACCTGTCAGAAATGCCCAACTTAATTTTTTATGATATGTGACCCATGAATTTTTATGGAAAAGTTACAGTCAAAATTGCCAAAAAGATTGTGGATCTAGGTGACTCCTGCAGGAATATGTACCATGCAACTAGTCTTTTTGGATGTGTCCACAATAGGAAAAAAGTTGTGTTTTACCATATATTTAAAATCTTAGTGTGGGCAAGGCATAGTTTTCACATGTTACCAGGGTGAGGTAAACATAGGGGAGGAAGGGATGCCAAGGGTTTACCTCAACCAACTAACGTGTGAAAACTATGAACTGTCTTGTACACACTAGGATTTTAATGCATTAGCTGACACATTTTAAAAACACCTTTTTTTCCCTAGTGAGGACAAGGCTCTTGTATAGTCATAAAGTAATGCAAGTGTGGCAGGATTAAAGACAGGATTGTCAAGTAAGCAGTATAATTCAAATATTCCTTCAAAGGAGTGGCTGAACTAATATGGTACACTTGTCTTTTGACTGGTGTATCAACATAAAGGTACCCAGAAATGATTCCGTATACATTGAACAGTACAAGAGGTTCAATCTTTGGCACATGCTTCAAACTCTTCTGTGATGATGAATAGTAACCATCACAGCTCACTGACTCCTATTTTCTAAATATGACACTGCCTCATTTTTGGACATGGACATCTTGAGTAAGTTCCATTATGGGTTCTGGCCTTTCCTCTGGGGTTGAGACTGCATTTGTCAGGTTTTGATAAGTTAGTCTCCTGGGCTCTGAGAGCAGTTGCAGAGGAGCTATCAGTCTCTTTTGGTTATCAAAGCACCAGGTTGTCTGTGTGCTGTGCAACCTCTGTTTCCTTCCCCTAAAAGACTTGGTTTGAGAGGGGGTTGGTAATTGCAAGCTCTTGACTGTGAAGAGAGATTTTTTTGAGGTGTGTGATGGTAGTTAGTGTCTCAGTATTTTGGGGCAATCTGTGATGTTAAACTAAGTGCAAAGATACAGGTAGGTCCTGACTAAACTATAACTTTTAAGTATGTCATTATAATCTGGTCAGATGATAAGCAGTATCATAGCCATGTCCTGTGACTTGTGTTACAGTTTAGGGTAGATCAGATTTTAGTTTGACCATAAACCGTGTAGTTGCTGCAAACTGAATTCTGTCCAGCAATCAGTCCTAAGCTTTCAGACATCCTTCTGTTTTATATGGTTTCTGTATAATTTCTTACATGTAGAGTCCTGTGGACTCTGGCAGTGAACTTAATTGCCTATGTTTTAGATTTCAATACAGTTGTGTTTGAGAATCTAAGTTTTATTTAAAAAAAAAAAGTTTCTGAACCTTCTCTTTTCTAAGAACATTTAAAATGTGAATGAGTAGCAGTGATGCCAGCTTAAGCCTGTAGATAGCCTGAAATGATAACTCTGAGGAAAGTGGGGAAGTGCACTGTGAAGGCTAAGTATCAGGGGGTAGCCGTGTTAGTCTGTATCTACAAAAACAACAAGGAGTCTGGTGGCACCTTAAAGACTAACAGATTTATTTGGGCATAAGCTTTCGTGGGTAAAAACCTCACTTCTTCAGATGCATCTGAAGAAGTGAGGTTTTGTTTTTACCCATGAAAGCTTATGCCCAAATAAATCTGTTAGTCTTTAAGGTGCCACCAGATTCCTTGTTGTTTTTGTGAAGGCTAATTTTCATCATCTGATACATACCCTTTCCTTGATCAATTCAGAAGTTTAGAGAGCAGTGTGAAATACTGTGCCTGAAAGCTTTCAGGTGACCAGAAGGGAAGTTGCTTTCTGACTCCAGCCAGTGATTATCATATGTCCTTAAGCACAACTCTTTATCCTGGCCAGTTAACCTGGAGATAAGTCTTATTCAAAAAAAGTCAGGTTTTTTTAAACACTAAGCTGTTTGTCTTGTCAGTAGTGAGTTTCACAGCTTAGTGTGTAGAGAGAGAGACATTTACTCTTCTTTCTTAAACTTTTGCCTTTTAAATACATCAATTCCCCTTTGCTCTTGTATTATGGGGCAGAGTAAAAAAAAGTCTGATCTGCCTTCTCCATACTATTCGTTTTATGTATCTCCTCTTATTGAAAACTTTCTTAATCCATGCAAACATGCCACCTTGGACTGATCCTATCAGATCTTAAACCTGGAAGCATCAAATCTAGTTGGAAGCTGGTGATGAGACCTGGGATTTGATAATGGTAATTTCAGTAGATGGTACTTATGCCTTAATACTGAATTAGCATTTATTAGACAACATGCTGTTGGAAGTGCTGTATATCAGGTATCTGAAATAATTGTGTCTAGAGAGCTTGCAAAGCACTTTAAGATGAAGGGATCTTTTACCATTTGTTTGTTGCTCATCAGCTTGGCACTCAAAGCAAACTAGCCAATTTCACTCTTGTTTTCATTTTTACTTATTTTTATTTTTAAATACACCTCTACCCCAATATAACGTGACCCAATATAACACGAATTCGGATACAACGCGGTAAAGCAGCCCTCGGGGGAGAGGGGGGAGGAGGGATTGCGCACTTCGGTGGATCAAAGCAAGTTCGATATAACACGGTTTCACCTATAACACGGTAAGATTTTTTGGCTCCTGAGGACAGCGTTCTATCAGGGTAGAGGTGTAGGTGGCTATTCATTGCTCTAGACAAACATACAACAAAAACTTTTGCAGATCTTGCAGGTTAATTGTGAACTTCACCTGAGATTTTGCTAACAAATATCTTCTGCATCTCTTTCTTAATCTGTCACCCTCCCAGAAGACTGGGATAATAAAACTTGAAAGAAGTATGTCCTAAATGTATTTGAGTTCTGGCTCTCTTGGACCAACAGTGCAAGATAAAGCCAGTGCAAATAACTGGGTAATGTGTTTTCTGTAAGAAGCATTGCTAAACAACTGATGTGCCATATTCTGCACTTAGTGAAATTTCCAAATCACCTTTGGGGAATACCCATGTAGAAGACTGTTCAGTAATCCGGTCTCCAGTTGAGACAGGCATGGATTACTGAAAGAAAAGGTCATCACCTTCTAGTCACGTACAGACTTCTGCAAAAAGAGATTTCCTTTTTCACAAAAACTGCAGCACTTTGAGGGGTGAATAAAAGTGTAAATGCTTGGTTTATGTAGATTGAACAAACATAGAAAGTTGAAATTGTTTACTGTGTCTTTAATGATAAATCTATATGAACAAATGCCAGTTCTTAGAATAGGGGTCTCTCTGGATGCATTTCCTGATGCCCTTTGATTATGCTGGTATTCATGAGAGTTGTAACTATTTATTTTCTTTGATCACACTCAGTCCCACTGTTTAGGAAATGGGTGAGAAGCATGTCATTACATTACTCTCTAGTAAGCAGCCACGAATCTTTCATTTTCCCTCTTTAATGAACACTTTTTTTCCTGTAAATAAAATAAAATTTTCCTTTTTAAAGTAAAATCTGAGTGTGCATTAGATTTTAGAGAAATTTGAAATATTGGCTCTTAAAGCAGAAACTTTGCTGTCAAGGCAAAGCTTCAAGAAGGATCCCCTGTAGAGAATGCAGGCAGAGAGCAATTAATGTGTATAACATATATTCGGAAAGAGCTGCTGAGACCAGGACTTAGATTTATAGCGTATAGGTGCTGCTCAGGTCAACGGTGACAGCATTTCACCTTGAATGACCCTCTTTCTCAGACATCAGGCTGCATGCAAATACTCTGGCTTGCAACAGAATCCCAGTCCTGCTGCACGTGATTTAGTGGGGATCCAGGCCCATCCTGCAGGATAAGAGCCGCCGCTGTGGGGTAAACCATGGACAAAAGGAAAATCACATTATCCATGACTTTTCCCCCCGCCACGACAAATTTATAGCCTTACTTACAATTGCCCAAGTTGTGTGTCTGCCCTGTAGTGTGATATGTGCACACTGTGATTTGTACTACTTTGATCATGTTGAAGAACACACTCAGTGAATGTCTACAATTATGGAGGGGCAGAAGCATCGCTATAATTAAGGCTGAGACTACATTACCATTTACGAGTTAATTTTTCTAAGTGCTCTGAAATCCACAGACTTACTCCGATTGTCTTGATTTGTTATGCCTCCTGGGGGCCTGAGATAGGGTTAGTGGTCCAAAAATTAAAGGTCATCAAAATGTTATTTTAACATTTTTGCACGAACCTGAGGCTCAAACTATGGCTTGGATCTTCCCCAAAATACATCACCTTTTCAGGTTTGATTTCAACTAGTGTCTGTCACCCACCATCTCTTTGGGCAAGAAATATTTTAAAAGCTATTCAAGATAAAACTTGGGTTTACAGCCTGGCTCTAAGATGACAAGACAGATGTGATGAGGTGTGCTGGATTGCAGCGGTACTCCGGTTTGGCCCAGCCACCCCTCTGACATGGTCAGTGGTGTGGAGGGCCAAACTGGAGTGGCGCTGCGACCCTGAATCCTAGGTCACAAAGCCCAGCCCCGGAGCACAACGCAAGAGCTGCCACTGGCCCAGCCCTGGAGAACACATGAGCAGTATAGCGGTCCAGAAATGTATTAGACATTACAAAGTCAAAGGTTCCACTGACAAGGTATTTTGTAGATCTGAAATTGTCAAAGTCTGTTAGCCCTGAGATGAGAAATGGATTAAATTGATTTGGTTTCTGTGCACAGATGAGATAACTATGTTCTTAATTGTTAAAGGGTTTATTATTATCCCATTAATAAACATGCCTAATGCGGCCTATGAGAAGTGTGGTTGAGGTTTAACTAGTTTTATAGCTGATGGCTGGACCTGTGAATTTTTTTTATTATAGTATCAGAGAGGTAGCCGTGTTAGTCTGGATCTGTAAAAAAGCGACAGAGTTCTGTGGCACCTTATAGACTAACAGATGTCAGACGAAGTGGGTATTCACCCACGAAAGCTTATGCTCCAATATTTTCTTATTATAGGCATTTTCAGGGCTCTTTACCATAATATTACAGTGACAGATATTATATCATTAAAACCAAAGATTCTATTTTTTCTTAAGACATAGGCGGAAGCAGAGGTTGAATTATATGTGGATGCATACTGTTAATGATAGCTTATATTTCTTTGAACAACTCTACTCATTTTTGTGAAAAAAGAAAATGGCCTTTTCTACAGAGAAATTTGCACCAGATTATTTAAACAAGTGCAAACCCATGTGTAGACACTTATCTTAAAACTTGTTCCTTATCAAATTAGTCTGGAATAAGTCTGATTTAAAACCAAAATGAGTAGCACACAACCCATTTTGCAATTTCTAAACCTTTTAAAATCAGTTTAAAGTCACACCTTAAGTTTATACCAGTGCAACACTGCACATATAAAAGGACATGTCTAATAACTTGGAGAGACATTTACCCTTGCAAATGTCATGCTGGTTAGTCCGTATCGTTTTGTACCCCATGGCTTATTTCTCACCCCTAAAATTGGTAGTCAAGTTAGGTTTGAGAGACAGTCTGGGGAAACTTGTATTGCTACTACCCAGCATGTACCTGTGCTGTGAAGAATAGACTTCATTACTGTCAAACTCTTGCTTTCCATCACTAAAATTCACTTAAATATTTTAAAGGGTTTTGGAAGAACATTTACTTTTACAATCATGATTCCCTTGAATAGCCAGTATGTATACATGTTGTAATGGCATGATCATAAAAAGCAGGAATTTTTTGTCCCAACTATTCATTTGCCAAGATGTTGGCCTGACTCTTGATTAGAGCATACAGGTTAGAATATTCAGGCTCTGATATTGTCTATCCTTAAATGTTTATAGTGACTGATTATGTCTGTTTTTTTCATGGATGAGAGAATTCACTGGTAGTAGTAGTTGCGTTTAGACTTACAGTTAAGGGTGTGGCCACCATCTGTTCAATTCCAGAGGTCCACAGTGGGTTTCAGTATGGCACCAAGAGAACTATGTCTCACAAGTGTAGATTTAAGCATAGACCAGTCGCCAGAGAGAACTACAGCTTACCTTCCAGTTAGGTGCTGACATTCTTCTGAACTTCATATCAGTTTGAGGCAGATTTTTATGAATATTACAGAGATGGCATTGTCTACCCACAGAATTACAGACAACGTGTCTTAATACTCTAAACCCAGAGCCAATTAGTATGTGATTTTTTTTGCTACTGTAATATTTTCAGAAAGATGAAATATGTCTTTGAAGATGAAATTGCACATACTCTTGCTCCTTTTCCATATTTTTAATTATGTTTTGTGTAGCATGAGTTTTAGTATCAGTTTCTTTTTAATTTAATCAGCTTAGTAGTGTGTCTTGCTAACTTGGTTACTTTTATTTTACAAAAAGCAGAGCATTCATGTTCCACCATGTATTTTCCAGCAGCATTTTTAAACACTTCAAATTATAAAAATGTCCTGTTTCTTCCTCCTCTTTCCTCTCTCCCTCCTGTATGTTTCCTCGTTCCATTTTTGAACTATTATTTGAAATGTTAATATCTTTAATCTTTGAAATTGAATCATAAAGTAGCTGTCAGACGTCATTAAAGTTATGCTGCTGGCATTTACTGGTGCTGCAGAGTATACAGGATGGCGTCCATCTGCTTTGTACTTTAGTCTCACCTGTAATCAAGGACCGTCTAAGTGTGGGTTCAGCATTCTTGCATTTGAGTATATATACTGTGATTTGTTTTACTAAATTGGGAAAAACAGCTTCTCAAACTGACTCTGGGGATGCAAAGGTCAGAAAGTTTGTGTTTTTAATGCATGTGTATGTATTTTTGAAATTGTTAAATATATTTGACTTTCTGATTTTTCAGTAATTTTTAGATTGTATCACATTTTGAATATAGGGTATAGGCTGGTTCATAATTTATTAAATTTTTTGAGGGTCCTATTTGAGTGTTGTTACTTGAAAATTAACTTAATACTCCTGCTTCCTGTGCCTGACAGTATTTTTCATTTGATTCCATATACTTTGACCAATGGAGCAGCTGTGTGCTTATTTTAATACTCTAGTCAAAGCTGCTAGAACACTATAGCTTTCTCACAAATAAAAAGTTAGCATGGAAATATAATTTTAGCATGTAACTCTTCTAATACTACACTTCTTGGAATGACAAGCCATTGAAGATAAATCTTAGCTTGATTCATCCTTAACAGGGTGATGTTTCAGTGACATACTCTGTGTGTGTTGGGGAGTGTCTCTGGGTAGTAACTACTTCACCTGCTCCATGAGTTTAAAAAAAAAAAAAAACAGGCTGGAGTCCTGTGTACCTAAATTTTTCAGGTTACTTTCTTATGAGAGAATTATTGTCAAGTGTAGTGCCTGCATTACTCCTTAAATATTTGGGGGTAAGTTGGTCATTTTTACATATTGCAATCAGTGAAAAGCAAAATTGCTTTTTATATACATACAATATTAGTTTTTCTAAAAGTATTGACTACAGTTTGCAGTTCAACTTAGTGATACAGTAGCTTTTTGGATTCTTGTTTATGTATACTGAAAATAGAGTAGAGGTTTTTTACTTCAAGAAAAATTTACTTGGTAACTTATCTGATTACTTCTTCCCCTTTTCTAGTTTATGATTGGTACAACAGGTGAAGCTGGAATTTGTGAGATCGGAATGAATACCCAGGATCAGTTGATGAACAGCAAATGCATTGAATCTGACACAACTTTGCAACATCTGCAGTCCAATTGTGATGGCATAGAAAGTACAGGTGCATTGGAAGACGAAGATTATATCACAAAAAATAGAAAACCAGTAGGTTCAACGTACTGTACTCAAGAATCACGTGAGGAGACTCCTGGGAGAGAAGAAGCCCGTACTGAGCCACCTGATGGCCAACAAGATCCGGAGACTGAAAAAAACAAAGAGAAAACCTTAGGTATGCGCTGTTTTAGGATTTGGCTTCTAAATTACAGCAAGTTCTGTGTTTTGAAAAAGATAGTGGTTTTAATGTTTCCTTAAAAATTGGCTTCACATTTTACTCTGGCAATCTCTGAGTTATTCCCAGGAGCTTTAGTTTTGTTGCCAAATGGCATTTTGTCCTCCTTATCATGATGTGTGTTGGGGGGAAATGGGAGAACATGTTTTAAAAGGTCACTGGTTAAAATTAATATTAAAAAGTCCCTCACCTGTTAATATGTTAATGTTTTAAAAATCTAATCCACTAGTCACAAGTTGTTTTACTTCTTGCATTTCACTCAGTTTAATCATTGGAAATAAACCGATTAGTCTAACTTCTGGTTGTTAAAGACTATGATGCTGCATTGTTTTGGTTACGTACACTGAAGATGACTGTCTGTATATCAGACCAGTTTTAGCTGATGACTATTTCTGTATGTCATAACAAAATCTGAATTTTAGATCTCTGGTTTCAAAAGTGTATCCGATATTTCTTGGTTTGTATCTTCTGAAAGAGAAATTATGAAAGTCAAAGAATTCTTGTGGTCTAAGGCTCTGTGCATACTGCAGTTGGATTAAATATACTACCACCCTACATGTTATACAAGTCTACAAACAGCAAGCTAATTATATGAATTCCTTGTTTTTTAGGGACTTGTGTTGCCATTCTCTAGTAAAACAATATACAGCTATTAAACTAACATGCCATTAAAAACATTCTGGATCATCATTAATACAGAACTCTTTTCAGAGAAAAAGCTTTTTATAGGTTTTTTTCAGTATTTAATTTTTTTTCATCCATAGGAAAAGAAGTACTGTTATTGATGCAAGCCTTGAACACACTTTCTACTCCAGAAGAAAAGTTGGCAGCTCTCTGCAAGAAATACGCTGATCTTGTAAGTAATCTGTGTAGCTAACAGATACCAAGAGTACATCTAAATTTCTATTTCTTGTAAAATGGTTTTGGAGAAATAGTTATTCATCTACTTAAGAGTGTGAAAATACATATTGAATATGGAAGAATAGCAGATTTTTTTTCTTTAATTCAAAGATGTTTTAACTGATTCAGCTATTTCATTGCATTAGCAGAATATATTGGTTGCAACATTCAGGTTTCTGATGGAAATTGTTGCAGTCAACATAAAAATTCAACACTTATAGTCGTTTTCACTTTTATCTATGTCTCCATAACTGTTCTATAAATCTAAAGAGGAATTTCATTATAATAGTATTCTGATAATGAAGTACTGCAACATACAATAATAAAACAGACTTCAATGGTACTAGCAACAAAATCAACGTCTGTAGTCCAGCGGTAATTAAAGTTTTTCTAATGGCGTACGATAAGGCTGTGCCCCTATTCTGCAATATTTCTAGTTTTTGATAAGCTTGTCAGTGTCTACTTGACTCATGCTGGAAGTTTATAACTTTCCATTGCTGAACATATCAGCTAGTTGTTAGGAGTATGATTAATTTCTTTTTCACAAAAATAGTTTCTGGATTAGATGTGAGGCGGCACAGCGTGCTCTAATGTGCTCAACATACTATAAGTTTCCAAGACAGTACAATGTAGTTCAGCCATTAGTGATAGAAAATGATGATCTAGTAATATTTTTGGAAATTGGGAAAAATGTAGGTATACCTTCTGTTCTGCTCCAGTATATCTTCTGAAGATTTAGTTTCTTCCTTGGTTTTAGAACATTGCCTCAAGTGAATGTTTGTTTTTCTAATGACTGTAAATAGCAATGGAAGCATATGATCTTTTTTTTTTCTTTTCAGAACCAGCCCCAAAAAAGGAAAACTTTGCCAGTTCACTCTCATAGTTTTTTATTTAGGTGAATGGGAACAGGTGTTTATTGTAGAACAATGTATTCTGACATAATTTGGTACTTAGAGAAGGAATAAAACTGGCTGGCAAGGTTTCTATCTGGATGAGTTTGTACTGAGGCTGTCAAGTGATTATTATTGTTTATCAGTGCGATTAATCGCACGAATAATCGCGATTAATTTTTTTAGAGTGCCATTTATTTAAATAATTTTGGATGTTTTCTACATTTTCAAATATATTGATTTCAGTTACAACACAGGAGACAGTGTATACTGCTCACTTTATATTTTTCTGATTACAAATATTTGCACTGTAAAAAACAAAAAAGTATTTTTCAATTCACCTGATACAAGGACTGTAGTGCAATCTCTTTATCGTGAAAGTTGAACTTACAAATATAGAATTATGTACAAAATAAAACTGCATTCAAAAATAAAACGTAAAATTTTAGAGCCTACAAGTCCACTCAGTCCTATTTCTTGTTCAGCCAATCGCTCAGACAAACAAGTTTGTTTACATTTTCAGGAGATAATGCTGCCCGCTTCTTGTTTACAATGTCACCAGAAAATGAGAACAGGCGTTCGCATGGCATTGTTGTAGCTGGCGTTGCAAGATGTTTACATGCCAGATGCGCTAAAGATTCATATGTCCCTTCACACTTCAACCACCATTCCAGAGGACATGCGTCCATGTTGATGACGGCTTCTGCTCGATAACAGTCCATAGCAGTGCAGATCGACGCATGTTCATTTTCATCATCTGAGTCCGATGCCACCAGCAGAAGGTTGATTTTCTTTTCTGGTGGTTCGTGTTTTGTAGCTTCCACATTGTAGTGTTGCTCTTTTAAGTCTTCTGAAAGAATGCTCCACACCTCATCTCTCTGATTTTGGAAGGCACTTTAGATTCTTAAACTTTGGTGCTGTAGCTATCTTTAGAAATCTCACATTGGTACCTTCTTTGTGTTTTGTCAAATATTTAGCGAAAGTGTTCTTAAAACGAACAATATGTGCTGAGTCATCATCCAAGACTATTGTAATATGAAATATATGACAGAATGCGGGTAAAACCGAGCTGGAGACATACAAATCTTCCCCAAGGAGTTCAGTCACAAACTAATTAATGTCTTATTTTTTTAACGAGCGTCATCAGCATGGAAGCATGTCCTCTGGAATGGTGGCCGAAGCATGAAGGGGCATACGAATGTTTAGCATATCTGGCACGTAAATACCTTGCAATGCCGGCTACAAAAGTCCTATGCAAATGTCTATTCTCACTTTCTGGTGACGTAAATTAGATGTGGACAGTATTATCTCCCAGAAATGTAAACAAACTTGTTTGTCTTAGTGATTGGCTGTACAAGAAGTAAGACTGAGTGGACTTGTAGGCTCTAAAGTTTTGCAGCGTTTTGATTTTGAGTGCAGTTATGTAACACAAAAATCTACATTTGTAAGTTGCACTACTGTACTTGTATGAGGTGAATTGAAAAATACTGCTTCTCTTGTTTATCATTTTTACAGTGCTAATATTTGTAAACAAAAATAATATAAAGTGAGCAGTGTAGACCATATATTCTGTGTTCTAATTGAAATCAGAGTATTTGAAAATGTAGAAAAATATCCAAAACATTTAATAAACTTCAATTGGTATTCTACTGTTTAACAGCGCGATTAAAACTGCGATAAATGTTTTTAATTGTGATTAATTTTTTTGAGTTAATCATGAGTTTACTTCTGTCCTGTTGCAGTTGAGACATTAACTGAAAGTAGATTTGAAAATAATTGTATATATATTTTTTAATCTACAAATACTTGAAGAAACAAAAGATACTAAGCTGTAATGAAAAGAAACGTGGATGGCATAAAAACCCATGTAAAGTCTGTCTTCTCTCCATTATGTTACTTGTGCTATGAATGGAGGTGAAAACAGCATTCTGATTGTATATGTTGTCATACCTAGGCTTTGCAGAATTTAATTTTTATATATTTTAAATATTTGACTGATTATGTGGATGTTTATTTTTTTAAGTATTTTAGATTGATAAAAATCTACTTTTCACAGTTGAGAGATTATGTATTCTAAGCTCTTATTTTTATCAATTACAATTTTCACAGTTGTGGGAAATTATGGGGGGGAGGTAAGACAATTATTTAATGAGGCATTGAGATTCAAAAAGTTAAAGTTTTAAACCATTTAAACACAAATTGTCAAAATATACAAAGGAAATATCCTTAAATCAACAAGTCATCCTTATTTTTATTATTAATTTGCTAATCCATTTGTAACAAGCCTTATTCAAAAGTCTTTGTCCAATCCTAGTCATAACATTCTGTAACAACAACTTTGTTCCTGCACCAGGATTATTGACAGCACAGCTCTGGAAATGGCTTGTTAGCTGAGGCTGGAAAGTGAGCAGATAAAGTAAAAATGCTTTTATAAAAACTCCAAAAAGAATTACTTAAAGCTAAAGCAATCTAGAAAGACAACCTTCCCCTACACCCCATTTTTTAGGTCAAATCTGGATTTTAAAACCTTTAGTCTGTACATGTGATCCATTAGTGGTCCAGTCTACCTTCTTCACATCTTAATTCATCCCATCTGGAGAGTCCAGTTTCTTAGACTAATAATCTAAGATGGTGGCTTAGCACACATTGTTTCAAGAAGGGATTTTCTTACCGTTTCTAAACCAGCATAGATGCCAGCCTCTAGGGATAGGGAGCTCACACAGAGATTAATTAAATACTGGGCACTTGAATATGCAGGAGAGGAAATGGTAAAAATTGATTAGAACTTTGTGCAATTTGTTCTGGACTTGGCCTTCTCCCTATGAGTGAGCAACTCCCTCTAATCATGACAGAAATCACCAGTTCAATGGCCTCCATCAGTAAGGAGGCTGGAAAGGGGTGGTCATCCTTGCAAAGGTCAGTCCACGTTCTGATGCTTCCTGAGTGAAGCAAAACCTCCAGTCCAGCAGATTTCTACATATTCAAGGAAAGAAATACATCACAGCCAACTGGCGAAGCAGGGAACAGCTAGATCATGCAAAATGGTTTCTCCATCCAGAAATCTTTCAGTTTCTAATGAGGAAATTTGGATTACCAGAGAGAGGTCTGTTTGCATCAAGAACAAGCCGTGAGGTGTCTCCTTCTTTTCTCTGAAAAGTGATATCCAAGAGCAATAGGCAAAGATCAGGAGGGAATAAACACAGATAGTATTAGTGGCTCTGTATTGGGTGAGTTAGCCCAACGTTTCTGATCCCAGTGAGGACTCCATTCCCATTATCCACCCTTTAAGACAGGATCTGTTTTCTCAGGGACTGATTTTGTAACCCAGAGCCAAAGTATTTAATAACTGCCTGGCTTTTGAGCAGTTACGCATGAAAGCGAGAGGCTACGTGGAAGGCATGGTCTCAACTCGGCTGGTATCTAGAAAAGCTTCCACTATTTTTTTCAATTCTGGAACCTGGCAGACATTCAAGCAGTGATGCAAGAAACATAGTATGTCTCCGTCACCATCTATATCACAGACCTTCAAATTCTTTCAGTAGGGTCTAATAAAGAGCTTCACAGCTTCAACGTTAAAATATCAAGTGGCTGCATTTTCTAGCATATTTTCCTCTACAGGCAGAAAGAGGATCTCTTTACAGTGGAATATGAAGCATTTCCTCAGAGAAAATCTTAAAAGGATGATATAAAGATTCATCGAGCACTGCTATGGGACCTCAGTTTGGTTAATCTGACTCAGCACCTCTCTGAATCCATCTGAAAGATATCCTTGTATTTCCTGTCCATCAAGGTGGCCTTCCTGGCTACCATCACCTCCCCCCAAGAGGTGTCAGAGCTTGGGCTCTGAAATTGAGAACAGTACTGCATATTCCACAATAAGGTTTTTTTCCCCCCAAACAAATTGACCTTTATCCCAAAAATTAACACAATTTTTAAGAGCCCCTCTTGTCTAAAACCATCTCACCCAAGAGAGGAGCTCTGGTATATGTTAGCTAATCTTAGAGCCCTGAGGATCTGTCTCAATCACACATCAGTTCTAATGCTGTATTTATTTTCTGCCATCGGGCACCTAAAGAAAAGAGGTCAAATCTCCTATTTCAAGATTGTTGAGATGGTGCATCCATTAATTCTATAAGCAGCTTGGATAAAAATCATCGTATTTAATTTTTCTTTTTACTATAATCTATTAAAATCATTTAAATTAAATAGAAACATTTAAGCGATATATATTTGCTGTCGAGTTTTAAAGAAAGTTACGCCATTGAAATGGTGTTGGGCATTGGTTAAACACCTGAAATCAGAGTTTGTTGTAGTGATAGACCAACTTTGACAACACTAGCTTCTTCTGCAGGTGCAAAGAGCTTATTTTCTTTATTTTCAGTTTCTTCATCTAGTTCAATTCAGTGACTAGTTTATTCAAATTTAAGAATCCAATTGGCAATTGAGCAAAAAGAAGAGTTTGTTTCCTTTTTTTTCCAATCTACAAATAGAAACAAAGTGTGAGACAATAAGATCTTAGTTTTAAAATCTTGACGGACAAGGTGACCAGAAACAATCAGTTCAAATCACTAACTACAGATAATTCTTCCTTTGTTTAATGTATCCATTTAAAATGCAAAACATGTTTTGATAACCTACTTTTTTCTTAGGTATCCAACACCTCTAAGGTAGTTTTATTTTACTAATAAAAATTAAAATGCTGTGCATTTTAAATGAATTCCAGTTTTCATCCAAATGCAGCTTTACACAAATCAAGAGTAAAAAATTAATCCTTATCTAGTAAATAAGAAATGCATCATTCATTATTTCTAACTGTAAAAATTAAGAATCTGAATAAATCTGCTAAGATATATAATTGCTTAAATAAATGTGTATAGTAGGGCTGTCGATTAATTGCAGTTAATTCACGTGATGTGATTTTAAAAAAATAATTTTGAATGATTGCAGTTTTAATCGCATTGTTAAACAATAGAATACCAATAGAAATTTATTAAATAGTTTGGGTGTTTTTTCTACATTTTTTTAGTCTACACTGCTCACTTTATTATTTTTTATTACAAATATATGCACTGTAAAAATGAAAAACAAAAACAGTATTTTCAGTTCACCTCGTACAAGTATTGTAGTGCAATCTGTTTATCGTGAAAGTGCAGCTTACAAATGTAGATGTGTGTGTGTGTGTGTGTGTGTGTGTGTGTGTGTGTGTGTGTGTGTGTGTGTGTGTGTGTTACATAACTGCACTCAAAAACAAAACACTGCAAAACTTTAGAGCCTACAAATACACTCAGTCCTATTTATCATTCAGCCAATCACTAAGACGAAAAAAGTTTTACATTTATGGGAGATAATGCTGCCCACTTCTTATTTACAATGTCACCAGAAAGATTGCACTACAGTATTTGTATTAGTTGAATTGAAAAATACTATTTCTTTTGGGGGTTTTTCAGTGTAAATATTTGTAATCAGAAATAAATATAAAGTGAGAGGTGTACAGTTTTTATTCTGTATTATAATTGAAATCAATATATTTGAAAATGTAGAAAACATCCAAAAATATTTTAATTAATGGTATTCTATTAATGTTTAACATTGCTATTAATAACTATTAATGTTTTTAATTTCACGATTAATTGCGATTAATTTTTTAATCACTTGACAGCCCTAGTATATAGATATAATGTATCCTCGTGGTTAGCAAATAGTAGTACAAGATTTGGTTTTAAGGATATATTTAGCTACAGATCAACATGGTTTAATGTTTACCAACCAATGAGAGTCTGCCTTTCTTCAAGAAACTAAAAAGTACAAATGCAAATCAAGTTCAAAATTTATTTAAATCAATGCACCCAGCCCTATAGGTCATTCCCTTTCCCATAACCAGCATAAAGGGCAGTAGCAACCTCCTGGGCGATTTTATACACCATGTGAAACGATCTCTAGAATAGCTACCTGGTCACATCTATTCATACCTTAAAATTTTACAAACTGGATATTCAGGCATCAGCTGATGTTGCCTTCAGTAGGAGCGTGTGCCACATCCTGGTCTCTTTGGGCTTGTCTACACTACCACTTCGGTATAATTTACGTAGCTCAGTGAATAAACTCTACCCCTGAGCAACGTAAGTTACACTGACCTAAGCGTCGGTGTAGGCAGCACTGTGTCAGTCAGAGAGCTTCTCCTGCCAACATAGCTGCTGCCTCTTATGGAGGTGGAGTAATTTTAAATCGACAGGAGAGCTCTCTTGTCAGCTTATAGCTTCTTCACCAGATCCGCTACAGCGGCGCAGCTTCTGTAGTGATTCTAGTGTAGACTAGTCTTCAGTAGTAGAGAGAGAGAGTTTTAAACCCTGAATATATAGTTTTCTTTGGGTATGTCTACACTACCCACCGGATCGGCGGGCAGCGATCAATCCAGCGGGGGTTGATTTATCACGTCTAGTCTAGATAAATCAATCCCCGAGCGCTCTCCCGTCAACTCCTGTATTCCACCGCCGCAAGAGGTGCAGGCGGAGTTGACTCACCGCGGTGAAGACACCACGGTAAGTCTAAGTACGTCGACTTCAGCTACGTTATTCACGTAGATGAAATTGCGTAACTTAGATCGTTTCCCCCCCAGGTAGAACCGGCCTTTGAACATGACTTGAAGGCAGGAAACCATTTTAGGGTTGAACATTTGACTACAGTAATAAACAGTCAAACATTGGTCAGATACTGTCAAATATCAAAAAAGTCATACATTTTAAAGCACTAATTTTTTATAACAGTGTAAGAAAGATAAGATGTAGAACAAACCTTAATTAAGCAACTGATTACCTGTACCACCTCTTAGGGTTCTTTTAGTTTCAGTTGCTTAACTATATAAAAGGGGCGTGAAAGCTAAATTTAGTTTTATAAAGTTTTATTAACTATCCTTAACTGCAAATAATAGTAGACGGTATGAGAAGACAAAAATAGTATTGGACTATGATTGGTTATTATAAATTTTCTAATTTTAGCCATTCAGGTTTTCAGAATTAAATTATATAACCTCAATAGAAAATAACATTTATACTCTATTACTATCTTGAGAGGCTGAGTCTTTTTAGATTTTTTAATAAGGCCATGTCTACAGTACAAGTTGTGGTCAACGCAAGCTATGTTGGCATACCGCCGCATAAATCACTCAGGCGCATGCACACTTGGCTGCTTGCGTTGATGTAACATACCCACCGTGAGTGCCTTTGTTGTTAAGTGCAGTGCACTCAGGGTAAGTATACCAGTGTGTCACACACCACTATGTTGTGCATTGTCTTGCAGGAAATTTTCATGTTTTGTTGGCTAGAAAGACTAGCCCAGGTATCTCTGGGAACTAGTGGTCAAGGTCCCAGCATGCAACTTTCTCCATCCATAAACAATATTTTTTTGTGCCTTTTAGAAAATATCTTACCAACCTGCTTGGCACTTTTTGGTACCTGCTATCTTTGACAGAAGCATGGAGTCCACAGAGCTCTGCATTATCTCATGAATGAACGTTGCAAATACAGGACACACAATTTTCCTGTATTTGCAAACCCAGAGGAGTATTTCAGCAAAGGGGGACATGATGATCTCTTCAACAACAGATTGCTGAGGGACGTTCAAGGTTGTTGGGTGGCATTCACAGAGCAGCTTCAGATGGAGCTCCAGTTCTGGGCACGAGAAATGAGCACTGACTGGCAAGGTGGCATTGTAATGTAGGATTTGAACAACCATCAGTAGCTGCAGAACTTTGGGATGAGAGAGGCCGCATTCCTGGATCTGAGCTGAGCTCACTGTAGCCCTCTAGTGCAGGGGCACCAGAATGAGAGCTGCATTGACAGTGGAGAAATGGATAAGATTGCACTCTAGCCTTGCAATGCCAGATTGCCATTAGACAGTGTAAAATAATTTTGGAGTTAGAAAATCCACAGTGGGGACCATTGTCATGCAAGTGCTTAGGGCCTTTAATCATCTGCTATGCAGGACTGTGCCTCTCGGCAGCGTGCAGAAGGACATAATGGATGGATTTGCAGCAATGGGTTTCCCAAACTGCAATGGTACAATAAATGGCATGCATATCCCTATTTTGCCTTGCTACAGAGTACATCAACAGAAAGGGCTACTTTTCTATGGTTATGCAAGCCTTGATGAATAACCAGTATTGGTTCACCTATTGATGTGGTTTGGTCAGGGAAGCTGGATGACCCTCGCATCTTTAAGAACACAGTACTCTTCAGAAAGCTACAACAGGAACATTCTTTCCCAACTGGTGGATTACCATTGAGAATATTGGAGTGCCAGAAGTGATTCTGGGGGACCCAGCTTACCCCTTGTTCCCCTAGCTCATGAAGCCGTACACTGGCCACCTTGACAGCACCTAGGGAAGATTCAGTTATCAGCTCAGCAGGTGCACAATGACCATTGAATGTACTTTTGCTAGATTGAAGGAATGCTGGTGGAGTTTACTCACTAGATTGGATCTCAGTAAGAAAAATATTGCAGTGGTTATAGCTCTCTGTTGCATCCCGCATAATATATGTGAGGCAAAGAGGGAAAAGCTGCCGCCTGGGTGGAAGTGGAACATGTGTCTCCTGACATTGAACAGCTAGATGCCAGAGCTATTATAAGAGCCTAACGTGGAACTATGCATTTGAGGGAGGCTTTGAAAGAGCATTTCAACAGTCAGTCACAGTAGTGTTCTGTGCTGGATTGTTCATTGGGCCTGGAGCTTTGGTGCTGCTAAGAATTGTCGTGTTTGATGTGCATTTATAAGTGTGCAGGTTTTTCCTGAATCTATGAATTTTATGTGGTGCTTGGTGTGTATCTTTCATGTACTGTTTGCTTTGTCTGCTTCTATGCACTCTGAAATATTTGTTGTAAACCAATAGAAAATTTAATTCTCCAAAAATAGAACTTCTTTGAGTTGGGCGGGGGGGAGGGGGAAACAGTGCAGAAAATCAATATTTTGGTGGTGGGGGGGGGGAATGTTATACAAACTGTTAACCTAAATTAAAAGGGTGAAAATTTAAAATTAGAAAGGGAGTAAACATTTTGTCTATTTGAGTGCACAAATGTAGTTGGTTGTGGCTAGACATAACCTGACCTGTGAGAACCACACGGTTGGGGTATGTGAAGCTGTGGTTTTCCTTGATGTCCCCTGGCATAGAGTGGTGTAGGGGGTAAGGATTCTGCCTGTGACGGCTTGTGGTATGTTGGGGGGCGGGGAGGTGTAGGGAGTGGCGACTGTGGAGTTTTCCAAGGACAGCAAAGGGTGGAGATTCTTGGATTTTTGGACTTGTAGGTCAACCAGGGTCTGAAGCATTTGGTTTGCTGCTGGAGAAGACCCATTCTGTGCAGTTGTGTTTCCGTCTCCTTGTCTTGCTGGGACTCCTGGGCCTTTTTCCTGTCCTCTTTCTCCTGCTGTCGGTCATGTTGGCCTTCCAAGCCCTTTTGTTCACAGTCCAGTGCAGCAGTAGCTCACGTAATTTTGCTGAACGTGTCCTCCCTAGTCCTCTTCTTTCTCCTCATGAGTGTGAGGCGTTCTGCGAGCATGGAGGGGGCACCCCTCAAATTTGCCATGCCAGAAGCTGCTGATTTAAAAACAGACATGTGTACCATTGGATTAACAATCACCATGGAAAGGGATAAATAAGTTTAAAAAATCCCCTCCTTTATTCCCATAAACACTTTTAATAAGAAATGCTTATTGAGACACTTCAGCTTTGGACTGCCTCAGCACTGCAGTGCTCTCCAGACCCAGCAAGTATGGCAGAGCAAGGGTGAGGAGTAGGAAGGATTTTCTGTTGTATGAAGCGATAAAACTTCAGACCCTATTCCATGAGTATAGGGCAGTAACACTGATTACTGGCACTGTTTTCCACAGGCAGCGGTGATTTTAGTTGATATCTCACTCCTGAGGTTTGCAAAGGCGCAGAGAACACAGCTGCTACTGCTGTCCTGAAGCTGCCTGTGCCTGTAGCCCATATGCTGCAGTGGTGCTAGCCAAACTCATTGCCGAGTGTCGTGGGAAAGTGTCCTACAGCAGAAGAAGAAACAATGCCGCAATCCCCAGAAACCTTTGGGAGACGATTGCGGAGTATCTCCATGAAAGTTTCATTGAGATCTCTCAGGAAGATAAAAGGGACATACCTACTAACCATAAGCAAAGTGCACTGCCTGGCCCCCAGCTGCACAATCCAACAGCAGAATGAAAAGCAGATGCCAACTCTGCCTCTGTTTGTACCTTTTTACCTCGTCTTGCGCAAATAAACAGTGAAAGGTCTATACCTTTGTCTTAACTTGGGGGTGGTCCATGGGACATTTTTAAATTTAAACATTCTAAGGAAAAGTGTGTGCACACACTTAGCTGAGCTTCCTTCCCCTACATTAGGCTCATCTATGTTCACCAGACAGGACTGGCTAGACTAGCAGAATCTCAAACAGCTCCTGGCTTGTGGTATGGTTGGAGTCCCTTGCCACGTAACAAGCCTCACCACCTGCTCCTCCTCTTCCTATTAGTTGTCCACATCAGGAGTGTCTGTCACAGGCTCCTCTGAGGTATCCATAGTGGTCTGCAGGGTGCTCGCTGCCAAGTATGGCATGCAATTGGTTGTAAAAGCGGCAGGTCTGTGGGGCAGCACCAGATCTATTATTACGCTCACTGGCCTTCAGCCATCCCTGGCGGAATTCTTTCTTTTTCACATGGCACCACTGCTGATCCCTGTCATACCTCTCTGCATGTATCTCCTGTGTAATCTTCTCATGGGTGTTCATATTTCTACATCTAAACCATAGCAGTGCTTGCACAAACTCCTCTCCCTGTAAACCCAGGAGATCCAATAATTCCTGTCTGCTCCTGGTAGGAGTGCATCTAGTGTGGGGTTGGTTGGGCAGTTGCACGCAACGAAGGTTGTCTGACAGGTGTGCTTGCTGAGGTGGGGGCAGTCAGTGAAAAGGCATTTCAGAAACACACAGGAGGCACTGGGAGGGAGGGAGAGGAGTTGATCAGCAGTGCCGAGGGACCCAGACATAATTCCACCCGCTCCCCCGAGCATGCCATGTCCCCGCCCTCTCAGGACCTCCAACAGGCTGCTGAACAGCTGTTCCCCAGTGTGCATGAGGCACTGGGAGGGAGGGGGAGAAGTTGATCAGTGGGGCCAGTGGACCCCCTGTTTGAGAAACACGAATCTACAGTATTCAGTCCACGTGACCTGTTTTTCCAATTAATGAAATTAGCCCTAGGATCACTGCTAACTATCTAACATAAACTCCTACATTTATGACAGACTCAGTGCAGTTCGAAAAGCTTGCACATTTGGTCTCATTTTATGTCTGTATACAACTAGAACTTGAAAGGCAGTATGAAATATTAACTGTGATAGACATATGCAGTGCTCTGTCATGTTAGTTAATAACAGTAACTTGTTCAGTTTTAAAACTACTTTACAGCAATCTTTGATTTAAACGTTACAAAATAAAGACAGACACTAACTCTCTGATAGTCTTTAAAACATACACACAAGTACGTGCACTTCCTTTACTAATTACTTGGTTTTAGGAAGTGGTCAATTGACTGACTTAGGTCATCGTCAAGGAGAAAGTCTGTATATTACTTATCACCAGACCTTTGCTCAGCTTTCAGCTCAGTTATCGTTCGCAGCAGGAGTTGACACTGTTTTACTACTGTATATGGCACATATAATATCAATGTTTGATATTAATTTAATATTTTAATTCATTTACTTATTCACAGACAGGGAAAAAGGGAAGTCTCTTCACAATCTTGTGAAAGGCTGCAGCAACTCTAGCTGTTAGACCTTGGGTTATTATTCTGTTAGCTGTCTGTTCTGTCTTTCTAAAAGGCTTTGATACCTGGGCAATTCTTAAATAGTAACAACTCCTAATTTTGGGACCTTAGTTAATACAGCAGTACCAAACAAGAGTAAGGCTTTATAGTCTGCAGTAGGTTTAGTCTTAGATAGTTATGCCTATGTCCAAAAAACAATTAGTTATTTTAATTCAGATAAATGTGAAATAGTGAATTTCACACCAAAAAAAAAAGTTTACCTTTTTTAGCCATGTTAGGTTAATGTTTAAATATGAACCTTATTCAAGATTGAACAATTGCAAAAGAAAAATGAAATAAAACAAACACAGCAACTAAAAAAGGAAAAAAAGCATAATTCCATTTAAAATTGACTAGGTTGGCAACAGGTCAGCTCTTCAAGCATCGTGCTGTTCATTATCTTTTCATCATTAAGCATCAACTGTTTCATCTATATCTTTGTTATCAAATTAATCAGTAACTCATTTTCCCTCTTAACTTAATATTCTTCAGATGAACTTTTCATCTGTTCTTTCTTTAATCATATTTTGTGATACATGATCACCAGCTTCCCAGCAGTGAAGGTCTTCAATCTGTTTCTGTTTCTTGAATGATGATTCCCTAAACCAACCAGTTTTGTTCCGCAGATGCAGTAGCGCATGCAAGTGTTAAAAGAATATCTGCCACTGTAGCAAGAACATGAGGAGGACACAACCCTTTCCATCATGATGGAGCATGTTGTTTTTATATTCAGCTGCTGGGACTGCACTTTGCATTGTTTTAGAACTGACTGGGCTTTTTTTTGCTTTATATTTTGCTGTCTCCATCATCATTGCTTGTTTGTTTGTATTTCCTTTAACATTTGCAACAGTCACTCTGAGATCACAAGCTGAATCAGATTCATGGTCAGATTTTGGCCCTGGAAGCATGGATCCAGAAGGTAGGCCGTATTATGAGCGAGAGTGATCACTTGATTTTTTTTTTTTTGGTGATATTATCTTCTCTCTCATTCTCTTCCACTTTTGTAAATGAACTGTGTTCAGTATTCTTGCATGTTTCTTAACATTGAGAAACTTGTTCCTGGCATCAGACAGTGCAGAACTATTATTTTTCATATTCTAAATGACTTATCTACAGTATCAAGCAGTTAAATGAATTTGTCTTTTCACATCCAAAAGACATCATCATCAAGAATGTTAGTGCAGACTACTCAGGGAGAACACCCGGCCACCCCTTCTTCAACAGCAGCTGAATGAAGAGTCTTTTTGCATATTTGAAGTTCAAGACATTTAATAGAAGATGCCCATCGAGTAAGAGTAGGCTTACTCAGTGTGAATGAAACTGAGTGCTATACTAACTGATGCTGAAAAATGTTTGCTGGTACTTGTTTGCTTTTGAAAATCTTGACTGCGCTTTTCACTTGTAGCATGTGATGCGATGTTGAAGATCTTACAACTTTGCAAGTGAAAAACTGCATAATATGGGCAGCATATCCATAACACAAGTTGTGGATACACATCAGCAAAATTCAAGTAGTGTTCATGTTAGCCATGTTGTTGTTCACAACAAAAATAACCTTCTGTGGACCCAATTCACGAATTATATTTTTTAACTGGTCAGCTCAGTTACACATTGGAATAAATAAAACACTGGCTGTGGGGTTATCACCATGAAGTTGATGACATCTTCACTGCAAATATTTTTCCATCCCTCCAGACACTAGAAGTACATGAGGCGCTTATGCGGTAAGAACACCAAACTTTTTTTCACATCCTCTGCTTTGGCATTCAGAAGACTTCTGCAAGCCATTTCTTTCTTGGTCCTTTGGATGCAACTTACAAAAATAAATTTAGTGTATAAGGATTTTCGATTATATGAAATGGAGTATTGCTGGCATAATTACTTCTAGCAAATGTAGGGGTAAGTTCGTTTTTCTTGTAGGACATTCTATATAAAAAAACTTTTGATACTGATTTGATGAACATCTGAAGACTTTCCAGGAGTAGGAGTTTTTGATGCCGAAGCAAATAAAGTAACAAAATTCTTATTTGAAGATGAAGAAATGGAATTAGCATCATTTTCATTGCCACTTACATCACCGTATTCATCAAAAGACACCAGGCTTCATGATGCTGCTGTCAACGACAAAGTAGAAGAAGAGTACACAGAAGAAAACAAACTTCGATGTAGACCCGTTTACTCTTCCTTGCTGTTTGCCTATAATCTTTTGACAGTAGCTGGACACATCACAAAAATTCCTCAAGTGAGGGTTCTCTATTCTATCTACATTTGTCTCATATCAAGAGAGCATAATTTGCACTTTGCTTTAACAGTGTTTCCATGTTCATGTCTAGTAATTATTAAAAATATATATAAAAAAAATATTTTGGCTTTCCTCAACTCTGCATAATTTATGATATTACTATTGTTAATGTCTCACTATTTCTGGATTGCTGTCTCAGTTATGAAATATCTCTTGAACTTTAATCAACCAGTAGCTATTCAGTCTTTCTAAGCGCTGCTGATTGGAAGATTCCATCCAGTCAAAATGTTTTTGGGCATGTTGTCCCCTCCCAGGACCTTTAAAGACTCCCAGATCACATGAAGGTAGAGGTGGGCAGTCGGCTCCTTCTTCCTACAGCAAACACACAGGCTCATAAGCAGCAGTAGAAAAAGGAACAGAGCGGAAAGGGGAAGGGGAGGGGCTCTACAGAGATGTGATGTCACAAACCTCCATTAACAGAACTTTCCATATTTATCAGCAAGGTTTGGTTGGAGATAAGTGGGGGGGAGTTGATGGAGGGGATATTTGAGGGAGAGAAGTGGGGGTTTATTTACATAGGCCTATAACATGGGTTGTTCGTGTTGAGGGCAGTGGGGTTAATAGCTGTGATATTTTTGTTTAGGGAGGACGTTTGATGGCTAGGCATCTTTTCTTTGTGTTCGAGGAGGAGGTTTAATGACTGAACACTCCTTTCCCTTCTCCAGCCTCTTCTGAATTTATTTCTGTAGGTTTGTCTTGGAAGTTTAGATTGACCAGGGCCAGGGACCATGTCTTTTAACTCGTTTAATGCGCTTTGTAGACCACCATGAACAATGATGGCCTGGTATATAAATAGATACATGTATAATGTTTGTTCTAGAAGATTCCAGCCAATTAAGATGATCAACTTTCAGTTAGTTCACCTTTTCCCCATCAGATGTCATTAGCTTGTAGTAAAGTAAGTAATCAAGACATTTGGACACCATTAAATTAGGCTTGAATAAAGACTGGGAGTGGATGGATCATTACACAAAGTAAAACTATTTCCCCATGTTTATTTTTCCCCCTATGGTTCCTCACACCTTCTTGTCAACTGCTGGAAATGGGCCATTTTGATTACCACTACAAAAAAAATTTTCTCTCTCCTGCTGGTAATAGCTCACCTTAACTGATCACTCTCATTATAGTGTGTATGGTAACACCCATTGTTTCATGTTCTCTGTGTGTGTGTGTGTGTGTATATATATCTTCCTACTATATTTTCCACTGCATGCATCCGATGAAGTGGGTTTTAGCCCACGAAAGCTTATGCTCAAATAAATGTGTTAGTCTCTAAGGTGCCACAAGTACTCCTGTTCTTTTTGTGGATACAGACTAACACGGCTGCTACTCTGAAACAAGACATTTCAGTAAGTTTGCTAACAGATGTCACCATGTTGCAATAAAAAAGCTAGGCCATCACCTACATCTGCGCATGGTTGCTGGAATATCCAATATTTGACCATGGTTAAATAGTAGGCTGTTAATTGATAGGTTTAACAAGCTGATCTACTGACCAAACATTGCTATTACAATCCCATTGGTTAATGCATCTGAGGACCTTGTAGATGAAAGAATAGGAAAACTTATTCTGAATTACCAAAAACTTCCTTTTTCTGATCCAATCCTCCCATCTTTGGAGAATTTCTTTGGTGTGTAGGATTAAAAAGCCCTGTTGGTCCATTCAGCTTGGTTCTTAAGAAATATGCTCTACAGAAGAAATTCACAGCTTATTACTATAGCATATATAAACTTTCTAACAAGTTTCAGTCTACAGGGTGTTATCCTTAGCTGTGAAAGCTGTTTAAATTGGCAGGTTTTTCAGAGTGCCTGTCCATACCCTCACATATCAGTGATTGATAGGTCTGGTTCTGCTTGCATAACTGCATGCAGGCTGAGAGCCCGTTGGTTAATAGTTCTATAGACCTTGTAACTCAGAGGAAATTTTTGGTAAATCAGAATAGGTTTTCATAGTCTCATATTCCAAGACTGTCCATACACACATTTGGAATTAACTTGTCCACAGGACAAAAAAAAAATACCCTAAACAATTGTAGTAGTCTACACTGATCTTGGTGAAGGTCTGTAGATTTCACTGTTCTCTTCTGAAGCTATTTAAAGTTCATTCAATCTAAGTTTAAGTTGTTTTGACTAGGCTGAAAAAGATGGCACTCTCATCTACATTTTCTTAAATATACTCTCTAACTTTAGTTGGAGGAGAGCCGGAATGTTCAAAAGCAGATGAAGATACTGCAGAAGAAACAAGCACAGGTTGTGAAAGAGAAAGTTCACTTGCAGAGTGAGCATAGCAAGGCCATTCTAGCACGCAGCAAACTGGAATCTCTGTGCCGGGAGCTTCAGCGTCATAACAAGACTTTAAAGGTTAGTTTATTTGTGTAAATTGTTTTAAGGTAAACCCTATTTCTGATTGCTATTTATATTCATACTTGCTGCTAGCTAGCTGATATTTGCGCTGTTTCATGTCCAATACCCAGATCAATAGAGAATAACAACCTTTTTGAGTATCGGGATTGTGGGAATTGGTGTGTTTACTTTAGTTAGTTTCCTTACTTAAACTGGTCCATGGATCATACTAGTTTAGACTGCTGTAGTGTCTAGTCTTGCCGTAATAGTTACTGAGAGCTGTGGTGTTGGCTGCTAGTAAAATAACATGAATGAAATCAAAACAGTGTAAAATGACAAGATATAAACAAAGCTTGAATTGGCATGAGTAAGATGGAAAGGAGGTTGAGATTCCATTCATTTCCCTAGGTGGTTATTGTAGGGAATTGCTTCACCAAATAACTGTTTTATTAACTTTAGGGTAGCTTTTAATTGAAGTACAAAAACATTGGTGAGGAGGTGAACACAAACCATTCAGCTTTCTGTTTCAAATGTATCAATGCAGGATTTTTTTGCCTCCTGGATAATCATTGCTGGCCTTACCAAACCATACTTACATCAGTTAAACTCTTTCTCAAGCCATAAAGACGAATGCTCTTCAAGCATACAATAAACCATATCAGTTTTAGGTCAATTGAAAAGTAAAAACAAAAAAAAAAATGCTAGAGCTTCACTTGCCAATACCAAAATATATAGAGCATGGTAATAGACTGCTGAATGTATATTAAAATATCTACATTAAAACACCCAGCTAAATCCAGAGTGGTTGCAAGACCAGGAACCAGCTTCCCTAAAGAAGCATCCTGATAGCACATTTGATCTCTTATCCACACAAAGCGCACTGAATTGGTAAGGATTTAATTTTGTCAGTTTGGGCAAAACTTTGGTTTTGGTTTTTGAACATACCAATGTTGTGGAAGTATTCAGACCTGAAGTATTTATTTTGACCCATCTCTATCTTAAATATTGATTATACGGGCATATTACATCACTTTTGACTTGCACACCATTAACAAATCCTTTTGGATAAAAGGAAGAAAACATGCAGCAAGCACGTGAAGAAGAGGAGAGACGTAAAGAAGCAACTGCACATTTCCAGATTACACTGAATGAAATTCAGGCCCAGCTGGAACAGCATGATATACACAATGCCAAGCTCCGCCAAGAAAATATTGAATTGGGGGAGAAGCTGAAGAAACTAATTGAACAGTATGCTTTGCGGGAAGAGGTAATTTAAATTTATGCTTCCATAGGCACTCAAATTAGTTTCCTTACTACATTTAAGTGGTGGCTTTCTAAAAACATTCTTCAGTAATTTAAGTGGTAAAATTGCATGGTATACTCTACATAAATAAAGATAAATGCCTTTTTTAATTTCAGGCCTTCTTAACAAAAATTAGGTGGCTATTTGGCCCAAAATCTCTTCTTTCAATCCCCATCCCATTTCCATGGGGTTCTCTGGATCCCTAACAGAGCTCAAAGGATCCATTTTTCCAGACATTTCCACTGACATTAATGGCTTTATTATAATTGCACTAAAATGTGTGGTGCATTAAGTCATTAGCAATTGCACATTTTTCATTATATTATAAGGTAATGGTTCAATTTGAGTGGACAAAACGAGTAAAAGTGGTGGAACATGTTTAGGAAGGTCTTTTGTAGATGTATTTTGGGTTGTTGACTTAGTCATCTTATGCAAACATATGTTTAAATGAGTTCTTCTAAATTAGTTTATGAAAAAGAGTATTTAATTGTTTGAAACAGTGTGCTGCTGTTCTCATGAACTTTTAAGGAGCCTGCTTTGTTTCCCAAGTGTGTGCTGCCCAACTTTCCATTACCTTTGTTTTGTCCACTTAACTCCTGTTTTCTTGCATAACGTCTGCTGAAATCGCACCCTATTTCTAAGATCTTTACAATTGAGACTTTAAAAAATGTAGTATGTTTTTTCAATTTTTATATATAATCAGTAATATGTAATTTAGAAATTATATTTATTATAAACATTTCCTCACTTTGCTTAGTGGTGCTACAATTTAAAGTTCAGCTTTCCTCAAATTTCAGTTGTTATACATTAATTCCTCAAATGTAACTGGGTGTAGATATGTATTCAAGATAAATATTTTAATTGAGCTCTATATTAGATTGATACTGAGGAAATCATATTCACTGATGAAGTGCACAGTTGTCTGTTCGAAGTGTAGGAAAGTAAAATGAAGGTTATTTATTAAACTACATTTGCATTTATGTTGTAAATAAAAGTTAGAAGTGATAATGATTAAAATCAGTTCACTTTCGTAGGCCTGGTCCACACTAACCCCCCACTTCGAACTAAGGTACGCAAATTCAGCTACGTTAATAACGTAGCTGAATTCGAAGTACCTTAGTTCGAACTTACCGCGGTTCCAGACGCGGCAGGCAGGCTCCCCCGTCGATGCCGCATACTCCTCACGCCGAGCTGGAGTACCGGCGTCGACGGCGAGCACTTCTGGGATCGATCCGAGATCGATTTATCACGTCTAGACAAGACGCGATAAATTGATCCCAGAAGATCGATTGCTTACGTCCGGACCAGGAAGTAAGTGTAGACCTGGCCTTTGTGAGTACTATGGCTTTCTTTGGTTCCCAACCAGCAGTTGTAGAATACGTATTCTCTGATTTTTTTTCATAGTGTGGATTGTTTTCTAATACTTAGGTTGTCATGAACCACTTCTCTCCCCTCTCATTCATGATCACCTCCTGTGGCAACCAGAGCAATTGTTTGTGGAAAAGTAATACTAGGAAGTTAATGTAATTTAGTGCTATTTAACAGCTGGAAATGAGATGTGACCAATCAGCTGTTTGTAGGCCACAGTTTGCAAATCTTTGCATTTACTTTCTGGTTTTTAAGTAAAACATGGTTGGGTCATGTTTTCATGCTTCTCTCATCAACTGTGAGGGACAGAAACTTTTTTAAATGAAAGTTCAAATTCTCCTGTAGTCACTTGACTCTGGAGGTTGGGCTTAAAGAAAAACACGACATATATTGTGATCCAATGGTCAGGTAACTCTGACCATTGGATCACCAGGCCTGAATACTAAAACTGTTTTTAAAACTTTTTTTTTTCCCATTAAAAAATCTTTTTTATGTTGGTTTAACTATGTACTGCTCATATTACACTGTCAGGTTTTACTTTTTCCTTAGCATATTGACAAAGTGTTCAAGCATAAAGAATTACAGCAACAACTGGTGGATGCCAAACTTCAGCAAACAACACAACTTATAAAAGAAGCCGAGGAAAAACATCAGAGAGAGAGGGAGTTTGTAAGTTGCTTCTAAGCTTACTTTAAAAAACAAAAAACACAGCAACTGAAGGGGCAGCATATTTAGGGCTAAGATAGGGCTAAGGGCTTTTCTATAAGATACTAAGATCCAAATGGTTTAAATAAATGAAAAGGAACCTGAATTGTACCTGCAATATACAGCTATACAGGTGCAAACAAATAATGTGCATGCAGCTGCAGCTTTTTTGCGGCACACTTCCTTGTTCTTCTGATGCCTGAATTTGGTCAGCTATGCTATAAGAGATGTGAGGCAGAAAGAGGGTGAAAGCAGAAATAATGTAAGCACCTTTAAGAGCACTTGCTGTTACCAGGAAGTGTGTGCCCAGTGTTTTCTGAGCTCATGAGACTGAAAAACTAAGAATTTGTACTTGCATTCTTCCAAGCAGTAGCAGCTTGGTTGGAAACTACGTAACACTGAAGTCTTCAATTGAAAACGTGCCCTCCTGGTGATGAAATGGCTTTAGACATTATAGGCCTGATCCAAAGCCTTTTTAAAGTCAGTTAGAGTCTTTGGATCAGGCCCTAAATATTCACTCCCCTCCACCCAAAGTAGTGACTTTGTTTCCAGAATTTGAACAAAATCTTACAAGGTGTTGGGGAGAGGGCTATGTCTTCTATTTGTTTTTATTATGTATTTATAGATAGGGTATAGAAAAAAAACTTGAAGTTTCAAAATTGGCATGAATATAGTCTTCATTGAGAATGAGTACTTATGTGTGATTTGGGATGGAGGGGTCAAAAAAATCAAGTAACTTCTGGCCATGTTCACCAATCTTTGAAGACTGAGATTTAAAGATAGAGGATACCACACTGTTTTGGTGAAGAATTCTTGCTTAGAAGTACAGGTGTGTGAATCTTCTGTTTTCTAAAAGCTAAGACATACTGATAATCTCCTGATTTTAAATTAGACAAAGTAGATTTTTAGAAAGTTTAAATTTTAGCCAGGTTTGACAAAAACTCTCCCACTTTTAGCCAGGTTTGACAAAAACTCTCCCACTCTCTTCAGCATTACTGCTTTACGTACAGCAGTCATTAATGTTACTGGCATAGTTTTGTTTCATATAAGACAATCGTCGAAGCAGTCCAGTCTTTGCAAATAACTTCTTTAACATAGATGACAGGAGAACATCACAAGTGTGAAGCTAATTGTACTACATAACTTTTTTTCCATGCTTGGGCATTCATATATTTTTGTAGTAAAATAGCTTTTTATTGTACTTCTGCATATCATTTAACACTTAGGTGTTCTACCAGAATGCAAACACAAACTGAATTTTCCCAACTGTTTGAGAGATTTTCCCGTGTAATAAAATCAATTCCAGTATATCAGTAAATGGTTTTAAAATATCAGCTAAGAACTATTAGTTTGTGACAGACGGGAGAACACAATGATAAGTAATCTGGCACAATTTTTACCTATTTTGTTCTTTAACAAATTAATTTTTTAAACATTTAATACAAGAGTAGGCAAGAACATGTTCAACTGTATGAAGTTTCATGGTAAATCAGACTTTCTCATTTATATTACTTTGTATCAAGCCATTGTTCTTCAAATGATTACATATGTCTATTACACTAGGTACATGCACACCTTGTGCATAGATGCTGGAGAGTTTTCCCTACCAGTACCCACCCAAAGGGGCAGCCATGCCAGTGCCATGGTGTCCCTCGTGCTCTGAGCCGAGGGTATAAAAGGCGGAGCTGCCCTGCCTATTCTTTGGTTCCTACTTACTGTCCATGGTTGAAGCATGCTGGCAGCTCATTCCTCCTGGTAACGTACCTTTATAGGTAATAGTTGCCTAGCTGTAGTTAACAGTGATACTCGTTTTGGTCCTTTGGAACCCCTCTTCTTTTTTTTCTCTTCCTTATTGTCAGGATTCGGCTCCAGGCTCGACTTGGTACCAGGGGAGACTATGCCAAGGTGCCCTGGCTTCAAGCCTTGCTCTGGGTGTCACAAACCAATTCCTGTGAGTGATCCTCGCTCTCGCTGTTTGAAGTGTTTAGGTGACAGGTGAACAGTCTTCCAAGGCTTCAAGACCAGAACAATGGAGCAAAGAGAAGATTCTCTCTCATACATCCTCATGGGGGCTGCTCTTTGCCCAGCATCAGAATCTGACCGAGGGAGTTCCTTGACCACGCTTTTCACATGTGCTCCCCAGCCATACCTGTGGATCGAGACAAGAGAAAATCTCCCTCACCACAGCAGTCCTCAAAGAAACATAAATGCTCTGAGCATTGTAAGAGGACTATTATGTCTTCATCAAAGTCCTCCATATAGAATTCCTTAGTTGCAGAGCTTAAGCCACTCTGGTACCGTAGGTAGAGCATGCCCTTCAGCCCACCACTCCCCAGTACCGCAGTTTAGTGGCTCTTATAAAGTAGAGCTGTGGATCCACGTCCAGGACTGTCAATACTGGCTACTTTATTGGCACATATGGTGGAACCATTGCCCCTGCTTGCAGCGGGGCAAAGACCCCTTTCAGTACAGACCACTTCAGAGGCATACGAAGGCTTGCAAAAGATCTGCTGAACCTCTCAGTACCACCGTCACTGATCATCCAGATTGACAGTGTCCTTCCAGAGCCAGTACACATGGTGCACGCTTTGGGGTATGTTATGATGCCTGTGACCTCAGGTCCTGTATTGCTTTTCTCAATGTCTGTTCCAAGACCACTGGTAATGGCTCCACGTCAGATCATGGTACCAATCACTAGGAAGCCCTTTCAGGTCCGTTTCCCAACTGTTTGTTTTCTATCAAGAACAAACGAGAGGGCATCCTGTAACAGTGCAATGGCTTTCTAAGTGGATCACCAGCTGTGTTGCCCAGGACGCCCCCAGAGAAGCTGTCTGTGCATTCAATCAGAGCCCACTAAGCCTCCACTGCATTTCTGGGAAATTGCCGCTTTGCAGATGTCTACAATAGGGACAAAGTTGTCTTTAGTCCACACATTTGCTAAACATTACACAGTTACTGTTGCATCAAGGAAATATGTGAATGGGAGGAAGAGTCCTGTAGTCCATCTTCCGATCAGACTCCTAGCCCACCGCTCCATTGAAAACAGCTTGGGAGTCATCTAGTGTGATGGACATATGCAATTACTCAAAGAAGAAATGGTTACTCACCTTCTCGTAACTGTTCTTCGAGATGTGCTGCATATGTCCTTTATGCAACCCACCCTCCTTCCCCAACGCATTAGAGTCTATCATCTAAGATTCTGGTACAAAGAAACTGAAGGGTGGGTGGTGCAGTTCTTCCCTTTATATACTTCGTGCTTGCAGCTCAAGGGATGCCTGGCTGCAGACTTGGCCAGCCCTGTGGGTGCCACTAGGGAAAACTTTCCAGCACTGGTGCACGAGGCACACCCTCCTAATTTAATAGACATATGCACCACATCTCGAAGAACAGCTACAAGAAGGTGAGTAACTGTTTATTCCTATTTACATTATCCTTAAAATTTTGCCCTTCGATATAATGTGCGATAATACAGTACCATTTTCTCCACTTTTTAGCTATTAAAAGAAGCCACTGAATCCAGACACAAATGTGAGCAGATGAAGCAGCAGGAAGCCCAACTAAAACAGCAGGTAACTGTACTGTTCGATACAGATGATCCACAATGACAATATCAATAGATGCTTATGGTTTTGACTCAAACTTGACATTTGAGGAAATACAAAAAATTGCAAATTAAACTTTCATTAATGGAAACATTGAATTTTTATGGAAACTTTAATTGGTAGCAGTTGTCTGTTCAATGAACACTTCTCGTTATATGTACATTGGAGATATTAAAAATAATATCTTAAAAATAAGATTTTCTTGAAATTGCTATTTGAGGCTCCCAGTTCCCTCCACATTACTGGAAAGTGATAGATGCTGAACTGCTAAGATTGTTTCATTAATTTAAAAGAATGCTGCATCCATTGTGCTAAGACTAGAATATCTGAACGTCTAAGGACCTGTCCTATCTGTGGCCTCCACCCTGCTGGCTATTTCACAACACCTCTCTTTTTCCCTGTGGGTGATTCTCTTCCGCAGGATGTCACACCCTTTTTTCCTGGTCATTCTGGACCCACACAGTGCCCTCTGACTGGAAAATGAGCTAGGTCCCTTCTCTTTCCATAATGACTTGTGGCCCAATCCTTGTTAGCATTATGTCATTCTGAAAAAGATGATGGGTAGTCAGTAATGAATCAACAAAGTTTACTATAGAACTTATTGATCCTTGCAGTCACTAAGGCCCTGTAACCCTGGGGTTCAGGTTGACTTTGCCTTCTTTTGCCTCATATGCACTTAGGCTGGGTCCAAATCCTGGTGCTTCTTCCTTCATAATATATCTAAAATTGAATCTTCTCTCTATCCATAATGCTAATCCTCCTGTCCAAGCATTCTTTCAGCATGATTACTACAGCCACCACTTCTACCTCCTCTGGTCTCTCCAGAACCCACATTGCTCCCTGCTTCTCCTGTTAATACAAAATAAGCTCCTAAGACAGTCTTCCTGTGGTCTTTTGTTTATGCCCCTTTCCACATCTATCTTATCCTGATTCTCCTTTCTCAGATTTTCATACACACCCCTGCACTTACCCTACCTTTAATTCACAGAGATCTAACTCAGGTTTTCCCTACAGAATCCGATTCTTTCAAACTGGATTTGTTTAGCTCTAGGCCAGGCCAGTGTTTCTCAACATTTCTCAGGTTGGCCACCCCTTACGAAAGTCAAAAAATTTTGCAACATCCTTATACTCACTATAAAAGTGAAAGCAAAAAATGTATCCTTGATAAACCCATCTAATTTATTTCTGTGTGTATTTCAAAGGGTTAATAGAGAACACCTGACCTTGAAGGATAAGGGTTTGTGGAGACTGGGGGAGGATCACCGTATGGCCACCCTCGGGGAGGTTACCTTTTGTGATTCTCTCTCCCTCCTCCCTCCCGTGACCACCAACCAGTTAAGAAATGCTGATCTGGACAAATTCCTGATGGACCCTTCTGCAAAATTGGAGAGGGAATGTGTTTTGTGCATTCAGTCCCTGTGCTTGAAATTATATGATCATGCCTCTACCAGCCTAAAATTTGCAAATTATGTCCCAGCCGCGATAAGATTTGACTGGAAGAGAATTGAGAGAGTTCTATTTGCTGCTTTAAAGTTTTTTTCAGGTTAAGTGGGAAGCTGCTAATAATGGCTGTGGTACTCCTAATTTGCCTATTCGTATAACAGCAGATTCAAAAATCTGTCCTCTGGCTAGAATGTTGTGTTTACTAGAAATTCCACGGATGAGGCTACTTCATTGTCCTTACCAAATAATCCGTTAGTTCCCTTGCCCAGTTGGTCTCTTATAAGATGTGTAAACAAGGATATTAAAAGACTTGTTTATTCCCTATCAGATCTCCACTTCCTTGGAGTTCCTATTCACGGTGAAAATTTGTTAGGATAACTTAGGCCCCAAACAAGTCCCCACTTCGATTTATGTTTGTAGGATCAGGGCTGTAGTTGTTTCTTAGCCATGTCTTTGAAATAGTAGCAAGACCATGTGGTTGAGAGCCTCGGAGGCGGATGTCACTTCAAATCCAATCTCACTATTACACATGTAGAATTTGCACTTTGTTACTAAATCCCACACCTATGACTACTTCAACTTTTATTATTCATCTGATCCTAATTTGCTTTGGTATTTTAATCCTTGCCTTGTTTAATATTTTGTATCTTAATTAGTTTTTAAATTACATATTTACACCTAAATTTGTGCTTAATTTTTCAAATTTTAGCTGTTACCTTTATTTGTGCATAGTTAGAAATGCACCTCTTTCAAACTTTTATTTAACTGAGATAACAACCCATGTCTTAATGCTTAACTTTTGTTAGAATATAATCTGTTGCTTTATAAAGATAGCCCTAGCTCAGCATCCATGCACAATTTGAGTAACCATCTATTTTTATACAGTCATCTACACATGCTTTAGGTGAAAATTTACCTGATAGATTAGAGGGGGAACGTAAACATTGTTCTCTTATCTTTGTTGCATTACTATTAGCTGAAATTTCTGATGTACCTTAATAAACATTGCTTGTGTGGTAACATTGCTATACAGTTTAAATATGTCCACATTTTTTTCCCCAAAGCTTTCTCTTTACATGGATAAGTTTGAAGAATTCCAGACCACCATGGCAAAGAGCAATGAACTTTTTACAACCTTCAGACAAGAAATGGAAAAGGTACTTTATATAATTATGATGTTAGAATTTCATGAAAAATATTAGAAAAAAAAATCTAGCTCCTTATTGGGCCTTAAAATCCCTGAAGAGGCTATATAGGTGAATACAATTTTAAAAGTATTTGTAGCTGGAAACACTGTAAAATGGCACATTAAAACTAGTTATCTACCTCTGATTTCAGTCTGATTACTGAGAGAGAAAAAATCAGCATAGTTGTGGAAGAACATGATGCAATCCATTCTTTTGAAACACTTGGCGTAACTGCATGCCAAGTTCTGATTCCAAAAGCTAATATTAGAAGTAGAAAACAAGGTTAAAAAAAAAAAAAAATGGTCATGTGCAATACTTTTAGTTAGAAACTACTTTTGTTTATAAATGAAGAAGATGATTGTAGAAGCTTTTGAGGGAGGATGGAAATCATTTTTGTAACCACCATAATCTTAAAAGTAATATTTTTAAATGTTAGTTTAAGATTTTAATAATTTTTCATAGGTCTGACATGAAACCCTTTCCTGTAAATTCATTTTATAAGGTTACTTTGAAAACTACGGTTTAAGCAACTTACTAAAACATTTTAATACGTGGTTACCTCTATTTTGATCCTAGTTATAAAACTAGCTTTACTATATTTTTAGATGACCAAGAAGATAAAAAAACTGGAAAAAGAGACAATAGTGTGGCGTACAAAATGGGAAAACAACAACAAAGCTCTTCTGCAAATGGCTGAAGAGGTGGGTAACAATCTTCATAGTTTAAGGAACTGTGTAGTCACATTCAAGCAGGGCTTGACTCTACGTGGCCCTTCATTTCTAGATAGCTGGAGATTGTCAAGAAATGCTACGTAGCTACTCAAATTGTACCACTAAATTTTTTTTTTAATTGCTAACAATTTGTGCGTCTCCTTTAAATAACTTTTCCCAGGTAAATTGACCATCCTTCTTCTCAAGAACAAAATGAATTCTGTTTTTTGTAATTGCTATCCATGACATTTGATCTTCATATGTTTAGTCAGTCAAAAGCATAACGTAGGAATTGGCATCCTTAACCTATTGCTTATTAGGTAGGACCTCGTGGCAAAATTGTACAAACTATTTGAGTCTATTAAATACTGGGACAGGTACTAGACTGACAACCCTGAAGAATCCTTGGAATTGTAAAACTCACCTAGCTGCAACTAGGGGTCAGTGTAGTTCTGCCATGTCTGTTAGTATTCTTTCTCTTATTACCAGATTTCATGGCAGAAATGTATATATGCTTGTGTACAAACTGCTTTGAAATCAGAAATATTTGGTACCCATTCACTAAAGTTGGCTGAGTTCCATAAGTAATATCCCTGTAACTGTAGTCTTGAATAGTAACAAGTTGTGTGTTTTAGTCTGTGAGCTCCTAGTGGACTCTTGTTCACATTAGAAAACACTTGGTCACAGCTGGCAGTATGTAGTACCTTATGTTGCATCTCATCAGACTGACCTGTCACCCCCCTACATGTGGTCCCCCTTTGGTTTAGAACAGGGGTAGGCAACCTATGGCACGTGTGCCAAAGGCAGCACGCGAGCTGATTTTCAGCGGCACTCATGCCACCCGGGTCCTGGCCACCAGTCCGGGAGGCTCTGCATTTTAATTTAATTTTAAATGAAGCTTCTTAAACATTTTTAAAACCTTATTTACTTTACATACAACAATAGTTTAGTTATATATTAAAGACTTATGGAAAGAGACCTTCTAAAAACGTTAAAATGTATGACTGGCATGTGAAATCTTAAATCTGCGTGAATAAATGAAGACTCGGCACACCACTTCTGAAAGGTTGCCGACCCCTAGTTTTTGCCTGAGAATTTGCACCAACGCTGTCAATGCTCTGCCTTTTAGAGGGATTAAAGAGAAGACTTTAATCTCTAAGCCTGTCAAAGTAGTGCCTTTTTAAGAGAAATAAATTCCCCCCAAAAATCACTTCATTAGGTTAATCTCTGTTTATTTTTATTCCTTACAGAAAACAGTTAGAGACAAAGAATACAAAGGCTTTCAAATAAAACTGGAGCGTTTGGAGAAGCTGTGCAGGGCTCTTCAGACGGAGAGGAATGAGCTGAATGAGAAGGTGGAAGTTCTGAAGGAACAGGTTTCTGTAAAAGAAGCAGATGTGGATCTAGCAGTTGAGGTGTTGCAGTCCTGCACACTCAATTCCCATGAGGAGCTGGGAACTTCCACTGATACAGAACCAGGAATCCAATCAGATGCTGAATCAAGTGCAGCAAATGAAGGAAATGGCTCTGAAAAGACTGTCTCCACGAGTCCTGTTCCTGTTGACTAAAATGAAGCGTAAACACTGTATTGAGAGATATATTTTGTGTATAACTTTCTCTGTTGGTGGTAACTATTGGTTTTGTGGTGAAAATTTTCTTACTTTTTCTACCATATATGTATTTTCTTAGAACTACTGGACTTATGTGGTACAGGAAGCTGCATAGCAGCTTTGAATAGCGTAATCTATACATTTTCCACAACTGTGTTGCACATCTGCCTCATTTTAAAAAAATATTTTTCCATAAAGAATGCATGTGCATTTCCTCTCCCCTAAACACAAATCTCACCATGTCAGTTAAGACTTGTGTACAGATTTAACATTTCATGGGGAAAAGTGACAGGAGTGTCACTTCATTGGTTTGAAAATAACATTTTGCTTCTGTTAACTGAACTAAGGTTTGGTATACTAATGTAATTACCAAACTCTTCAGTAAATTATCTACATTCATCTAATGGCCAGTAGGAACTTCAACTATCTCACCTGATTATATATGAAAATAAGGGTCCAGAATATGATCAAGAATATTTTACAGGGTTTTAGTGTAGTTGTGGTATGACAAAAACAGCTTTCAAATATACATACTTTAATTTGCAGCTGGTAAAACAGGGTGTACAACTTTCTTGCAAACTTCTCAGGGTTGTGCTCTAAGGTTAATTCATAGACAGACAGACTGTATTTGCCCTCCCTGTGAATGTGTTCAATTTAACTTGCAAAGAAAGCATACAGGAATGAGTGTTTATGGAGTGAAGTTATCTGTAATGGAATATACACAACTGCAGAAGTGTTAGTCATTTTATGTTCCTTAACATGAAGCCTCAGCATTGCAGAGAATTCATAAAATGATTATTTCTGATTAGAGAAGTTGTATTAAATCTGGATATTTTAAAACAAGGAGTTCTTGTAGATACTTACTGCATTCAGTGCTTAAGACATCAATCTTTGGTTTGGATGTTCTTTACTTAGCACTGTATGCAATATATTTAAGGATCTGTAAAGAACACAGTTAATATTTGATCATGTGGATTCAAATATATTCCCAGAGTAAAACATTTAACTTGTCACACACCTAACCTGAAAAGACACTGATCAGCAGACAGAGTGCCTTCCTGGTACCTACTGCTTGTCTGGTAAAATTGGTAATTCAGAGGTTTCATGTTAAACTAATATGCCATAAGTAAAAAAAAAAAAAAAAAAAAATTTACATTTTAAAAAAATGTAATGGACTGCAGTTGTGAGCCTTAGTGTTTCATTTTGAAAACTTGGGTATCAAATTTTTAAGGGAACTGTTCTCTGGGACAGGCTGGGACCAACATTTATTTTTAGCAAGGCAGGTAATGTAGGCAGGTCATGTGTTAAGTAACAAGCTACTGTTAACTTTAGCCCATATATGTTCGCTTTCTAGTTTCAGTCACTTTTATTTTAAGAGATACAAACGTGTAGCTTTTTCTGGTACTTAATGTTCTTTGCACTTAACTTCAGTGGGGGATTTCTGAACCAAGCACATAACTTTCAATGAGCTTCCCTCCCCGCCCCCTTTGTTCTTTTTGGCAGTTTAGTGGCTAAATTACTTGAATGTTCAGGCTGCACTGAGCTCTTGATCCCTTCCCTGATGTAATGATGTACATTAAAATAATGTAGATGTCTTATAAAGAGAATAAGGTTGTATAAAGCCTGATAAATGTGTTTTAGCTCATACCACTGAACAAAACTGTATCAAACTGACATTTCTTAAATTGTGTAGCAAATGAGTGACATAAATTGGGAACTGGCCAGTTTTTCTCTACAATTTGCACCGTCTGTTTTGTATTCGTGGTCCACACATGGTGAAGTAATGAGAAGGTCGAGGTGAGCAGTCAGAGGTTGGACTCAGCTTTGAAACACTAATCACGGTAACCACATGGCAACAAAAATACTGGAAAGAAGAAACATCCTTCCAAAGTTGCTTCATCAAATGAATTGTCTGACGTTGTGTGTTGTCATGGAATCCAAAAACTGTAACAGAAGTAAGTGTTTAAATTTCTGCCAAAACTGGTCTTCAGTTAATAAATTAAGTGAACGTGAAATAATTTTCCTGAGGGCAAGTGAAGATCTTAATGTATGAATTACAGCACAACATACCCTTGGCAAAAGGTACAAATTTCACAAGTGAAGTGGAAAGTGCAGTTTTCTCTTTTTAAAATGTATTTGGTCTCCTGTATCTATAACCACCTTTCTTTTTAGAATGCGTGTTCCATGTGTAGTCAAGAGTGAACTTTGGACACTGCCACAAGGGCTGTAAAGATATGTGAGACGAATGGAAGAGCAGTACAGACGATATGTAGTTACTGGCTTGCATGTGTAAATGAAGCAGAATGCCACTAGTAAAGGGTTTTAAGGAATCTGGGATTTTCTTCTTATCTCTGTGTGACCCTGAAAAGGTCCCACATCACACCAACCTTCCCTCTAGCAAAGGTGGGCTGGACTTGGCTTCCTGGAAGCAGTTAATGTCATTCCATGCACTGGCCAAAGGGGTGTTGCTATAAAGAATGCAAGTGATAAGCCCAGCACTCACACTGATCTGCCATACAGGAGGCTGTTGCACTGCCACTGTACAGCCAAATTTGGTTCCAGTAGGGTTTTTATGGAAACTTATATTGTGTATCTTCCATAACCACAACTGTTTTAATCTGGGCTGTAAATTTATGTAGCCTTTGATGTGTACACCTAATTGTTAGTTGGGCCCATGATTTTTACCATGCTTAGGCTGCAAAAAAAAAAAAAAAAAAAAAAAACGTATGTGATGCAAGACCCAAATACGTGTAGTAGTGTACACAACTACATTAGGGCTGTATCTCTCCAATCTGTTTTGTCCTTCCTTTATTACACTTACACCTGGTTATATTACAGTTTAATTCTCAGGTGTTGCAGAAAAACTACCTCTTCAGACTGTAGATGGAAATAACTGTGAAAAAAGTGATGCAGAAATCTAGTTTGTGCTAAACACACTGCTTTATTTTTACAACCATGTCTGCTTTCATGAGAAAAAAAAATTGATAAATGAACAGGCAGTCTTGTTTTGCTTTTCAAAAACATTTTGTAGGGATTTTTCACTAATGTGAATCTGAAATTTTATCTACTCGATTCTGTATAGATTAAGTAAATATGTATGCTTAATATATCAGACTCTGTGTTTTTCTTTTATTCTTGGAACATATTCATTCCTAACTTGGGCTGTCTGGCATACTTGTTAGGAGCTTCAGGAGAGAATTTAGAGGTGTGAAGTTTGAAATTACTAGTAGCATGGGTACAGCACTCTAGCTGTGCTGTTGTAACATAAATGCTTCCTACGTTGACAGAACAGGTGTTTCCACTGATACAGGTAATCCACTTCTCTGAGCGGCAGTAGCTGCATCTACAGTGGGAGGTTAGGTTGACCTAACTCTGTCAAACGGAGCTAAATTTTTCACATCTCTGAGTGATGTACCTAGGTCGACCTATGTTTTAGGTGTAGACCACTCCTAAATGTATTCAGGTTAAATGGCAGCTGCTAATTTAAAACAGCAGTCTTGAAGTTTGAGCGTTTTAAAGCACAGAATTGCTGTTTCTTTGATGGAAATCTTAGTTATGTTCAACACTGAACACAAATGGGCTGAGTTTCGAATAAATTAGGGGCTTGGAATGTGAAGTGGACAATTTTGGGGGTTTTGAATCTTCACTACAAACATCAGTTACCTTTTTTTCATTACTTTGCTAAATTCCAATATTTTTAATGGTAATAGTTATGTGTTACTCTATTGTTTGTGGGAGTGGGTTGGCCTGATTGCGTCTCTCGTCACCTTGTGCCAGCTAGTACAAAAGAAGAAAACAGAATTTTAGGCCCCCCCAGATTGGGTGGTGTTTTTAAGTTTGTTTTCATAACAAGCTATGCGAACAACCACTACACAGAGGAATGTTCCTGCACAGTAAGACGATTACATTGTAATAACACCCAAAATGTCCATGATGTTTTCCAGACACAGTAGTATGCAGTCTCCTGCTGAATGGTGTAAAATGTGTAAGTCTCGCTCAGTGATTTTCCTGGAGCAGGAAGCTGTTTGGACACTGTTCTAGTGCGAATAAGACTGCTGGCTCTTGAGGATCCAAGGAAGTGTACCTTCAAAATTCCCAACCTGGCTATACTCAGGAAGTCTCATGCTAGGCTACCGGGCTCTCTATGAAAAGGCTTTCAAAGGGACCAGGCAAACTTTTCAGATATGTCTACGTTTGGGTGAAACTCTTGTAAAATGTACACTAATAACAGTTCAGAAGTGTTAGTGAAGACCTGAAACAATTAGATTCCATCCCTGTCACATATCAAAAATGCTCTTTTGATCAGACAAGCAGTATTCTTAGGCGCACTCACACAACAACAAAATAGTGTGAATCAAGTCAATACCTGTTTCCCTAGCATGCAAAATGTATTAAGGAATAAATTGTTTTAAAATTCAACTCTGCTATTTTATAAATTAACTTCTACCTTAAAATTCTGTTTTATTGGTCCCTGCATCTTCAGAAATATTTGTGTAAATCCAGACCTGTATGGCTCAGGTATATTAATAGGATAGAATCTCGTTCATGTTTAAGGTGCTTGTTCAAATCTAGTCCCCGTTGGTGATCAAAGTTGCTACTCCTTTCTTGTAAAGGAGTTAAAAGCCAAACATTGATTGGATATGGAAAGAACCCAGCTTAGTCGTCATTACCAGGTGGGGGCTGCAGCATGTTGACAAGGCAATTTAGAAGGGAGGCTTATGCTACTGTTGTCCAACTGGTACCTATGCCATGTTTCAACTGAGGACTTTATCAGGGATCAGTTTAGAGCACTGAATACTTCGAGTTTGTAAAGTATTACATATATGTATTTGGTTTTTGCAAAGTTAAATTGCTAGACTGGCATTTAAGGGAGGAAATTCTGTAAATGAAAGCTGCTTTTTCGAGTAGTGTCCCTATGGGTGCTCTACTCTAGGTGTGCTAGCACCCCCTGTGCCTTTGATCAGAGATTTCTCATAGCCGTGTCTGTTTGGCCCACACATGTGCTAGTTAGCCTCGTGTCCCGTTCTATTGCTATACAGCATTGGACGGGCAAACGGTCCTCAGTTCCATCTCAACTGCCTCGGACTGAGGCAGAGCTCTGGCAGTTGTCCCTGTTGAGATTACTTCTACTGTGTCCTGGTTTCTTATTGTTGTAGTTTGTTGTTGTTAGTGTAAATAGTACATAATAGTAACTTTAGCTTCCTAGTTTTAAAATAAATATATATAAATCATATACTTAGTGAACGCTTTGTACTAATATCTCGGAGATTATGCCCAGTTCTGGTTTCAAACGTTGTCTGTCATGCCAGGAGGAAATCCCAGTAAGCGACAGGCAGTCCTGGTGCATTCATTGCTTTTGGGAATCGCATATTGCCCAGAAGTGTAAGTTCTGTCTAGCACTGAAATGTAGAGCTGGAAAAAACAGGGTGATCAAACTTGGTCTCCTCATGAATGGAGATCTTCCTACACCTGGCTTCTGACCCAAGCAAAGGGACCCTCTCTGTACACCGGTCTCTGAGCAAATCTGCTGCCTCCACTATATCTGATCTGCACTTCTCCATCTAAGACTCGACTCCTCTCATCAGTCCTCCAAGAGACTGTGCCCCAAGTTCACAAGGTAGCAAATCTACCTCAAAAAGGCCAAGGTCATCAGTCTTTTCAGCCACCTCAGCAACATCCACTCTCCAAGCCAGGTACCCACTGATGCTACTGCTAGACTGAAAGATGGCAAAGTCTCGGACTCGGAGAAATCATTGGTATCAATAGCAGACTGAGATGGCAAGAAGAGCTCGTCCTCTCCTTCCTCTGTACCAAAGAAGCCCGCTCGGGCTGCAACTGCACTTCCCTCAGAGCAGACAAGACTATGGTACTGGCCACTATTACCTTGGTGCAGACCACGGACTCGGTACCGACAACATGCTCAGTACCACAGGAGTTTCGTTTTCCCTGGGACCTGGCTGAGTCTCTGCTCCTCGGCTCTGACATATTTTCAGTACCAAGGACATCGAGATTGTCAGAAATTCACCTGGTACCAAGAGTTTCACCTCAAATTTCTCCAGGCCCCCCACCATTTCATAGTGAGTTTGAGAAAAGGGATTCTGATGAAGACCTTGCTTCAGTTTCCCAAATATCGATCCAGGGCTCTCCTCACCCCTATAGAGGCCCCTTTCCAGAAGTCTCTGATTAGTCTATGACCACTCGTGACACAAGGTTGCAATCATCATCTTGCTGGTATGTGCACCCATATGTGCCCCTCCTATGCCTCATGCATCACCTCCTTGGCCATACTGGGACCCTTGGGCAGCCTATCACCAGCTATTTTCCAGGGCTTCGAGCACCACCCTTTGCGATGATGGTTGCCTATCTCTGCTTGCTGTCTCTTGGAGACTGATCCTCAAGACGAAACCTTTGAGGAGTTGGAAGCTAGAGCCAATGAAGTGGTCTCTCCTCCAGCCAACATCTTCTCTTTATCTCCAGATGAAGCTGTCATGCCGCCGCCTCCATCCTTGGCAGATGATTTTAAGCAGTTCCAGGATCTGGTCAAGAGAATTGCTGAGTCCTTGCAGATCTCTCTCGAGGAGATTGAAGAACCTCATCATAAGCTGCTTGATATCCTTCATTCACCCTCAGCTGCCTGAATAGCTGTGCTGGTCAATGAGGCCCTTCTGGACCATGTGAAGATCTGCTACCCCAGCTACTATTCTGCCTACATGCAAGAGTGGATAAGAAATATGTTCTGGCAAAAGACTGTTTTTATTTTCTCATCCCTCTCCTAATTCTTTGGTTAAAACAATTAATGAATGTGGAAGGCAGTACCACTCTAAATCCATGCCCCATGAAAAAGATCGTAAGTGAGAATCTTGTTTGTCAGCCTCCTTACAATTTAGAATCGCCAACTACCAGGCACTTATGGCAAAATATAATCATGTAAATTGCACAAAACTGAACTCTTTTGTTGACCACCTACCAATGGAGCACAGAGATCAATTCCAGGCAATTATTGTGGAGGGCCAGCTACTTGCCAGAACATCTACAAGCCTCCCTCAACGCTGCTGATACTGCTGCTTTTTCAATCTCTACAGCAGTAGTTATGAGAAGGGCTTTCTGGCTCCAACTCTCCAGATTTCCAACAGAGGTCCAGAATACGATGGAAGACCTTTCTTTTGATGGGTCTAAACTGTTTGCTGACAGCATGGATGAATCTCTGTGCACATTAAATGACTCTAGGGCTACTTTTCATTCTCTTGGGATTTATACATAAGAGAATGTTTAGCAAGTCCCAGATGGCTCAGAGATCCTGTCCTGCCAAATTCCTGACATCCCAGACGCTATATCAGGGGTCGGCAACCTTTCAGAAGTGCTGTGCCGGGTCTTCATTTAGTCACTCTAATTTAAGGTTTCGCGTGCCAGTAATACATTTTAACGTTTTTAGAAGGTCTCTTTCTATAAGTCTATAATATATAACTAAACTATTGTTGTATGTAAAGTAAATAAGGTTTTTAAAATGCTTAAGAAACTTCATTTAAAATTAAATTAAAATGCAGAGCCCCCCAGAGCGGTGGCCAGGACCCGGGCAGTGTGAGTGCTGCCGAAAATCAGCTTGCGTGCCGCCTTCGGCATGCGTGCCATAGGTTGCCTACCCCTGCGCTATATGAACCATATCAAAAGAGACAGAAATTCCAGAGAAGGAAACCGTCAACCTTGCACCGTTCCACCTCCAAGGAGCAATTTTTATGGGCTGGTCAACAGCCTGAATTACCATCCTCCTCCTTACCAGCTGTACCAGTTCACCTGCCTTTTTCCCTTCGGTGACTGCCTTTACCACTTCAGGTGGGCTTGGGAGTCTATCTCCACAGACAAATAGGTTTTTGGAGATTATCACCAAAGGGAACGCCATCCACTTTACTACTCATCCACCATCCAGCCTCCTCCTACTTCCCTCTTCAGAGAGCTTGCTTCATCAAGCAAGTGTCTCTCTCCTACACTTGGTGCTATAGAACCAGTTCCCATGCAGTACAGAGGAAAGGGGGTTTAGTCCAGATATTTCCTGGTACCAAAAAAGAATGGCAGTGGGAGACCCATCCTAGATTTGAGGCTACTCAACATTTATGTGAAGGCACAAAAATTCAAAATGGTGACACTTGCAGTGATAATTCTGTCATGAGATCAAGGGGATTGGTTCTCAGCCCTCAACCTTCAGGATGCATATTTCAAGTCATGTGAGTGGTAGCAGCCTAACTCCACAAGAAGGGTGTTCTAGTGTCCCCTTACTGGACGATTGGCTGCTGAAAGGTCACTCCTTGGAACTGACATCATGGACAACTTCCAGAGCCATAGATCTCTTCCTCAGCTTGGGTCTACAATTAAACATTCAAAAACCCACTTTGACCCCTGTGCAAAACTTAGAATTCATAGCCCATTTCAATTCAGTAACAGCAAGCGTTTATCTTCCTCTGCACAAGTTTGTGGCCTTTTCCAACATAGCCAATACCTTCATCAGAAATTAGACAAGACTGAGTGCGCTGCCTTCAAGGGTGGCTCAGGACTGTTTATTCACCAAACAGACACAGCTTAAATATGCTTCTTTCCATACCCACCTCCATAAAACAATCCCTCAGTAGGTGGAAAGACCATCACAACGTGTGTGCAGGAGTCTCATTTGCACGTCCTTCCCCAACAGTCGTCCTAATGACAGATGCCTCCCTGTTAGGGTGGGCAGCACATCTGGAAGCTCACATGGCCCAGGGCAAGTGGACATTGCAAGAGACCACACTACACATTAACTTGCTGGAACTCAGAGCAGTCAGATACTCATGTCTCCAGTTCTATCATTAATCAGGGGCAAGCATATAAAGGTCATGATGGACAACATATCATGCATGTTTTATATCCACCAGCAAAGAGAAGCAAGATTCCCCCTCACGGTGTGCCGAGGCAGTCAAGCTTTGGAATTGGTGCATACACAATCAGATTGTCATCACAGCAGCCTATCTCCCAGGGGTTCAGAATGTGACGGTGGATACGCTCAGAAGGCACTATTTCAAAGACCACAAGTGGGAAACAGATTCCAGCATATTACATCACATATTCCAGCAGTCAGGCGCCTCCTAGATAGACTTTGTTTGCCACCGTGATAAAAAATGTGCGCCCAGTTTTGGTCCAGAGGTGGACTTGAGTCACTCATCCCTGGGGGATGCCTTTCACCTTCATTGGTTGTTGGATCTACTGGATGCATTCCCACCGACTCCTTGACTAGCCAAAGTTCTGCTCAAAATAAAAAAGAACAAAGCCAGAGTCATTCTAATAGTTCCGACCTGGCTCAGACAGACATGGTTTCCTTACCTAATACACTTGGTCATTTGCTCACCAATCTCGCTCTACATTGCACCTCCTCACTTAGCAAGGCAGGAGGATCCTTCACCCCAATCTCGGAGTGCTTTGTTTCAATGCGTGGTTGGTGGAGGGTTCACAGAACTAGAGACAACCAGTTCAGAGGAGGTAAAAAGCATACTATTATAGAGCAGGAAACAGTCTACTCACTACACATACTCTCAAATGGACAAGATTTGTCTGTTGGTATGACCTCAGACATATTCTACTGATGACCTCATTGCTGCCAGATATACTGGACTATATCCTAACACTAAAATGCAGGGCTATCGCTGAGCTCTATTACAGTCCACCTGGCAGCCATCATGGCTTTCCATTCTCCACTAGAGGATTATTCTGTTTTTGCCCACCTAAAGACAGTGAAGTTTCTCAGGACATTTGAAAATCTCTATCCACCAGTCAAGCGTCGTTCTCCTGTTTAGGACCTCAATCTGGTTCCTAAATGCCTGACAAGACCACCATTGGAACTGGTGGCTACCTGCTCACTGCTCCATTTATCAATGAAAACAAAATTCCTGATAGCTGTCATGTTGGCGAGATGGATTGGGGAAATAGGGGCCCTTATGGCATGCCCCTCTTTCACAGTATTTTTAAAGGACAAGGTCATGTGACTCCACCACAAATTTGTACCTGAAGCTTCTTCCGGGTTCTGTATTAGCCAGCCCATTCACTTGCCAGTCTTCCACACTAACCTTCACTTAGATAATCAAGAGGCACTGTTGCACACTCTTGATGTCAGGAGAGTCCTGGCCTTCTATCTGTATAGGACGAAACCCTTCAGAAAGACCCCCAAAGTGTTTGTCTTGCTCACAGATAGATCAAAAGGATCTGCAATCTCAGATCAAAGACTTCCCAAGTGGATATCTGAGTGCATTAATTCTTGCTACAAATCTTGTAATAGTCAAGCATCTTCAGACATACGAACTCACTCTACAAGGTCTATTTCTCAAAAACATGCCTATTATTGAAATATCTAAGGCTGCTACTTGAGCTTCTTTACATGCATTCGCTGACCACCATGGAATAACTCACGACTGTGCTTCCGATATTGTGTTCCACTTGGCTGTACTTTCTTTCGTACTGGACTCTACTCCAAAGCCCCCTCCACCTTTAGAGGGTACTGCTTGATAGTTGCCTAGAGTGGAGCACGCTACTTAAAGAAGAAATGGTTACTCACCCTGTGCAGTAACTGGTTCTTTGAGATGTATGTCCCTATGGGTGCTCCACTACCCACCTTCCTTCCTCTCTGCTTTGGTGTTCTCTGCTATGGGGCTTCACAATAGACAAGGAACTGAGCATGCTTTGCCCGTGCAGTTCTACATAACAGCATGGGGCACGAGGCTGACTAGCACACATGGGGGGCCGAATGGATGCTGCTATGAGAAATTTCTGATCAAAGACACAGGGTGTTAACACACCTAGAGTTGAGCCCACATAGGGATACATATCTCAAAGAACCACAGTTACTGCACAGGATGAATAACCATTTATTATGTGAACTGGCACATTGCAAACCTTGTGAGTTATACCTTCAGACGTTTTAAGATTTTTTTTTTTTTTTTTTTTTTTTGCTGAATATAAATGTGTGCATCTTGGTTAATATTGCCAAAATCACCTTAAGATTTGGAATGTCTTGACTTCTGAGTTGTTGATCTCTCCTAGCATTCAGGAGATTCTTCAGATACTTTCCTCTTTTGAAAAAGTTAGTAGGAAATTAATAAAGGCTCATGGGATTTTTCAGCAGCTATAAGTTTGTGCTTCTGGAAACCCCTCTTCCTTGTAGGCCTGGAATGTCAAGAAACTGCCCTTTCCACAGCCAGAGCAAGGTGAGAGAGGATTCAAACGTTAGACCTCCACTAGTTGGAGATCTGTATGAAACATGCAGTCCCTGAGTAGGATTCCGGGACAGCAGAGAGGCAGGAAATTCAGCACTGTCCCTTCTTCCCACTGCTGGGGTGGAAAGTTGGCTTCTTATCTGGGCTTTGCCCTTGGACATGCTTTTTCAGTCTTTGGCTAAATAGTCCTCTAGCTTTAGGTATTTCTAAATTCTTATTGTGAGGGACAGATGGTGTAGGCCTGGTTTGACATAAGCAACTTGCCTCACTTCTTAGTGGGTGTGAATGGAAGGTTAGGTTGTAAATAGGGACTTGACAACCAGTATTCTGGAGTCAGGATGTCTGTGCTAGATAAGATAAGCAGCAACACCTTGATGGTAGGGACTATGGACAAGATAAACCTGGAATGTAAAGATCAGGTTCCAATGAACAGCACATAGAGCAGATAGTAGATAATGTTTTCACCCCTCAGCTCACACAGGTATTGATTCCTGCAGAGTAGCCAAGCCAAAAATGTGTGGTGTAATGTATAACAAATGCAATGTAATGTGTAAATGTATATAAAGAAAGAGGTGGTCTGTGTAACTCTGGATGTGTGGTATGCCTTATACCCACCCCCTATGCTTGAGTCTGATCAACAATGTAGCTTTGCTTGTATGCCAAATAAAGGAACCTGAGTGATGAAATCCAGAGTCGAACTGGGTGTTTTGGATCCCAGAGAACTGGAAGAAGTGTTCTCCCAGAACTGGACAGTGTTCTGGATAAGCTGAATGGAAAAGGTCTTGGAGGGAATCCCAACAGCTGGGATACATTAGGAAGGATAGTACTGATAGATTTATTTTTTTGGAGTGGTGGAGAAGAGAAGACTGAGACACAATATAGGGAAAGGAGATAAGGGAGACGACAAAGTGAAGGAAAAGATGCCTAAAGGCAACATATGTTATGATCAACATAGGAAAGAGGAGAATGAAGTCAAGACAGGAAAAGCTATGATAAAATTAACTTGCATCACTAGATTTTCATCAGTTATCAGTGTTTCAACTAAATCCAGTGCGCAACTTCTTATTCCTTTACATTTCAGGGAGCTTGATAGCCTAGATTTTTGGCTAGTGACTTAATCCTTGGGTTTAAGCATCAGGTAAATTTTTAAGCTTTGATCCTAACAATTCACAAAAAGGAGACTAAACTCCCAAGGCAAGGTTGAGACACAAGTGGAGAGGCATGTCCAGTCACTGCCTTCTCTCCTTGTAAATCACTGACCAGTGTTCCTGAAGCATCCAGTTAATATGATTAGGCAGTGTGGCTGGTCTTGACCTGTATACAGTGGTGGTGTAGCCATGTTGATCCCAGGATATTAGAGACACAAGGTGGGGAAGGTAATTCATTAGACCAAATTCTGAGACAAGCTTTTGAGCTTACACAGAGCTCTTTCAATTTTCTTGAAAGGCTGGTCTGCAGGTTTTAAATATAGTTTTCAGATAGCTGCATGGGTTTGTTTGTTTTTTCTTCTTCAATTTTATCCATAATTACCTGCTGGTGTCTCTTTCAGTTTAAAGAAACAATGAAAGTGGTGTTACATTGTCAGTTTATAGGTGTGCATTTCTACAGTGCAGCTCCAGGGATTGTACAGGCTTCCTATAAAACTTCAGCAAACATAATTTAGCCTTTAAGCTAATTATAAATTTGAACATGCAACATTATGTGGTATCAATACAGATGTCAGGCCAATGGGGAAATCACCCCAACTCTGAAATTTGCCCTTTCAAAAGCCTGCTTATTACTAGTATGGTCTTTCCCCAGGGGTGTCCGAGGTTAAAATAAATACATTACCTATCTCATAGAACTAGAAGAGACCTTGAAAGGTCATCAAGTCCAGTCCCCTGCCTTCACTAGCAGGACCAAGTACTGATTTTGCCCCAGATCCCTAAATGGCCCCCTCAAGGATTGAACTCACACCCGAGTTTAGTAGGCTAATGCTCAAACCACTGAGCTATCCCTTCCGCTTTGTCTGGAAATAGTTGAATGTAGCAGAGAGGTAGGTCTAAAAACTCTACACCCAGCTCCCTTGAAAATAAGAGGGAATGAATGGTAGCTGTATCACTTTTTCCCTGTCTTCACCTTTGGTAGCAACCTGCAGGAGTAGCAGAATTGATTTAACTAGGTACACTTACTAACCAATGTGTAAATGCATTTTAAATTATACTGCACTAAAACACTGCTGCAATGCATATACAAACCTCTTAATTTAAATATACCTTGTTGCATGTGGTGTTTTGGACCCAATGCTATTTGTTAGTCATTCAGGATTTAAGACTAATTTTGAATCCATTAATTTTTGACTTTTTTTTTAATAGGGTGGGGGGATTTTTAACGTTAGTGTCTGGAATTCCTATTTAGGAGCCTAAATAATAAGTGGTTGGATCTTTAAAAGTGATGAGCACCAGCAGGTCTAATAGTTTGTATGTTGCCTTCAGTTATAACATCAACTTCATTTAAAACTAAATGCAGTGTACATGCAGTGGGAGTTACTGGGACCTCAGTCCTTTTAAAGATCAAACCACTTAAGCATCTGAATATGGATTTAGACATCAGAAAACCCTGGCCTCTTTTATAGTATTTCACATACAAATTACAATCACACTTTGTAAAAACACAAGGGGCAGCTAAGAGACCAAAGGGGAACACTGTGAACTGATAAGGGTAGCCAGCCACAGTGAATCTTAGAAACTTTCTTAGGCCCTAGTGAACTGCCACATGAAAGTAGGCATCCCTTTAGACGAGAACAGCATACCAGTCCCCCAGCTCCACAGAAGGAATAATGGAAGCTAAAGTGACAATCTGGAATTTTGATTTTCTTAGGAACTTGTTTTACTGCCTTAGATCTAAAATAGGCCTGAGGACCTCCCCCTTCTCTCCCCCCCCCTCCCCTTTTGCCTTCAGTATTGGGGTAAAACCACTTTCCCCTGAACAAAGGAGGAACCTCCTCCACAGCTCCTACAAGACATTGACCACCGTTACCAGAGCCCGTACACCAAACCTGGTGCCAGACCCTACACAAACAAACCTCCCCCCTTTTTTTTCAAACGGACTGATTACACTAACTATATATGGGTACTGTATAGTGATGAGAGACTTGCAGACACAAGGACAGGGACCTCCACCAACTATCACGGGCAGTAGGAAGGAACTTGAGGGGGGATCTGCGGTGGCTCAGCCCTTTATGTCTGCATGATGTGTGAGACAGCAGAGGGCACTCAAGCTGCTCTGCTTACACCTGTTATACAAGTACTTTGTTATGAGAGGGGTTCCTGAAGAGGGATGGAGAATGGGAAGGTGTGGCATAAACAAAATAGAGCGAATATCCTACTTCCACTGTGTTTAGAACCCACTAATCTGTTGTGATAGGGGCCCAAGCACGACGGAAGTGGGACAGGTGGTTTGCAAAAATTGGAACAAAAGGGAATGGCAATCTCTGAATTGATAGATTGCTCTCATCTTGCCCATCAAAATGAACTTGTGGAGGATGCTGCCCATCTCAATGAACCAGCAGCTGTAGATACAGAAAGAGGCAGTGGCAAAGGTCTCTGTTTGTAACGTCTGGTCCTTCTCACTGGCAGGTCTTGGGCATGAGGAATAAATCCATGAAAATGCTGAAACTGATGAGGGCAGAACACCTTCTGCTTCACTGCTGGGGTGTAAATGCCCAGGGATTTCAGGGTCACTCTAAAATCTTTGAGATTCTATGCAGCGTCTCGTCCACTTTTGCTGAAAAGAGTGACAACTGCTCAAAGGGTAAGTCCTGAACTGTCTGTTGCACCTCTGGAAGTAGGCCACGTGAGTGTAACCAGGATGAGCACCTCATTATGATGGCTGAGGCTATGCTGCACGCTGCAAAATCTGCTTCATCGAGACCTGCATATAGAGCTGCTCTGGCAACCAATTTGCCCTCTATCAAAGTGAGGACCTAGTCTCGCCTCCTCTGCGAGTTTGTCTTTAAATTTTGAAACTGTATTTCAAAGAGTGAAATTGTAACATCCCAGCTAAGTTTGCTGGTTTGCAATGCAAAGCTATAATCCACCTGTAGAACTTCCTCCCAACCAGTTCCACTTTCCAGTCCTCTTTATTCTTGAGGTTGAGGCCTGGTGCCCCTGTTGTTCCTTTTCACTAGCTGCTACAACTACAAGGGAGCTTGGAGAAGGATGGTTACCCAGATGTTCAAACCACCAGGATGGGACACAGTAACTTCTCTCCACTCTCTTAGTTGTTGGTGGAAGGGAAGCTGGGGTCTGCCAGAGGTTCTAAAATAGCCTCATTTACTGGCAGTGTTATTCTAGCTGGGGCCGCAGATGTTAGAATGTTCACCAGCTTGTGGGATTTCTCCTAGACCACCTCCAGGAAGATATCAAAAGTCATAGGCATCCTCCTCAGCAGCTCCTGATGGGTCTTAAAAGAGAAGCTCCCCCATAATTGCCTCATCAGGAGCTGAGGAAGAAAATGCTAGCAGTACCAAGGGCTGATGCAACTTCTGGCCCTCCTGCAGTTGCTCATGAGAGAGACCCTGACTCTGCTTGGTACAATGCCTGTGGCGGCAATGCTCCTGATGCCTGGCAGGTGGAGCCCAGTGAGATGGCTGCAGGGACAGGAAAGCCAAGGGTTCCAAAAGGGCCATTGGTGTGGCTCTGGAGCCTAGCTAGGCATAGCCCAAGGGTCCCTCCTGGTATTTGGGTGGGCAGGTGGCATAATCCTCCTGATGGGACTGGCTATGCTGGGATATGTAGGAAAGTCTGATGAGGATGTTGCTGCTCCTTAAGACCAAGGTGGCGCCGTACCTGTTGGTACCAGAGAAGGCTCATACTCTGAAGAAAGGGGAGCTGGGGATATAATCTAGGGCTTTCCCCTAGATGGTACTGGCCTCACTGATACCCTGATGCACACCTCTGGAGATGCATGCTTGGTGCAGAGGTGAAGGTGCCAGAGGTAGTACCCTAGATACTGGTGGTAGATGAGACTCTTGAACCAAGAGGTTCAACAACTCTCTTGCACACACAAACAACTCGGGAGTGTAAGGTACCAGGAAGATACTCTCTGTTACTGTGGTGCGAGGAGATGTCGAGGCACATGCTTCGGGAGCTGGTCTCGACAGGCCAACACTGGCCTCCAGAGTCACCGAACTCCCATTTAGACGTGTGCCCTGGGGAGTGCTTCCTCTTAGAATACTCTCCTGTGTCCTTAGCAGAGCTCATCCTCTTTGAATTCCTCAACAGCACCGGTACTGGATCCACTTTCCGATGCCTCTTCTTCGGGATTGGGGCCCGCTGGAGGTGTGCTACTGACCAATGCTGAGGGGCTCAGATGGAGAATGCAGGACAGATTCCAAGACCAGATATTTTAATCTGTCCGCCCTGCCTTTTTTTGAACGAGTCTTAAAGCCCTTACAAATGCCTCACTTCTCACTCTCAAGCTTTCCCCAAACACATAAGGCAGGTGAGGTGAGAGTTGCTATTTGGCATCGCCTTGCCATGAGAGCAACAGGGCTTGAAACCTGGATGGTGTGGCATACCTCCATTACCAGAGCCAGTACCCCAAACTGGGTGGCAGAACCTATACAAACAAACAAACAACCCTTTTTTTTTTTAAACTGTACATGGATACTGTATACTGATATTGAGAGACTTGCAGAAGCAAGGACAGGGAGCTCCACTAATTGTCACAAGCAGTAGGAAAAAACTGAGGGGAGGGGATCTGAGGTGGCTCGGCCCTTTATGCCTTCATGACGTGTGAGAAAGCAAAGGGCATTCAAGCCACCTCGACAGGTACTGGAAAGGGTAAAAAGTCTCAGACAACTGTGCACTGAAGTGCACAAATACCTGCCATGGAATGGACATGTGGAATCACTCAAAGAAGTAAGATGTTCCTGTTGTCCTGCAATAGTAAGTCCAGTAAAGGAGGTAATGGTTTTGGTAGATGTCCTGTTAGAAGCATCACCTTTCAGTACTAAAACGTCCTCAGCCAAACAGGACCTTGCAGCATCTTCTCTGATCTTCCTGAGCACCCTGGGAATCAGAGGGTAAGCACAGGTCACTTGTGGGGATCACTGCATAAGGAATGTGTATGCTGGGGTTCTGACTTTAGAGCAGAAACTGAGACATTTTTTGTTCTTGTGTATTGCAAACAGGTCTATTGATGGATGACCCCACTCCTGGAAAATGAAATGGATGACAGAATCCTTGATGACCTAAACATGGGCTGATTAAAATTATCTGCTCAGATGTATTCTGTAGACATGCGTGATGTATTGCCCTGAGAGGTACTTAGTGCTGAATGTACCAGTTCCATAGTCAAACTGCTTCCTTACATAATAGAGACGATCATCCCCCATTGGCTGTTTATATATAAAATGGCCATTGTGTTGTCAGTCAGAACTTAATTGTCAGACCGCAGCTCTGTGAACAGCTCTGAGCTCTAAAATCTGTGTGTAACCATCTTTCACAGGGATGCATCCATCATTAAAGTCTTGATTGGGCAGACTGGAATAGCTGGGTTCTTTCCATCCATTTAATGATATACAAATGTCATAAAAGATTATTAAAATGTCTTCAAATGGAAAAAATAGTTTTTATATCACATGGTTTTAGATTTTTACTTGATGAATGTAAGACTTGCAGCTTTCCACCATTAGTGGGGAAAAAAATCTTTAATGTAAGAAAACATTATGGTGCATGAACACTAAGCTCACGTACTATAACTTCTCAGAGGGTCAATTCCACAGCTACTGCTGCCTCTCCTTACCCCCAAGAGGCAATGTGTAACAACTGTTTATTAATAAACAGTAAAGAAGAATATTTCATAGTATTTAGGATTAGCATTGGGCTACAAGAGGAAGATGTGAGAGTTATGGTGCATCAACTGGGTTTAACATTTGTGAGATGTTAAATACTTGGTGATTAGAGAGGCTATAAAAACAGAAAACTCATAGTAGGAGATTTCAACTATCCCCATAGTGACTGAGTACATGTCACCTCAGGACATGATGAAGAGATAAAATTTCTAGACACCATTAATGACTGCTTCTTGGAGCAGTTAGATCTAGAACCCACAAGAGGTAATTCTTGATTTAGTCTTAAGTTGCACACAAGCTCTAGTCCAAGAAGTGAATGGGGCTGAACCACTTGTTAACAGTGACCATGATGTAGTTAATAGTAAAGAAGCCCACTACAGGAGCATTTAACTTCAAACAGGGGAACTACACAAAAAAATGAGGAAATTAGTTAAATAGAAATTAAAAGGAACAGTTAAGAGTGAAATGCCTGCAAGGTAACTTTTTAAAAACACCAGAATAGAGGTTCAAATAAAATGTATACCCCATCTTAAAAAAAAAAAAAACAGTAAAGGGATCAAAAAATGCCACCCTGGGTGACGGGACAAGAAAATGGCAGATGAAATTCAATATTGATAAATGCAAAGTAATGCACACTGGAAAACAATCTGAAATATATATACACAAAATGACAGGGTCTAAATTAGCTGTTACCACTGAAGAAAGATCTTGGAGCCATGGACAGTTCTCTGAAACTATCCACTCAGTGTACAGCAGCAGTCAAAAAAGCTAGTAATAGTAGCTAATACTAAGTATTAAAATGCCACTATATAAATCCACAGCACATCCACATCTTGAATACTGCATGTGGTTCTGATCGCCCTCTCTCAGAAAATACTTAGAATTGGAAAAGGTACAGAGAAGGGCAACAAAAATGATTAGGGGAATTGAGTAAGTTCCACAGGAGGAGAGATTAAAAAGAATGGGATTGTTCAGCTTGGAAAAGAGATGACTGACAGGCTATATGATAGAGATCTATAAAATCATGAATAGTGTGGAGGAAGTGTTATTTACCCCTTCACAAACACAAAAAGCAGCAGGTTACCTAATGAAATTAACAGGCAGCAGGTTTAAAACAAACAAAAGGAAGTACTTCTTCACATAGTGCAGTCAACCTATGGAATTCATTGCCCAGGGATGTTGTGAAGGCCAAAAGCATAACTGGGTTAAAAAAATAATTAGGTAAGTTCATGGAAGATAGAGCCACCAAGGCTATTGGCCAAGGTGGTCAGGGACGCAACTGACTGCCAGATATTGGGACTGGATGACAGGGGATGAATCACTCAATTGCCCTATTCTGTTCATTCCCTCTGAAGCATCTGGTATCGGCCACTATCAGAAGACAGGACGCTGGTCTAGATGGACCATTAGTCTGACCCAGTATGGTCATTCTTGTGTGTGATATGGGCCCACCCCAAAGCAGAGATCCTTTCTCTTCACAGGGACTCATACATGTATTGAGGATAGGCATATTTTTCCTATTAAAAAGAGTGAAATTAAAGAGCTTGCAGATAACTTTAATTTAAGAGACAGGACTAGAATATGTAACTCCTCTACAGCTACGGAGACACTTGCCTCAAAGGCTGATGCATCCAAATTCAATAGAAATGTTGTCTAGATGTATCCAATTTATTTAGCTAAAATACATTCTTTACTCCAACAGTTAGATGCCATTTCAGATACATACTGAGTGAAACATCCGCTCTCCTTTCCTAGGTCTATTTTTGTATTTCACTCCACACAGTGAGGATGCTACAAAAATATATTTGACTAGCCAGATAATATAGCATGCACTATGGCCACAAGTATATGAATATTATTATAATAATGAGGTCTTCCTACACAGCAGTTTATAATATTTGTATGGGGCCTCTCCCATGATACCTAAACACCAATTGATTTTAATATGAAGATTTTGGGTTTAAAGTAACCTCATGGACAGCATTGCTGAAGACTTACACAAGGATTTGAAAGTTGACCATCTAGCCACAGAGCAAGATGTCCTTTATAAAGTTCAAGTACAAGAAAAGTGTCTTTTTCCAAGAAGATATCTACAGGTAACTTGTTTTGACTTTCATTAAAGTGCCTCTGAGGTCATAATCTGTCTCTCCATCCAGACCTCATTTATACTTTAGCCCTACAGCTAAATATCATTAGAAATACTAAGAGAGGGAACAATGGGGACAGCTGTTTAAGTATTAAGCTTTAGCATCAGGCAGCAGGTAACTCACATGCCCCTCCACACAACTTTCTACATCTATGCAGACAAACATGGAAAGGTACCCACCCTATTCTTTGGAGAGCACTGCCACTAGGCAGTAGTTAGATTTTCTTCTTCAATTAATAAACTAAACATTTTCTTCAAAAAAGTTTATTTATGCAAAGCCAAACAGGAAGTGTTCTGTAAAAGTGAAAAGCTCATTTTACATATGATAAAAACATTTATGCATTTAGTCTAGGAAAAAAGTGAGGATTTTGAGTTGTCTAATCATTTACAGGAATCTGCAAGCTTGTTTTAAAAATAGACATTGGTATTCAGTCACTTATTTTCCCCAATACCTAAATGCTGTACAGTTTGCTATAGCTCACTTCAAGGTGCCAACAAAAAAAAAAAAAAAAAAATCAGGGATATCCCATTAAATTCAACTATACAAGCTTTGTGCTCGATAAAAATCAAGCATTGGTATAAGCATTACATTCAACTGAGAATATTTTGAATGTATATAGTAGTCAAAAAAACAAACAATAACATAATTTATATGAATGTCAGCCACTTCACAAACACCCAACATTCTTGTCTTCCTTTTCCTAAGGAGAAAGTTATGTTCCTTGACCCTCCAGTTCTGATGCTGCTATATCTGGTTCTTCATCATTGTAAATGTTTTCAGCCTAGAGACACAAGTTATTGCATTACAAGTATCAAAAAGTGATAGGCACATTTGATTAACAGTATTTTTTCTAATCTTAGAAGTCATATGATTGCAGAAGTGAGGAGTAGGTACTTTGAGAACAGGACTGTTTTCTCAGAAGTATCCCTTTCCCTGACTTTAAAGAGGGAAGTCAGTTTTAAGATTATGTAAAATGGCTAGACTCATCAACACTAATATTAAGAGTATGTATACGATATTTTAAATTGATGCACTTTAGGCTAATCTTAATCCATTTAGCTCTTTACCCAAAAGATTTTGTCCCGGTCTCATATCCAGTTTCAGTCTTAGGGCTTGTCTACACTACCGCGGTAGTTCGACGGCTGGCAATCGAACTTCCGGGTTCGATTTATCGCGTCTGGTGTGGACGCGATAATTCGAACCAGGAAGTGCTCGCCGTCGACTGCGGTACTCCACGTCAGCGAGAGGAGTACCGCGGAGTCGACGGGGGAGCCTGCCTGCCGTGTGTGGACCGCGTCTGAACCGCGGTAAATTCGAACTAAGGTATGTCGACTTCAGCTACGTTATTCACGTAGCTGAAGTTGCGTACCTTAGATCGAATTGGGGTGTTAGTGTAGACCAGGCCTTACTTTAAAACTACTATCCCAGTAGTAATTGCTTCCAAAAACACACATCCTTCAACTTACAAGGAAAAAAAACTCAAGTGGATAGAAGGGGAGGTAAATCTGTATATACATTTATGACAGGTTTCAGAGTAGCAGCCGTGTTAGTCTGTATCCGCAAAAAGAACAGGAGTACTTGTGGCACCTTAGAGACTAACAAATTTATTAGAGCATAAGCTTTCGTGGGCTACAACCCACTTCTTCGGATGCATATGCATATGCATCCGAAGAAGTGGGT
>NW_020664373.1:10841585-10858314 GCF_002925995.2 Terrapene triunguis
TTTACAGGGACTCTGATAATGTAGGGCTTCCTCTTTTACTACTAAGATCCTATAACTAGCTAGGATTAATGACTGCCAACATGACTCCCAGAAGTCTTAAAAATGCAGTTAACTTTGCAATTAGGAGTTCTAGAAGCCATTTGTAAAACAAAAGCTTAGATTCTGGATAGCATAGCACATATAAACCTGCAATATCTGCAAACTCACTCTGAAGATCTATTTTTCCTTCTTTTGAAGATACTAAAATATCTTAGCTCCAGTTAACTTATCTGTTGAAATGGATATTTTTGGTATATATTAGAAATTAGCCATTTCTAGTTCAATTTATCCTTAATAAAATTCAAAATGATATACAAGTCATAACAGAACTTTTTTTGTATGAATATTAGTCTTAATGTTCAAGTCATAAGTTAAATCCATTTAGTTAGAGGAAAAAGATTGCCTACATGAGACATGGTCTGTCTTTTTTAAAGACTTTTTTAAGAGAAGAATAACCTCCTTTTTCATTTATATAATGAAGCTGAAAGCAATGCAGAAATTAAGTTCGGACACTCACCATTTGCCATATTTGCATTATGTTGTCCTCAGATACAGAGCAGATTACCCAGGGTTCGTTAGGGTTCCAACTAAAATCTGAAATCTTTGCAGTGTGTCCTCCATGAATAAACTGTTAATAAGATCAAATTTAATGACCCAAGACATCTCTAGACAATCATCAAAGTAGTGAAATATTTTAATTTACTATTCTCATTAGCAAACAAAGTAAAACTAAGGTATAACTATGTACAGTAGGACCTCAGAGTTACAAACACCTAGGGAACAGAGGTTGTTCGTTCGTAACTCAGAAATGTTCGAAACTCTGAACAAAGTGTTATGGTTGTTCTTTCAAAAGTTTACAACTGAACATTGACTTAATACAGCTTTGAAACTTGACTATGCAGTAGAAAAATGCTGCTCTCTCTTTTTTAGTAGTTTAAGCTTAGGCAAATACAGGACAGTACTGTGTTTTTCTCCCCCCACATCTCTGCTGCTGCCTAATTCCAAATGAGGTGTGTGGAGCTGACTAGTCAGTTCTTAACTCTGGCGTTCTACTGTAAGTGGAGATCTGAGGTGCAGTTTTAAAGTAGCTGCCTTAACACGTACGCCACAAACAACATGTAAATGCCGCCCACACACAAACATTTCAGATTAGGACTGTTGAGGAGAAGGCAGGAAACACCATTTAAAAAAGCATTCTTGCTACCTGTGTTACTTGGCACAGCAGCCTCCTGCCTTTTCAAAAAGCTCTATATTAGGTTATTTTACCCAGAAGCAAGATGAAGAGTTATTACTGGATGTGGAAGTCAACCAAGAGCAACTGTTTTCCCACATAGTTGTGCACAAAATATACTGGTTGCTTGTAAATCATTTGATGGAGAGCCTAACATGAACTAAAGAAGCTATTTCAGATTATTTCTTTTCCTCCTGTAAAGTTGGTATTAGCAACACAGCAACTTAATGCTGCTATAAATGGCTAAGAACCCTAAATGACTACCTAATCTAGGAAACATTAAACACTATACTTTGTTTCAATGATAACTTGAGGTAGTAGGTTAGTTTTGGTTTACACATAGTTAAAAGTATAACCTACAGCTGTGTTTTCTACACTTTACCTGACCTTGGATATAGGCAACATTGCAGACCTACTGCAGCAATGGCACTCTGCGCAGCACTCATACAAAGGAGCATTAAGAACCACTGCCTTAAAACTCACTTAGCAGTTGAGAGCCACAATCAAGTACCGAGAGATAGTGGGGCGTTGAAGAATTTGCCCGAAGTAAATTCCTGGATTAGACAGATTATTGGTCTGGTCTGCTATTGCAGTTCTTTAGTCTAAGAATAAAGATATAAATTCTTATGAGGCATCAGCAGGTCTCCAAGCTAAAGACAGCAAATACGTACCAAAAGTTCAGGAGGCCCATCTTCTGCATCCTCTGCAGATTGCTCTTCTCCAATTTTACTGTAAAGAAAACAATGCTGTTTAAAGGAAGTATAATTAAACCCTTAAAATCTTGAAGTAGTTACAACATCAATATAGTTATCTCATTTAAGTGGGCAAGAAGTCAATTTGGGAATTAAGGTAAAAAAAAAGTAATAGCTAATGGAGGACTATGCCCTTCTCTTATCGGGGCACTTGCGCTGAGAAAATATCTTTGTTTTCAATTCCTACTCTTGCTGCTTATTCTTCACCCGAAGTTTTAATCCTCAAACATGGGTCATCACCACTGGTTGCTGAAAAAATCAGATTCTGCAGATTAGATCAATAAAGGACCCTTGGGGAAGAGATCACTTATTACTAAAAAGACCGGAGGGGGGGGGGGGGGGGAGACATGCAGAGTTGTTCAGAAGTGGGTTTTTTTTAAAACTTAACTGGCAAAGATCAATAAAAAGACAGCATAGTATTCCTACACTGAAGTTTGCTAGTTTTTAAACAGAAAATAGCTTATGCCTAAATTGTAGACTTATTTATTTTTAAGTACAAATGCAAAGCCTACTGCATATATTGGATGTTTGTCTTCTACCTCCACATAGGTTTTAAATAAAGGAACAGAATCACTCTTTACCTTAGATCCCATACATTTAGCCGACGATCAGTCCCACTTGAAGCAAGAATTGTTTCATTATGAGGAGACCAGTGAACCTGTAAGAAGAGAACATCTCTCGAAAATAGGAGTATAATGTTCATGTCTTTGTATGTATTCTGAACTAGTAACTTTAGATGTGACCAACATTGCCAATTTTAACTATCAATGCTTGAACTGCTACAGCCATAACTGATCAACATTTTTAATAAAAAGGACAAGTTTAGAGAAGATAGACTCAAAAATATATAGACTACTTCTCACTTCATGTACCCCAACATCAAGGCTTTCCTCCAATTCAGAGGATCTTAAGTTTCCTCATGGAAGAAATCCAACCACAAGAAATATACCATTAAAACTGCTATACTACCATAAAGTGTCAGTATTATTTAGTTCCATTTTCTACAATGGTCAAGTGTGTCTGCAAATCATTTTTAAACTTGCCTAATCATACATAAAATGAAAGTCATTGAATAAAGTCACACAGCTTTAAGGGAATATTTGGAATTAGAGTTGCCTTCTGTTTGTGAATTTTTTTTTTTGGAAATACATATTTTAGGAACATGAGTCTGGGTCAAGCCAAGTCTTATACTCCTGACTTTGATCATACATATTTTAGGAGATTTTTTGACTCAAACAAAAAAGACAGCTTCCCTGTGCATATCTTTTCAGTTGCACATGAAAGCAATCTTCTGGATCTAACTGGCTGATTAGTTACCAGATGGTTTTGGAGAGTTGATTGTCATCTATAAAGCCATAAATGGCTTGTGATCCGCTAATGTTAAGGACCATCTCTCCCCACATGCCATGGTGCAGAGTGCTCAAAGCTGGAGAACCCTCTGAGAGGAAACTGGTGCCCAGGAGTTCTTTGAGAGGGGTCCTCAACTTCAGAATCTATTCTTTACCCATCTGAAATAGCCCAAATCTGTTATCTTTCAGGGCACATTGAAGGATTTTGGGGAGGCACAGATACATAGACAAGAATTGTTTTAAATTATTCTGAGAAAAGCTGTTGGGCTTTTATACTTGCCCTATTAATTTTATTTTAACCATAGTGAGAGAGCATCTAAGCATTTCCCATAAAATGCCAGTTTGTGTGCTGCTGTTAAAGCAGCAAGTTAGAAAGCTGGCAGACTCATGAATATACTTTGGGGGAGAAGAGGGGAAAAAAAAAGTCTACTCACATTACCTATGTTGCTTAAACTAAGGCTTAATGGTGGCATTAGTTCAGCTATTAGTTCTTGCAACAGATCTCAGTGATCAGATATATTTCAACTGGTCACAATATCAGAATTCCAAACCAAACCAAATTCCCACCTGATCCGGAGCTCTCAGCAATATGCACAACCTTATTCTAAAACCTTCAAGTTATTCATTTGTCTTCTGCCCACCTGAAAGATTTCATCCTTATGAGACTCAAAAGAATGAAGTTTTAATTTAAGGTTTCGTAGATCCCACAAAGCCACAGTCTGTGAGGGAAAGGGGAAAAAATAAATAAGGTACCTTTACTCCAAAAGCCTCTGAAGTTACTCAATTTTAAATTAATACATTTTAGTTACCCGTTTCACTTGTTTTATTGACATTTGTGACTAGTGTCTAAGCACACTTTTAGGAGCATATATGTTCAATTTGTATAGCATGTTAAAAATATATGTAAGTAAAACACCTTGTCAGCAGAACCAGTTGCTAGAATGAACTCGCTGTAGGGATTGAAGGACAGGCAGTTGACCTCAGCTGTATGGGCATCTACAGAATGACTTGGCTTGGATGTAGTATTGGACCTCGTGTCCCAACTTTTTTGGATGAAGGGGTGGGAAAAAGGAAGAACACAAAAAAAAAAGCCAGTCAAAGGTGGTAGAAGGGAGAACCAATTCTCACACACTAAACCCTATTCAGCACTTGAAACAGCCCAGTCTGAAGACTTGTCTGATGAACAGTTCGCATCCAGCAAGCTAGTGTGTGTGGATCTACAGCACACTAGTATGCCGCGCACTAACTTTTCATCTAAACAGGCTATAAGTGGAATGAACACTGGTCACAAAGTTAGCACTCATTTCATACTACATAAAAACTGTACACATTAAATATCTGTATAAAGTTAACACACATTACTTTGGGACTAAAACATTCCTTCCAGGCTGAAAAGCGTGGTATACAAGTTTCAACATTTAAAAAAAAAGGGGGGGGGGGGGTAAGGGTTTGAGAGTCATTTGTCATTCCATACTAGTACAATCTCATCTGTTTTAGAACATACTAATCAGTTAGAAGATTTATAGCAGCCAGGTATTTCACCTTTTGGCAAAAGCAAAGCATTCACTGTACAACCTCAAGAGTTTTCCCTTTTATCAAGGGGAATGATTAGTCTGTCAAGTAATTTGTTAGAGCAAACAGATGTGACTGGATTCCTCACATCTCTGAAAAAGTTTACAGCACTAGATTAATATTTAGTCAGTCCACCTGACCTGATGGTATTTACAGCTTGCTTTTAAATAGAATTATCAGGTCAATCAAGGGGAAGGATGATCCAGGGGTTAGGGCACCAGCATAAAACTTGGTGAGGCCTAGGTTCAATTTTCTGCTCCACTGCAGACTCCATTTGTGACCTTAGTCAAGTCACTTAGCCGCTCTGTGCCCCTTCTACTGTAATTCCTGGGTGTTGTGAGGATAAATATGTAAGGTTGAGGCACACAGCCTCAGCTAAACAAAAGGACTTGAGGAGGGAGCAGCAGTGACAGCCTTCCTTATAACTTTTAGCTCCGTTGGTTAGGGTACTCACCTGGAATATGGGAGACCCAGGTTAAATTCCTCCTTCCGCATGATTTTCGAGAACGGATTTGAGCAGGGTTTCCCAATTCTCAGTCAAGTGCCCTACCACTGGACTACAGAGTCATCCTCACTGTCTCTATATTACAAACATTCATTGGACTAAAATGGAACAGCTTCAACAGGCGAGACAGAAACACTCTCCTCTACCTCTCAGTATATGCCATAACCAAGTGGCTGTTTTGTGCTCAGATCAAACACCTGCCAGATGCAGCCCACAGGATAGAGAGGGAGGGCAACACTGATCTTCACCTGGTTTGAGAATTGCAGCGGGGCTTCGGTGTCCAGATGCCTACCTAAGGCAGCAATGCACATATTTGGAGGTAGAAACTTAGGTGCTAAGGAACTTTTTACAGCAGAAATTTAGGCATCTAGTGATTTTAGACACCCACAAGATTAGGTGCAGCTGAGCAGGGGTTCTGTGGATCACAGCAACATGGCTTTGGACCTACAATGATGGGACCATAAAAGTACCCAAAATATGTAGGTCACTAGAGAAACTGTAGAATCAGGATTCCCGTTCACCATTTGTTTAACCATAGATCTATATTTACAATGTAGTCTTAGTAAGAAAGGCAACATTGAACAGTAAAACAAATAGAAGGAAAGGCACATTTAGGATTATTCCTATCCAGATTCCTAGAAATACAAGTAATGCTGTAAAATCTAGGTGATTTACCTTCATGTTAATGCAACAGCAGGCTAGAGTATTTTAGGATTGCAGGCCACCTCATAGCCTGAATAGATATTTTTTTAAAATTAGGCAGTGTGCAGTGCTTGTCTAGACTGTTGCATTGACAAGCAGGGAATTATAAGTTCCAGAGAACTGCTCAGTTTCTCCCCACCCCCAACTCTCCTCCCAAACTTACATCATAAGCTTCTGATCATCAGCAACTGATCCAAATAAAGATTCATGAAGCAGATGCCATGCCACATCTTCTACTACTGCAGAATGTCCAGTAAAGATTGCTTTAGCATCAACAACTTTGCCTTCTTTTGGTCCTGCACTTATATCCCACAGACAAACAGTCTGCAGACAAAAGTCACATTTTAATACAATGTAATTTATTGTTCAGACTTGCTTTCCTTGGTGTAAATCTTTCAGTATATGGATAGTAATCTAGTTGTATTCCAATTATGTTGTCTGACATCAGAATACAAGTTCAATATTCACAGGTTTTAGAACTGTTAACATAGTTATGCCACACTGCTGGCATTCATGTGTTTTCTGTAACTTGAGACCATCATTCTTGTCTTTTAAAAAGCCTCATTTAATAAAGTTATGCCCTTACACATCACCATCATAACTGCCTATAAAAAGAAAGCTTACTAAAGCCAAAGGGAGTTAATGATATTCCTACTGGGGTCTCTGCCCAGACTTTATTAGAATGTAGTTTTTGTAGTCCACCAAATACCAAAGCTGGGTTTGCTGGGGAAGGAAGGACAGGGAAAGAAAGGGAGACTAAAAGAAAAGATTTCCACAGATGCTGCTGCAACCCAAGACATTAACCTCATCTCACAGGTTTGTGTCTTTAGTGCAAATATAACATCCATTCAGCAATTTCTCTAGGAGACAGGGGAGGAGAAGAGAGAGACTGTATCGTGCCATTCAATAACAAACCCTTTGGCTATTTACTCCTGACAAAATTCAGCACCTCCATATGGTCTGCATATTTCTGTGCCCTCCATGCAGAAAAATACAAAAAAAAAAATCTGTGAGGGGACACGTGCCTCTTCCCCGGCAGTCCAGGCTGAGCATCTGTTCCAGCGTGCCTGGACCAGCCTCTGAGACACAAATCACTGCATGGGGAGGGGGGCCAGGCATGCATGCCTTTGTGGGAGACCATCACCATCAGGTGGCAGGGTTGGGCGTTCATGCATGCCAACAAGCGAGAGAGACTGGCATGGAGGGGTAGGGCTTTTTATTATGCACAAGGCAGGCTCCGTCCCCAAGGCAGAAATGCAGCAGCCTGCCTGCCTAGAAAAAGGCCAAGATTCTGTATGAGGGTGATCCTAAAGTTTTAGAGCACCCAGTAGTAGTAGAGAGGGCTGTATTTTCCAGTTCATGGTGTTCCAGTTAAATAAAACAGACTTGGCCTCTAGTGATGGTGTTAAAACCACTATTGTTCCTTCATCAGAAGATCGTACAGCTAAGCAAATGTGATCGTATACTGCTCTTAAATGTAGTAATTTAAGGATTTAAAACATAACAATTTTTGAAAATAAAGACCTTTAAGTTAAAAAAAAGCAACCATTGTTAATGTTGCTGTTGATGGTTAAATTGATCTCATTCTCTGAGGCAGAAATGTAGCAGCAGCAGCAGCCTGCCTGCCCGGTAACAGCCTGGTTGTTTCCCTCCCCCTGCGGCCCCCCTTGCCCTGATTAGCCCCTCCCCTCATGCACCCATGCCCCCCCCGTGCGCTTGCCCGTTTCACTGCACACACACCCCCAATGCAGTTATATCGCCCATTCCCCTAGTGCAGCTAGAGGAGCCGGATTCCCATCCTGAGTCGGTGACCGAACCCGCACAAGTCCTTGATAGCTCCCCCGCCTCTTACATCTAGCCATCCCCTTCCGGCGCCCTCCTCCCCTGCCTGCAGCCTAGCAGGGAGGAGTGGTCGACCTGTTCCCCTTTCCCCTCCTGCCTCCGGTGTTTGGTCGTCGTCCCCCGCTCTCATAATGGTGGGGGACACAGCGGGCGAGACCCCTTGGGCAGATCCCGCCGCCCCTCCCCCAAACGTAAAAAAAACACAAAACCATTGTTAATGTTCCTATCGTTAGTTAACTGTTCCCATTCTCAGTCAATTCCCCCAGGAGCTTAAAACCTGTAAAAGTTTTAAGGCCCCTACATTGCCAGAATGATGTAAAGTCTTATAAATGGCAGTAAGGGAATCAGCTAGGAAGATCTATGTGCTTTCTCACTTTTTTTCCTGTGCCAAAGTGGCACAATGAGATTAGATTACAGCTCAGGATTTATTTTACTTACCCATTAAAAAAAAAAAAAAAAAAGACTTTGGGGGCAAATAAATCATTCACCCAGCAGTCAAAAAGGACAATCAGAACCAAGCGCTTCCCAAAGTACCCAGCCAGGTCCAGGACAATGATTAGCAAAAACTGTATGACTTTCATGTGTGAAAGTCAGAGCAATTTAAAATGACATTCTACTTTTTTTTTTTTTTTGGCTGTTTGGTGTTCTGTAATGTAATTTAGCTGGAATGCAGGGTATTAGTTACAGTGTTTGCAACTTTCATGTGTTTAGGAAATGCTGAATAGTTAGTGACTTCATTCTGTAGTTTAAATAAATTACAGAAACAATTGAAACTGGTGTAATTATTTGGCATTATTTTGACAAATAAAATATGCAGAATTTTTAATTTTTTTTTTGCACAGAATACTCCCAGGAGTAGCTATTATGGGATAGGCATTAACTAGCTATAGAGGTGTCCCAACCTCCTTCTGTTAAGGATAATGTGTCATGGTAAGTGGGCTTTCAGGGTATAAAGGATAGAAACATGAACATCTAGAATTAAAAATATGAAGGCATTTTGGTGTACACTGGACAGAGAAGACCAGTGGAAGAGATTTTATGGGGAAAAATACTATTAGACCATGTGAATCAGCAACTCTTCCTTTTGTTTTGTATTAACAAAGGGGGAAGTTAGTTTCTTACATGATCATCAGATGCACTGAGAAGGTGTCCACTCAAATTGGAATTCCATGATAAACCATAGCCTTCTTTTTGATGTCCTCTTAGCCTAAGGTCAGGATTACATTCTCCACTTGGGTCTGAAAAAGAACCAAACCATTGTTTAGCTCTTAGAGCTCCTTTAAACAAGAAGAATATGATGGATTGTAACTGATGGAATTTTTATTTTTGCATTGCAAAATAAAATACAATTCCAAATTGTCTGCATATGCTTACTACAAGGAGAAGCAGGATTTGCTTTTCAATTTCGTGTTCAGAGTAGGTTACAAGAAACTTGATGATAGCTAAAGATAGTCACAGAGGGTCCTACTCTATCACCTCAAATCTGAAATACCTAGGCAAACTTCCTGAGCTTAATTACCCCAAGCATATTCTAACTAATCCAAATTGTTTTTAACTAGCATGGGAGTTAGGGCACCTTCAGACACTTAGTGCTTTAGCATCAAAATACAATAAACCGGACTACTGTCAGACTCATGTCTACATCTAGACTACATTTATAATACTAGAGAAGTTATTGTATACAAATTTAAGCAGGTTGACCCACCTGGTTTAGATGGATGTTTGGTGTAATCAAAAACCAGCACATCAGAGGAAGGAGTTTTTGTAGCGATGATGCAGGGGTTCTGGGGCATGTAGCGAGCACGATTTACTTCACCTTCATGGTTAATTTTAATTTCAGTTTCAATTTTACCAGTTACAGATCCAAAGCCGCCAAATTCTAGATTTTTTTTTTTTAATACATATAAAAAGTGTTTTTGGTTAAAATCGTGTCAACTATTTCAAGTGTGTTAAGCCAGTGTTCTCAGGCTTTTCATAATCGCAAGTTGTTTAATGCAGTAATACAAGTCACATGGAAGATTAATTACACTATACCCCTTTAATATAAAATCTTAAAAGTTATCTTATCTTGAAAGCAGTGAAGTATTCTTAATCTGAACAGGTCATCACAATAAGTAGTGACCAGCCGTAACACCTTCCGAGGGGTAAATCTCTTGCTTAAGCTAGTCTACCAGGTAGCTTAAGTATCACAAATGAAAGACCTAATAAAGTCAATATTTATGTCAAATAGGAGACTTTTGCAGGAGGTTCTCTAATACTGACTTAACATGAATTGTTATCAGCTTTCAGATTTTTTTAAAAAGGGTCAGAGTAAAATATATTAAGGCTATAGAACTACACTATATACCGTTGCACACATACCCCTGGGGGTAAGCAGAGGTCTTCCAGAGGGTACATCAACTCATCTAGATATTTGCCTAGTTTTATAACATGCTACATAAAAAGCACTGACATAAAAAGTCAGCACAAACTAAAATTTCATGCAGACATTGACTTGCGTATACTGCTCTATATACTACAGACTGAAATGTAAGTACAATATTTATATTCCAATTGATTTACTTTATAAATTATATGGTGAAAATAAGCAATTTTTCAGTAATAGTGTGCTGTGACACTTTTGTATTTTTAAGTCTGATTTTGTAAGCAAGTAGACTTTGGGTACGTCTATACTTACCCGCTGGTTCGGCGGTAAGCAATCGATCTTCTGGGATCGATTTATCGCGTCTTGTCTAGACGCGATAAATCGATCCCGGAAGTGCTCGCCGTCGAAGCCGGTAATCCTGCTCCGCGAGAGGAGTAGGCGGAGTCGACAGGGGAGCCTGCCTGCCGCGTGTGGACCCGCGGTAAGTACCTTTAAGTTCGAACTAAGATACTTTGACTTCAGCTATGTTATTCACGTAGCTGAAGTTGCGTATCTTAGTTCGAACTGGGGGCTTAGTGTGGATCAGCCCTTTAAGTGCGGTGAAATACTCCTGAACAGGGTACAGTAGTCTGGAAAGGCTGAGAGACACTGTTATATACTATAAACAAGTTTAGTATACAAACAGACCCTTAAAAAATATTTTTAAAGTTAAAACCCAAGTTAGAACACAATTAAACAAGGTATGCACTGTTTAACACTAATGCTAGAAGTACACAATCTAAAAATTCCCGCAATACTCACCTCCCTTCTCACTATCATAGTGAGAAGCATCAAACTGAGCATCATCATTAGGAATCTGGACCCTTGCAACAACCAAATGGTTCTGCTCATCAGAGGTATGTGTTCCCAACACTAGCCAATGAAGGGCATAATCCTTTCCTTCAGGCCTGTTCAATAAAACAGGTAGTCTTACAAAAAGCTGAACACAGTTGTATTGTACTTTTAAATATTTTGAGGCAAAGTTCTTCTGTATCATCCCAATTTCTATGGGAGACTACAGATTAATTGGGGAAAAACATTTTCCCTTGCCATATTAGGCATATCAGCATAAATGTTTACAAGTTGAACTCCAGGTGTTCTTGACATCAGTAAATTTAACAAGTACATCTTTAATAATACTGAAATCCCAGTCTTTTAGAGTGCTTGTCACTATCGCTTGAATATTGTGAATAAGACTTCTATGTGCACATACATTAAATAGAGGCATACATCAGCACCTACTATGGTAAATCCATGTCAATGCAGGTAAAGGCATTTGACAAACAGATTTTCCAGTGTTGATACTCCTAGCAGTCAGCCACAGTGAAGCAAGAGGAGTAGCTCAGATATTGAAGACACGACTGACTGCTTAAACAGAGATTATTTCCCTCTCGCAAGCTGTTACTTTCACTATTATCCTAAAAGTCTATTCCAAACAGGGCGCACGGGGGTTTACGCAGGTCACCAGAGCGCAGGTAGGAGTCTCACCTCGTTACATCAGGCAGCCACTGCACAGTGAGGCTGGGCCACTCGAGGGCGTGGGTCATCACCAGGTCATACAGGAACGGGGTGTTCTTCTTCCAGATTTTGTACTCTTCGTTGATGACACGCTCCTCCACCGTGTCCTCGAACACTGCACGCGCGGGGACAGACAGACAGACAGAGGCGCGCTAGGCGGGCGGCTCCCAGGAGCCGGGGCAGGGGGGGGAGGGGGAAACACCCGCGGCCTCACGTTTTATTTGTTCCTAAGCCGAAGCCCGCTCGCGACGAGACCCAGCGGCGGCTCCGCCCGGCGCCCGCGAGGCCACGCGCTCCCCTCCCCGCGCTGCGGGCCGCTCAGCCCCGCGGCACCGGGATCGCCCCGCCCCCAGAGACAGCCCGTCCCGAGAGACGCCCCCACCCCTCCTCGCCCGGGGAGAAGAAACCCGCCCACCCCCGACCCTCCAGCCCGAACAGGGACCGGCCGGGCCCCGCCGTCTCTTACTCTCTTTATTCGCCATTTTGTGCGTGGGGCTCCCTCCCGCGCTGCGCTCCCCTCCCCCCGGCGGAGCTGGCGCCGCCGTCTCCGCCGCGGATGAAGCGGCCGCTCGCGCGCCGGCCTTAGGGTTCCAGACGGCCTCGTTCTCCCTCCAAACCGTTGGCTTGGACTCCGAGAGACTCTCCAACCCGCGCCGCCGCCAGTGCGCATGCGCAGCGACCCGGCTGCGCTCCCGGGTCAGACCGCCACGACCCCGCGGCAGCGGCCAATGAACGGGGGCGGTGAGGCTGAGACGAGCAGCAGCGCGCGTGCGAGGCGGACCACAGCTCAACAAACCCGCCCACTGGCCATCACCTCTTCCTGGGCTCGCTCCGGCAGCAGGGCAGATAAGCGCATGCGCAGCAGGAGAGCGCCCAACAGCGAGGGCGGGGCAAAGGATGGGAGGGCCGACAGGGCCAGCAAGCCCCTCCCCCCGTCTGATGCTGCAAAACAAACCGCGCAGAGAGTTCGGGGCCCCCCCGCGCATTAGCAGTGACGTCAGCGCTCCTGGGGCCCCAGTGTAGCTCTGAGGCCAAGCGCCCGAGGCGGCTGCTCCCCCCCCCCCGCAGCACCGACCCCCCACGTGCTCATGGGCCAGCGCCCCGCCCCCAACAGAGCGGGAGATTGGCGTAAAAATCATCAGTTTCCTTAACCAGAGTCGGGGCGTATTTTGATTGACTCCCGGGTTTTCCAAGCTTCGGGTCTGGCCTTTAAAGGTTTTTATCCCCGGCCTGACAGAGAAACACCGAGTGCTAGGAGCCTGAAGTGCTGCTGTGCCGGGGGCGGGGCTCTCGGTGCAACACAGGTAGTGAGACGCGCTAGTTGTAAGCAGGGAGAGTTGGCAACGGTGTAGGTAAGCATTACAGGTCAGCCTGCCAGTACCAAAACTCAGGGTTGTTCAGACGAGGCCTGCCACAAGCAAAACCAGTTTGATTTGTATTACGGAGACACAAACTGAACATGCTCTAAAATGCATAGATGTGAGCTGCCTCATACATTTATCAGGAATTTTAACTTTGGCAAAAAAACCCATCTTTTCTGCTACAAAGAAGCCACTATATAGATCTATATGTAGTACTGCTTACTCTGTTCAGTAGTATAGTTCAAATCATTCTGCAAGATAAGAAAAATCTAGGTCCCGTTTTAATAATCAGCTGCTCCATTTAGACAAAGCACCAGCAGGAATGTATACATCTGCAGTTCTCAAACACTACAATGTCTACAAGATCCAGGCACAGTTACAAAACAAATGGACTCACATACAACATTTTCCCCAGATATTAATTTTCTGTGATGGAATATATCCCTACATCCACACCATACACACTACTGTAATAATCTTTGTACAAAGTTTGTCTCCTAAGGTATTATTTGAAAACTCATAATTTGCTGGTTAGTATTTTCCTGATAAAATATGTGTGGTAACATTGCATGTGAAATTACAAGGTTCCTCTGTATGATATATTAACACATGTTCCAAACCCCACAGCTCTGCCCAGGCAGAAATCAGATCTGTTCCAAACAAAGGAAGGAATTTGTGCTTGCCTTAATTTGCATTTAAGCAGTAAACAGAGTCATCAAGTAGGAGAGAAAATGAAGTTCAAACAGGTGAGAAAAAAAACCAGCAGGTACTATCCTTCTACATAGACTCTTTGTCTCCTGGGTTTCAGTTGGAAATCTTTTTTTAAGAGGGGAACTGAAACTATAAATAGGAGGGACAAACACCCCCCAAAGGATGCAAAGACTGAGGTGGGCAAGAAAATCCTCCTCTCTCCCTGTCCACCTCAGTTTTTGCACCTGAGAAGATAAAAGGACCAGCCATTGGACTCCTAGGGGAGGGGTCATAACCTGAGAGTTTGATCAGTAGTCTGCTGGAGCATGCGGTGAGAAAGTTTGCTTTGCAACTAAGGGTTTTAAATATTAGTGTTTTATTTTTATTGTAACCATTTTTGACTTTTATGCTTTATTACTTGTACACACTTTAAATTATCTGTTTGTAGTTAATGAATTTGTTTTACTGTTTTATCTAATCCAGTATGTTTAAGTTGAAGTGTTTGGGCAACTATTTAAGGTCATAAACTGGCATATTATTCCCTTAAAGGAATAATGGATTTAATGTATTTGTTCTGCCTAGGAGAGGGCTGGGTAGTACAAGACATTTCTGGGGGAAGGGTGTGTGTGTTGGGGTCACCCTGCAGTATTACAAAGGCTGGTGAGAGCCAAGGTACAGCTGGTAGGCTCCAGACATAGACACTCAAGGTGTGGCTTGTATGCTGGAAGGCTGTTTGAGTGGCCCAGGGTGGGAGCTAATACAGCAAGGCATTGTAAGACCACCACGGTTGCAGGGCAGGGGTGACACAGCCCCCCACTAGTCTGGATTGTGCCTCTGATATGTCAAATGTGCATACCAGTGGAATAAACTACCACTCCAAAAACTGTTCAAGTCACTTAGAAGAACAGATGGAAAAACAACAAATTACAGTGTTATAGATCCCTGTGCAGAATTATCACATCAGTAAAATGCACAGATCTAAGGAGGACTTACCAAACACAGAATTGGCAACCATAAACTCAAAGTGGAAAAAAAACAAAAGTAATATAATAATATCTAACTCTTATATAGCACTTTTCAGCTGTAGATCTCAGTGTAAACACAGAGAGGAGGAACTATATAATCAATAAAAAGAACAGGAGTACTTGTGGCACCTTAGAGACTAACAAATTTATTTGACCATAAGCTTAGGCTCAAATAAATTTGTTAGTCTCTAAGGTGCCACAGGTACTCCTGTTCTTTCTGCAGATACAGACAAACACGGCTGCTACTCTGAAACCTATATAATCAATGACAGGATAAATTAAAACAAAAGGATACTTCCTACAGCAATGTCCGAAATGCAAGAAAGATATTCCCTCCAATTATCAGAAACACTACTAGATTTCCCATGTTAAATAGTCATGAGGAAAAGCTTGGAGAGAGGAAAAAGATAGCAGATAGAGCAACATGCTGTCTAGTAATCTCTCACTGAATGAGAAATGGATAGTAACACTTATAGCATGCTAATAAACTGAGTTAATTAAATTGAGAAAATGTAGCAGGACTGGCAAAAAGAAGGGGAAGAGGTAAAGGGGGATGGGAGATGTAAAGGGAAGGACTGCAATCATGTGCAATTTAGGACTCTGGCCTGTAGGTGGTAACACTCTGGCACTGACGAGACAGCCCGAGCAGCCATAAGAGGCTCAAAGAAGAAAGGAAAATTCTCCTCTCAATTACTTGTGAAAGATGCACAGTATGAAGGGGAATAACTTCTCTCTTTTTCATCCCACTTCCCACTATATCCAGTGCTCATGTGGGCTGTGCTCCAATATAATGTTTGTAGAAAATGAAACATTTTGGCTTTGGGACTGAAGCAGAATCATGGGAGATCAAAATTCAGTTGGACAGTTCCTCTGCAGTTGAAACCACCTTTTGTTTGATAATAAATAATGCTTTGCATATATGCAGCAATCAGTACACTCAAAATTACTTTACAAAAATAAATATTAGACCCACTTTTCAAGTATGGAAACTGGTAAAAGATTAGAGTGGTCACTGTTAAAAAGTTAATGTTTTCCAACAGAGGTATTGAAAATATCAGTTTTCCTGTACTGAAATAACTGTTGGCACTGTGTGTTAGAGTAATAAAGCTGTCATACAGGAATGTTAGTAAGCGTCTGAATTTTATTCCTTAGCCCCAGTTACATGATATGGGTCAGGTTTACAAAAGTATAATATGCCCCTGTCAGCACGGTCAGTAATATTCATTGACTCCTGTGGTTATTGTTGTATCTTACTTTAAAAAAATCAATGCAAATGAAACATAACACTAACCAAATAAGTTATAACCACCACAAGCTAATGTAGCCAGTAAATAAAATATACTATTACCTCTTTTGGCCCGAGCAGTTAGCTGATATTTGGGGCCTTGCTGGGTTGTTTCCATTAGGAGGAGAAATTGATTAAAAGAGTCAGGATTTCTTTGGTGCTATCTTGTTTATTTACAAACAGTGTTCAGGGAAACAGGATTTTGTACATTCATCAGCTTTAAACAGATCAGTAATTGATGGCATTCATTAACATAATAATGCAAACAAAGACATTTAAGATGGAGATGATGATAGACTAATGCAGTGTTTCCCAAACTTGGGACGCCGCTTGTGTAGGAAAAGCCCCTGGCGGGCCGGGCCGGTTTGTTTACCTGTCGCGTCCGCAGGTCTGGCCGATGGCGGCTCCCACTGGCCGCGGTTCGCTGCTCCAGGCCAATGGGAGCTGCTGGAAG
>NW_020664373.1:10863314-10882524 GCF_002925995.2 Terrapene triunguis
ACTCCTGTTCTTTTTACCTTATGGATGTCACCCAGGAGCAAACACATTTGAAATACTGGTACATAGTCAATATTCATAACTTTAGATACAATGACAGCACATACAATCCAACAGGATATTAATGTTCAACAGATCAAGACTTTTAGAATGATACCTTACAAGGCATACTTTGCACAAAACATATCATAATTATATCATCAAGTTAACTATGGGGGTGCCAGGGTGTTACTTTGGGGTACAGAATGTCACATATACCAAAACAAAAGTTTTCCTAGGCACAAAACTGAAAGTATAATTTAATACTCCCCTTCAGAGTTAAATTTGTAGATGTGTAAAATATACTCTGAAGTGCAATAAACCATGCACAGTTCTAAGTTATAAAATATGCATTTCAAGACGAATCCATGCACATTGGCTTGAACTATACACGGAGGGTTAGTTTCTTACTTAATCTGGCCACAAAGAATCCTATGGACAAAGAAGAAAAACTCCCCTGTGAATGATGAGTCTGAATGGATTGAGAGATACTGGGTTATTCTGACAGTTATTCACTATCTTCGCTATATAAAGATTATATGTCAACATTCAGAGCCAGATTGCGATACGCTCAATGCACCTTAGTAGCTTATTAGTACGTTACACCATAAAGTCAAGAGTATCGCAATCTGGCCCCAATTCAACAACTTTGATCAGATGTGTAGTCCCAAAAAAGTGGCTCTGATTTTCTCTGTATACAATCTCTATATCCTGGTACTTGTGTGATGAACATGGAGTCAGGATTCTTTCCTTTATCTGCTACACAGTCAGCTAAGGGTGGCTGCAGAGCATGGATTTATTGTAATGACAGTATTTATTTTAATAGAGAGAGACTCTTCCATAGAATCTCACTTTAATCTCATTTTTGCTTGGTTACCTGGCAACTTTTGTGGCTTTTTTAAAATAATTTTTATGTTTTTTGGTCCTTTTTTAAATTTTTTAGGAAACTTTTTTTTTTTTTTAGTGTTTGAAGTGTTTTTGTGCTGTAGGTATGCCGACCTTCTACCATCTGTGACTGCTTAATGACATTGACTGAAGGTAGGTCTTATATGTGCTCTTAGGTTCTTTGTAATTGAAGCTTGCCTACTGCAGTAAAAAGTTTATGGGCTCACTGGAGGATTCACACCAGTGGGTTACACCAGAGTAAATAAGTGTTCTGTAACTGCAAATGGCCAGTGTTCTGAAGATACTGCATATATATTTCCTGAGGAATTAGTTGGTGCCATGCATTTTGGCAGTGCCATACAGGATTGTTCATACACAATAAGCTTAACAAGAGTAAAGATTTGAAGTGTGTAACACTGGAGTCTAATTATCATTCAAAATATTTAATATTTTTACAAATATTTTACATCTTAAACAAAAAGTATTGGAAATGATTAATTAAGGGTCCAAGTATTCCCCCCTGCATCTAGTTCTCCATCAGTCACTACTAGAGTTATGTGATTTTTTTTTTTTTTAAATCACTGGCAGTTTAAGAAATTAAAAAAAAAAAATTCATTTTGGGTCAACCTGAAACCAATTTTCATTTTAATTTTCAAAGAACCAAAGAGCTGAAAAAAAATAATTCAACCCACTATATTTTGTTTGATTTTGGGCATCTTGAACCATTTTTTGAATAGATGCAAAGGAAATAAAGGGCTACATTCATATGAGGACTTAGGCACCATTCACAAAACTGAGGAAGTGGAGGTGCTCCCCTTTACATCCAACAGCCCAGTGATTAGAGCACTCATGTGGGAGCCCCAGGTTTGAATTCCCCTCTGGAGCTTTACTTATAATCACTTAATTATATGTTGTTTTTGATCTTTGCTTACATCTTTGCAAATTTTAAGAGGCAATGTTAACATTGAGTGGGGGTGATGATAGTGAGAGATGCAGGATGACATGGCAGTGGGGAACTGGCTGCATCCCTTAGTTTCTCATTTGTAGACATTCTGGTTTGGGGGCTTTAAAGGGTGTAAAAAGTATTGGGATTTAGGGGTTAATGGGTTTTTGTTCTGGGTTTTTTTTCTGTTTGTGTTAGTATGTTTCTATTAAAACAGGCAGAAGAAGATGAAGATGGAAAAGGAGGAAGTAAGTACAGAATTCTCTTTCCAGTCAGTAATAAATACATCTTTTGCAATTGTGCACTACTATAGAGCAAAAGGGGTAACATTTCTCCTCCATGACCTCTACAAGCAATCAGTTTATTTGATTACCTTTATTGAAGTAGCTTGCAAATAGCTAGTGGTCAATAAAATTACATAGCCCTATTAAAAACAATCTAGACACATTATTTGATTTGATGAGCATCAGCAATATTTAATTCCACATTTACTCCCCTTGGTTTTGAAGAATTGTAGCTTAGACTCTAGTCTACAAAAATAAAATATTCTCTCCTTTTTAGGTGGCAACTCAGGTCTGGTGTGGAGCTAGTCCTCTCCTCCTTCCCTTCTATGGGCTGGTAACGGTTTCCTTGCCTAACTGGCTGTGTGGTGTATGTGTCCCATTGCACCTGACAATAAATGGTTTGCTGTATTGTGTGAGGTACAGTAATGTAGATGCTTGCTCATGAATTGAGATGTGTCTCAAACCAGCAACCCTGGATTCTCTCTTCAGATTCTTTTAGGGTGCCCTATTTATAAAGAAAAGACACAGCACCCACCATTCTTACTCTATAGCAGATGGAGAAAGAGCTGGAGACCTGTCCCCTATTAATTCTGATAAAACCTGTTTGCAGTGTCATGTCAATAAATATATTAACACTGAAATTAAATTTTTCCAATTTATGCTCCCAGGAAGAGGAAATCCAGGAATCCAAGTAGATCCTAACATAGTGGCCCCAACCCAGCTGGTCATAGCTGGTTATAAAATGGACTCCACCATTCTCCACATACTGTACACAGGAATTACTTTTCCAGAAATAATTAATGCACCATGACTAAATTTATGGCACATCAGCCTCGCTCTTGCGATTGCACCAATATGAAGGATGCAGGTTAAAGGCAAATGTTATCCCAGTATAGTTATAGGCCCTTTGCAGCACATTGGAAGGGGCATCAAGGTGCGTTAGTACCATCTAGTGGCAAAAATCACATTGATAAAGTTCTGGCAAATACACAGTGTGAGAATAAGCAGATTTTTTTAATCTATATAGGAAAACACACAATCGGTTAATTTTAGCTGTCAAAACGTCTTATAATCTGCATGGAGCACATCTGAGTTAGTATTTCTCCCCAATGTATTGAACCCAGATGCTCTTCATATTTTAAAATAACCAAAGGGTAATAATAAAAAGTTGCAAGATGACATTGTGTGTCATTAACTTTTTTCATGCCACTAACTGTCAGCTTCTAGAGCTGTGAGCAGAAGTGATATTGTTTTCCTCCTTGAGAGTTCTCTCAGCCCCTGGCAGGAGGCAGTTGTATTAATGAAGAAACCAGTACTTCAGTATGAAGTGCATAATTCATGAGCCCCTTTCTCTCTAAAGTGGTACCAGCTGCTTTTATCTAATTGAAAATGGTAAAAAGAAAACGTAACTCTTTTGTTAAAATGCAGCTGTTGCTTTGAAAAGCACCTGTTTGCCAAGTAATAGTACAAGAGAGTAACATCCTCAACTACTGCCGGCAGTCACTAGCTGTAGCAACTGCAAAACAACAATGCAGTGTAATGATTAGATACTTCTCATTGGTGAGAAACAAGTAAGGCTGCTTTTCATATTACAAAGTCTGATCTACAATACTCTGAGAAAATCAGTATGCCAATATTCCTACGTGCCTACATTTGCTCTTGGTGTGTCTTAAATAATGTGGAAAAACCAGAAAGTTTGAGCATGTTATTCTTCTCTCAATTTCTTCTTTCATCCATGTATGACTCTCATTTCTAGTGACATGTCTGAATTTATGCTCCAGTCCTGCAGTTGAATAGATAAGCATGGGAGGACCTTTGCCCATGTGGATCCCCAATAAAGTCAATCTACCTCTGCATGGACACAAGGGTCCACATACATGAATCCAATTAGAGGACTGGACCTTTGTGACCGAATGCCCCCTGTATTCACACCATATGCACTATTGTAATAATCTTTGTACAAAATATGCCTTGTGAGGTATCATTTGAAAACTCATAACTCACTAGTCATGGTGAAATATATGGAGCAATACAAGCTGAAATTATGACCAAAATGTGTTTACCAGCCAAGTCTGTGGAGTGGATAAACCTGTTCCTCAAAATCGAAGGACAAGCTGATGCCTCTAACCAGGTGTCATCAAAATTAATTGGCAATCACTGGTCTAGTAGCCATTCTTTGGCAGTGAAGGGGGACAGGAACAGATTGATTTGCATTTTAATCTCTATTGCCCCAAGAAGTGAGAAGGAACTTTATCTAGGGGTAACCCTCAGGAAAATGCATTTCAAAGGGTGGGTTGGACTAGAAAAGTGAGGGGCAAAAACATCTCAAGTCTCTTCCTATCTTTCTCTCAATCACTTGCTCTTTCATCTAAGAAGACAAAGGAACCAGCCCTTTGGACTTTGAGGTCAGATCCTGACTTGAAAATTTGGTTAGCAATATTGCTGGAACCTGTGGTAGGGGATTTTACTTTGAATCAAGTCTAGTTTGTTAAGTCTTAGCTACTAGGAAGTGTTTTATCTTTATTTCTCTTGTAACCATTTCTGACTTTAATGTATTGTACTTGTTGTGACGGCGCCCCCCATAAGGCTTTATGGAAATATGCTTATGAATATATATGACATAACTGGAATATGTTCTGTGCTACATATGCCATGTAATGTATCTATGTAAAGGTTATGATCTGCTGAATCTATTAATCCTATTTGTATGCATGTATCATTTTTTTATTCAAAGTTATGAATATTGGCCCTGTACTGGCTTGTTTTCTAAATAACCTTAGTAGAGCATTTGGTCAGTTCCTGGAGAAAGGAATTCACAAAGTTAAGTGCCCAGTCAAGAAGCACTTAAGGAACAATGCATCTTGAAATGCTCCAATCCACATAAGTAGTCTTCCTGGAGACATTCAAGATACCATGTGGGCAATGGCTTCTGCCTGTAAAAACTGAGAGTCATGCATGGACATGTGACTTGCCCAGGTGACTCCAGAACTCCATCCTGGAGCTGGACTTTGCATAGGAGAGAGGAGGGGGTCTCCACCCACAAGATAAATTCCATTTAAGCCTGTGGGAGACCCCTCCATTTGGTCTTCAGCTGGCTAAAGAGAGAACCTTAGTTTCTTTTAGGTACCCCCAAGGATATCTGAAAGAAACTGGAACAAAGGACAGTAACTACAGGGGGTGTGAGTGATTGCTGGACCCAGACTAGCAGGAGACTAGTCTGTAAAAGGAAGCTTACTGGAACTGGTGAGATGTTATTTGTATTCAGTTTTCTTAGACATAGACTGGCGTGTTTTATTTTATTTTATTTTACTTGGTAATTCACTTTGTTCTGTCTGTTACTACTTGAAACCACTTAAATCCTACTTTCTGTATTTAATAAAATCACTTTTTACTTATTAACTCAGAGTATGTGTTAATACCTGGGGGGGGGGGCAAACAGCTGTGCATATCTCTCTATCAGTGTTATAGAGGGCGAACAATTTATGAGTTTACCCTGTATAAGCTTTATACAGAGTAAAACAGATTTATTTGGGTTTAGACCCCATTGGGAGTTGGGCATCTGAGTGTTAAAGACAAGAACACTTCTGTAAGTTGCTTTCAGTCAAGCTCACAGCTGTTAGGGGACATGCTTCAGACCTGGATCTGGGTTTGCAGCAGGCTAGCGGGTCTGGCTCAAACCAGGCAGGGCACTGAAGTCCTAAGATGCCAGGGCAGGAAAGCAGGGGCAGAAGTAGTCTTGGCACATCAGTTGGCAGCCCCAAGGGGGTTTCTGTGATCCAACCCATTACACTTGTACTTGCTTAATATCTATATCTCTGTAGTTAATAAACTTGTTTTATTCTTTAATCAAAACTAATCCAGTGTTGTGGTTAAACTGGGCTGTGTGGTAACTCCAATTAAAGTAGCAAACTGACCTAAAATATTCACACTGTCCAGGAGAGGGCTGGATAGTACACAACACTGGAAAATCTGGGAGTGGGTTGGGGTCACCCTGCAAGTAGTAACCAAGGCTGCTGGAAGCCATAGTGCGGCTGGTGTGTAGCTGGCAGGCTGCAGTTATACACAGATACTTAGGGTGTGACCTGCATGCTGTTTGGCTGGTTGGGAGCTGCAGCAACAACGCATTGTGAGGCACCCGAGGTTGCAGCACAAGTGGTGACACAACCCCCCTCTAATCTGGATTGCACTCTGGAATGTTATAACCTCAGACCCATATGGCCACAGGGGTATATCCACACAGATCCAGCTGAAGGATGGGGGCCTTAAGGTATCATTCTTCATGTCAGGGACCATGTAGATGATTCTGCACTGCCTTCTGCCTTGTACAGTCATTTATAAGCCTGAGCAAAGTGGTTGTAAAATACTACCATACCAGAATTGATTTATGATTATAATCACATTTGTTCTATTACCTATTTACATTTTTAAAAAGTCAGTTACAAATAAAAATCTATGCAGTTCAGAAATTCAACATTCATGAGAAGTTAGACTGCACTATATGTACGCAATCTCACAGACTCTCCTGGACCACTCCAGATGCAGGAGAGAAACAGAGACTGGCTGCTCCAGGAATATTCATAAAACAACAGTATTCATACAAACATTAATTTCAGTTCTCAAGCCTAAGTAATATTTTCAAATGGTTGTATCTTCTGAAAGGGTCAAGCATGAAGATAAGAAAATATACAATGACAAAACCTAATATCTTAGAGCCAAGGCTAGACTGGAGTTACTCCTAATTATACTGATGCAGTCGAGATCAGTATCTGGCCTCAAATGTCTCTTGCAAACTGGAAGCTAGTTTTCTTCTTCCTGATCACAGTCAAGAAATTTGTTCCCCACTTTTAATGTGACTAATAACATGGGATTTGACTAACAGCTGCTATGCTGACTGATCCTTGTAAATGTGTGTTTTTCCAGTTATGTGTGGTTTTAAGTTTCAGTGGATATCAAATAGAGACATCAGTAATAATGTTTCTTAAGTTGTGCAAAGTCTTTTTGCTTATATTGTATGGCAGAATTTCTGGGAGGGGGGGAAGAATTGATAATTACATTTTCAGTCAATGGACTTGATTTTCCATGGCACTGCTAGTACCTTTGGTAATACACTGGGCAAAGTGAATGCGTGCAAAGTGATGCTTCTCCCAGAGTTAGTGGAGAATTCAGACCCAATAGAGCTTTACATCCACTTAGCACAGAAGTAAATAACTGCATAAGGTACAAAGTAGTGATAAATCAGACCTGATGCCTTTGATTGTGCAAGGAATAGTCTTTTCGATTAGGAATGTTGACACTTTTCACCTGTGTATTCATGTTGATAATTTAATAAGCTCTTCCCATGTCTGTAGGATCCAGTGCCATATTGAGACTTAACATAGTTGATATTAAAAAGGTCTATAAAAGATATTATAACTTAATCTTCCCTAAGCACACCATGACCACCATTTCTGCTATGGTCATGATTTTATAAGTACTCCAACTAGTGGCTTACCTCTAAGTTGCCTTTCACTATATGTCAGAAAGGAATTGGTTTTTGTTGCAGGTTTCAGTTGTCTAAACTTTGCTATCCAGCACTTTTACTTTTTGCTTTCTGGACCAAGATTTTTCCTGTATAGATAAATTAGAAGAAATAAATATAGATCACATCCAAAAGATACAGTTTAAAAAAAAATCTTGATGGATTTAGCAGTCCTCACAACTGATCCTCTTTCTTAACTGCTTTCTTTGTAGCTTTCTCTTGTCCTTGTATTTGAACTATTTTCCATAGCACTCCTTATACCTGGAAAAGCTGCCTTTTCCTAGGGCAGCAATTCACAACTCTTTGTTCATTCCCATCCCTACTCAACATACACTTCTTCTATCAAGCTTTCTACGATTATCCATTAAATAAGGAAATTCTGTTTTTAAAAAGGAAAGCTGCACAATTCTGGGAGAGGTCCTTATCTGGTGCAATGGAATATTATACATCTGAACTGTTATCTATTTTACATTGATTGTAAATTCTTAAACCCTAATCCTGCAAAATAGATGCACAAACTTAATGGTGAGTAGTTTCAATGAAATTAATGGCACTACTCATGGTAGTAAAATTAAGCATGTGCATAAGTGTTTGTTTGCAGGATTGGGGCCTTATGTCTTTGTGTATCAGGGCTGAGCTAAATAATCAATCATAAAAATATAATAAAAATTAAAGCATACACAATAGAACTCTGCTCCATTTTCAGCTACACCCTGTAGAGCTTCATGATTAACTAACTTTTACATATTGTTTTATCTCATTATTATTATTTACCAGTAAAATGTCATATTGACCTAAACTGCAGTATGGTATATATGAGAAATACATTGACACTTTTGCAGCAGCATTATTGAACAGCCTTTGGAAAGGATTTTCCTTCATACCTTGGAATCGCTAGAGTAAAAAAAAACCCTAAAAAACAAACTCAGTCAAACCAAAACAAGCTAATATATTCTTTCAAATCAATTTACTTTTATTAAAGGTCCATTAAACTATAACTGATACACTAAGTATCCTTGTTTGTAATCCATCAACAGCTTTCAGGAAAAGAAAACTTGTCAAATATATAGTTTGTCTGTACTACTATAGTGAAAGCACAACAATGTTCTTTGTTCCAAAATACTTGTCAGCAAACTGAAAATACTACTATAACTATGAACCATGGAATGCCAATAATGACAGCCTCACTTTTAATTTAGTTCCGCAAGATTTTCTTTTCTTTCCCACAAGACTATAAGGTATGGAAGTTGAAGATTCTTAAAATAATCAATAGATATATGGAAGTAAAACTCCACAACTTTCTAGGATTCTTAATTTGGGATGGCAATATTATGTAAACCTGTCCATGCCTAGACTCTGTGCAGAATGATAGAGTTTTATTATAGTGCGCTTGCACGGGGAAGATTTGAGGTACAAAATTACTGATGACTAGAGCTGGGGCTCTGTTGTAGGAAATGTTTGTAAAGAAGTCTGTTGCATATGGAGTGGACTAACTGTTGTTGTTTTCCTAATATCTGGGGTGGGATGGTTGACTCAGCACACCTTGAAAGGCAAACAGAGAGTGTGGCATCTACTGCTCTTGTTCTGTAGTAATGAGTGAGAGAGACAACTGCAGACTGAGTCAGGTCCTCAGCTAACCTCCAGTGTTGGGAATCTAGTCACCTGCTGATGGTGAATGCAAAGTATAGCTGAACTGAGCAAAGGTGCACTAAAAGAAGGTGATATCTCATTCTAAAAAGTATAATGTAGTCCCTCCTAGAGCTCCTCTGCAGGGTGAAGTGGCTCCACATTGCTCCTATAAATGTGCACCAACACATTTCCTCTTAGTCATCATTAATCCTGTATTCAAGTTCACACAGGAAATCAATGTCAAGAATAAAACCTACATCGCCTAACTCCACAGCCTGTACTGAATGTATTTATTTGAACCCATCACCATAGGATCTGAGCACTGACAAATATTTGCGAAGTCTCACAAGACCCCAGTGAGGCAGGGCAATATTATCTTCATTTTACCGACAGAGAACTGAAGCACAGATTAAGTGATTTATGTAAGGTCACACAGGGAGCATAGCAAAACTGGGAATTCAACCTACATTTCCTAGTCAAGTGCCTTAGCCACAAGAACATCTTTCTTCTTTCTCATATGTACTGTCAGAACCTTCCTTCCCTACCACAATGAGCTTTAATAGCTAAACTCTACTGGATATAATAATGCTGCTTTTCTGTCAGCTTCCACAAATTCTCACCTCAAACAGAAAAACAACAATATAAATAGTGACAAATAAATGAGAGTTTGTAAACCTTTTTCATCTTTATTAATCTATGGTGATATTAGGAATACGAGTAAATGAAATGTTTATATTTAAAATTAATCTGATATTGATCCCTTAACCTAAAATTTATATACAAATACAAGCTCTTATCCAAAATTTTGGCCAGATCATATTCCTGCTTTAAATGCTGATGTTATTTATCCTGAATGGAAATAAAAATATAAAGGAGGTTCAACATGTAAAGGAACAGAGGAAAGAAAAGCATTGGAAAGTTATTTGAAATATAGGTGCTGATTCAGAGGCTAAAATAGGGGGAAAAAACAAGTTAAAAATTACTGAGACAAGTTAGAGGTCTTCAAGTCCTCAGGGCCTGATGAAATACATCCTAGAATACTCAAGGAGCTGACTGAGGAGATATCCGAGCCATTAGTCATTATCTTTGAAAAGTCATGGAAGATGGGAGAGATTCCAGAAGACTGGAAAAGGGCAAATATAGTGCCAATCTATAAAAAGGGAAATAACAACCCGGGGAATTACAGACCAGTCAACTTAACTTCTGCACCCAGAAAGATTATGGAGTAAATAATTAAGCAATCAATTTGCAAACATCTAGAAGATAATAAGGTGATAAGTAACAGTCAGCATGGATTTGTCAAGCACAAATCATGTCTAACCAACCTGATAGCTTTCTTTGACAGGGTAACAAGCCTTGTGGATAGGGGCAAGTGGTAGATGTAGTATATCTTGACTTTAGTAAGGTTTTTGATACTGTCTCGCATCACCTTCTCATAAACAAACTAGGGAAATACAATCTAGATGGAGCTACTATAAGATGGGTGCATAATTGGTTGGAAAACCGTTCCCAGAGAGTAGTTATCAGTGGTTCACAGTCATGCTAGAACGGCATAACGAGTAGGGTCCCGCAGGAATCAGTTCTGGGTCTGGTTCTGTTCAATAACTTCATCCATGGTTTAGATAATGGCATTGAGACTACACTTATAAAGTTTGTAGACGATACCAAGCTGGTGGTGGTGGGTTTTTGCAAGTGCTTTGGAGGATAGGATTAAAATTCTAAATGATCTGGACAAACTGGAGAAATGTTCTGAAGTAAATAGGATGAAATTCAATAAGGACAAATGCTAAGTACTCCACTTAGGAAGGAACAATCAGTTGCACACATACAAAATGGGAAATGACCGCCTAGAAAGGAGTATTGCGGAAAGGGATCTGGGGGTCACAGTGAACTACAAGCTAAATATGAGTCAACAGTATAACACTGTTGCAAAAAAAGCAAACATCATTCTGGAATGTATTAGCAGGAGTGTTGTAAGTAAGACATGAGAAGTTATTTTTCCGCTCTACTCTGTGCTGATTAGGCCTCAACTGGAGTATTGTGTCCAGTTCTGGGTGCCACATTTCAGGAAATATGTGGACAAACTGGAGAAGCTCCAGAGAAGAGCAAGAAAAATGATTAAAGGTCTAGAAAACATGACCTATGAGGGAAGATTGAAAAAATTGGGTTTGTTTAGTCTGGAGAAGAGAAGACTGAGAGGGGACATGATAACAGTTTTCAAGTACATAAAAGGTTGTTACAAGGAGGAGGGAGAAAAATTGTTTTTCTTAACCTCTGAGGAAAGGACAAGAAGCAATGGGCTTAAATTGCAACAAGGGAGGTTTAGGTTGGACATTAGGAAAAACTTCTTAACTGTCAGGGGTGGTTAAACACTGGAATAAATTGTCTAGGGAGGTTGTGGAACCTCCATCATTGGAGATTTTTAAGAGCAGGTTAGACAAACACCTGTCAGGGATGGTCTAGATAATACTTAGTCCTGCCATGAGTGCAGGAGACTGGACTAGATGACCTCTCAAGGTCTCATCCAGTCCTATGATTCTCTTTCAACTTGCACTAGTGTAAATGAGGAGTAATTCCAGCAACTTAATGTTGTTACACTGATGTATAAAGCATATATATTAGAGGTGAATTGGGCCCACACTACTTTTTAATGTGCTAGTTATATTCCTCTCTGTATTCTATTAGTAGGAGCCAAGTGTCTTCTTGAGGCTTGAAGAGGGCCACTGGAAAGTCAACTTGATCACAAATGTAAGAGTAGCCTCCCTGGAATAATAGCTTGTATGGACACGCATACACCAGCATTTTGTGCCCTGGCGCTACTCTGGCCCTGATCATGCTTTCTAGATACTTGCAGGAACCCTTTGTGTTTAGATCTCTCCAATTCTGTGTGGAATACTGTTCTCAGCAACCTCTATGGCATCATCTCCTCCCCATCACTGAACTCTGGAGAGGCCTCTCTGTGGGCCCAAGGGTCAGTACAGGGGTCAGGAGGTAAAGGACTGGGCAGGGCCGGCTCCAGGCACCAGCGAAGGAAGCAGGTGTTTGGGGCGGCCAATGGAAAGGGGCAGCACGTCCGGGTCTTCGGCGGCAATTTGGTGGCGGGTCCCTCAGTCCCTCTCAGAGGAAAGGACCCGCCACCAAATTGCCACCGAAGAATGAAGCGGCGCAGTAGAGCTGCCGCCGAAGTGCTGCCAATTGTGGCTTTATCTTCCCCCCACCCCACCCCACCCCCGCTTCGCCGCTTGAGGCGGCAAAAAAGCTGGAGCCAGCCCTTGGACTGGGTGGAGGGGAGGGGGAATGGGTGGGCTAAAGGTGATGTTAGGTGAGATGCAACCTCTCCATCCTCATAGAGACTAAAATTCAATCTCAGGCTGTAATATTTTTTCTGCGGCACCTCCTCCCTGTGACATAAAGTACAGCCATGCTCAGGGCAGGGGTATTCCTGGTAGTGTAGCTCCATTACAGAGAGAGGGGAAAAGAAGCCCTTTGCCTACACTGCTCAGGGAAACAATGCTAGAACCTTGCTAACAATAACCGTGTCTGAACATAATCGTTGCTAGTGTGGTTTCAAACGCAGTATGCACAGGATAGTCATAGCAGCTCTTGCATCAGTATACTACAAATTGACAGTTTTCTCTAATACATCATTTAGTTCTTTAACTTCGTACATGCAGAGTCCAATATCACAATGCACTCACTCTTAAGCTCGGACTATATTAGTAGATCTTGTTGTTGCAAGCACCATTAGAAGGGTCTACCATACTTGTAACACACTTCATGTTCACACTCAAAAATGCAGCTATACACAAGTGTTGCCAGCACTAATTCAATTGCTGATAAAATTCAGGCCTGTGATTCACCACTGGTAGCAACAGTAGAAGTTATAGTATGGTGCAATTTGCTAAATTAGACACTCTGTAAATGAATCCAGAAATCAATGTGGGACAGAATGAGGATTTTGCTCAGGTTAAAGAATACAAATCTAGAAATGGCATAGATGCACAGTATTTTCCTTAAAGGAACTCACTTGTTCCAAAACTGTGTATGAAATGTGAGAACTATCCATGTTAATTTCTAGTGTAAAATAAAATTGAGTGGTAAGGATTGCCAATCTCCTATGAAAAGTCACTACTTATGTATGGAACCAGTGAATTTAATATTGACAAAATTAAGTAAAGCTACTAGAATTCATTGGCTTTCTAGATGACCCCCTTCTGCTTTTTATATATCTCAGTGCTGAATAATACTACAGAATATTTTAAAGTCTGAAAGAAAAAATTTGAGGGCAAACCAGCTGCACAACATATACCAGAATGAACATGCAGTGATTTGTGTTTGAGCTGTTATTGCTTTTAATGGAAAATATGTGTCCTACTTTGACTTAATGTCTTCATTGCAATGATTAATGCATCTGCATTTTTGTATGATTATTTTGTAATTAAATGTTTTGTTGTTACTAATTGCCCATTACAAGGAACAAGTTATAGAACATTAGTCTGTTCATCTCACTGAGAGATTTAACTCCATTATAATCAAATCATAAATGAGAGGGAGCTGCTGGCATGGAGTTCTCTATAAAGGCCCCTTTGGTCTGGAATTACTTCCCCCTTGGTCCACCAGAATGCAATTTATTAACTTTCCACACATGTTGCAAGGTCCATCTTTTCTCCCAGCCTGCAGGCGGGGTAGGTTGGGAGAAGGGAATAGGGTACTGCGCAGTTTCATGTCCTATAAGTACTGGCACCACAGAAGCATCTGTTTGAGTTGCTTAGGCTATTAAGCGATTGACATTTTGTCATGGAAAAAGTAAATAAATATTTCAGAATTTAAAACAAAACACTAAACATGTTGTTCTTTGAATCGCCTATAAAACTATTGTAAAGGCCGTGGGGAAAATAATGACAGTACACAGATGAAGACATACTTTCCTGGAAGTCTAACCCACAGAAGGTTATCAAAATCATGACAATATCTCAGGCCTGATCCTGCAAAGAAGTATGCATGTGCTTAACTGTTTGCACGGTGAATAGTACTATTCATTCCCCGCACAGTATGTCTACACACAGGTGTGATTGTAGCTTGTGTAGACATACCCAAGCAAACTTTCATGTAGACATACACTCAATGTGTAAAATTAAGCATATTAATAAGTCTTTGCAGGATCAGGACCTTAGTTTGCATAGAGCTAGAAAAAAATGTAACAAATAAATAAAAATTTGTCAAATATGAGAACATGCAATATTAATTATTTTATGTTGCTACATAATGGAGAGCGACAAATGAAAATGTTTACTCACAAGGAAACTGACATTAACCACATTTTCCACGGTCCCTTCAAAAGAGGGATTTTTCATAATTTGTTACCTAATTTTTCAAGACAAGGAAAAAGTCAGTGTTGGAAAATAGCTTGTTTTTAGACATTTTTCATGTTTTAGTTGTATTTAACAAGCAAACTGGGAACCTAATTCTACAGCTCATTAAACATTTTCCATGTTTTGTTTAAAACTGAAACATCTCAAAATACGAAACAATGAAAAGAATAATAAAGGATCCGTTACACCATGTATGAAGTGTTGACTCACTGAATTAATATATAAAGCAACAAGCTTGTCAATTACATTCCAAGCATGCCTGATATAATGGATAAAAAGCCTGTTCATCTGCTTAATTCTCTCAACTGTCTTCTTTTCTTCAGCATAAGAAAGCAGATAGAAGAGCTAACATTATGAACAATGGGCCAGATTCACTCAAACGGGTGCAAGATGTAAATTACATTTCCCCAGTTAATTCCCTTGCCCCTCAGAGGATACACCCAGGAGTAGGAAAGGTGGTGTTTTCACGATCACCTTCACTTGGGATTTTCTGCCATGGGGAAACAGTTTTCAGTACCTCTGCTCTAGCCCGCACTGCTTTAAATCTATGTTGGTCTTACACATTTTTAGTGCTAGAACTGCCATACAACGAGGCCCATATAAAAACACAGGTAGATTGTTTAAAAGATGGAAACATTTTATTGATTAGACTGTACTGTACAAAAGTAAAGGAATATTCTTTAGGAACCATTAAGTTTTGCTGCAAAGTGAATTATTTCTATACCGACAATTTTTATAAATAAAAAGTAAAAAATATATAGATATATTCGATCATGTTGTCATTGTTCCTGTTAACAAACCCTTGGAAACAGAATCTGTTTTTTACTGACGCTTTCCTCCTTAATCACGCATGGATTTGTAGAGCAGCAGTTGGCACTTTTTGTTTGTTCTTAGAAGAAGGCATTGAATTCTTTATTTTTGGGAATGAGGGGGTAGACACACATAAAATGATAGGTTACATTTTAGGCCTACTTACCTAATTAATATTATTTTAATCAGAAAGGGGACGATAGAATACTAAACACCATTTTGACTTACAGGTGTATAGTTGTCTGTACACAACTTCTATTTTGGGAATGCTCACAATAGAGGCCAAACTCAAAAGGGAGTAGCTTGGCTCAGTTTATATGGACTGAGCCGGACAGCAGTTATGTGGTGCAGGCTTCTGCCACCAGGCCCCACCGCCAAGCTGCTGCAGGTCCTTCAACTGCAGAGGACAGCAACGATGAACCCCAACTGAGAAGACTCTCTGAGAGGATTCTGGGGGAACTCACAAGGAAACCAGAGGCATCAGCAAAGGAACTGACGCCAGAGTAAGAAGTGGCCCAGGGAGCAGGCTTGGGGCACCCACCCGCAGGCTCTATATTTTGAATTATTGTTTTATTGGGCCTTGGGTTGGAATCTATCGCCGGGCAATGCAGCCGCAGACTCCTGCCACCGGTGACACAGCCAGAGTATTGCTACTAGGTGGCACTGCCAGGCATGGACACCAACCCTCCCCCTGCCCCGCGACACAGTTCCTCTCCTTAGAAGTATGACTTATGTTCTTTGTTCCTAGGTTTATGGCCTGGTATTTGGCTGTGTTAAAACACATGTTGTTTACATGACCCCACATTACCAAACAATCCATGTTGTTCTGTATAACTATGGCCCTTTGTTGTCAGATTTTATTTTATTTAATTTTCTCAGGATTGTATCGGTGTTTATTACTACAAGAACAAAAAGAGGTGAAAATTGGTGGAAAAAACTATTAATTTTTCTGGGTAAATATCGGGGTTTATTTTGGTGGACGGAAGGACGGAGGGAAAAGTATTCAGTAGATTAACACTTTAATGAATGGAATTGCAGAACTAAAACAGAACTCAAAACACAATGCCACCTCTGAGTTTAAGAAAACAATATATCTCTAATCCCCAAATAAAACTTTTCATTTGAATAAAGTTTACTGCTGCAGACTTAGAACTATTAGCCTATACTTACCTTTAATAATTGTGCCACATCATCTGAGTGCACAGACTCAACTTCATCCTTTTTTCCTGTTTTTGTTTTTTTTAAAAAACGTTTGAATATTTCCTTGTGTTCTGAAACATATTCTGATACAGATTTCGTTTTCTTCCCATTTTAGTGTGTCAGATCTTTAAACTGTTATCTGCTAACAGCTTGAAATGTATACGCGGTGGGCGTGAGATTCATCAGTACGTTTAGATGCACACGCACTTCAGAGCTTGTGTGAGTGCCTGTTTGTTTATTGTGTGTATCTTCTAAACTAATACATAGCCTTCATCAGGGAGCTTTGCATATACACAGGGGTTAATGTATTATCATAATACATATATCTCATGCAATCTATTGTATTTTCCTAATAAAACAATTTTTTTATATATTTGAATGATACAAAAGTAGGGTGAAAATTGGGGGAAATAATAATACTTTTTGTAAAACCTGGGATTTTTTCTATAAAAATCGGTTTAAACTGAAAATGAAAGGGCTTATGTATAACTGACCTGTCTCCATCATTAGTTACCATTCCACAAAGTATCACCTCTCTCTCTATACCCAAACATGTATTGACTCAGCCCCACCCAACAGCCCTATTCACATCATGCTTCCCCATCTTTCCCTCCACAGCCCTAGTTCACCCCACACTCAGCTTTTAAATGTTAACCAGTGTTTAAAAGTTGAATTTGGTAGGGGAATATTGGGACATGGTGAGTATCAAGCGTGTGAGTGGAGGTAACATAAAGGGAAACCGGACTGGGGGTGAGGGCAGAAGGAACATGGGAGCAATGTAAGAGGAATGTCGAAGTATAAGTCTACAACAGGTCTTTGAGATGATATTATATATCAGCTTTGATAGCTATCCAAGTCACAATCACTATCAATGTTGATACAGACATCTTAAACAAATGGGAAATTCCACTAACCAAAACAAATCTTTAATAAAAACCTGTTAAGTTTGCTCAGGTGCATATTCCACCAACACAACCATATAAGAGCCAGGAAATAACTAGTTAACTCCTCACACAACCCTTGCAACCTATAACTATGATTTAATCTTCTGCAACAAATTACCTCCACACCCACATCCCCCATTCATACCACACAGGTCGCCTCCCTCGACCTCTGCGCAAAACATGTAATCTTCTATTCTATATAGGTTCTTATACTATGCTAATCGGCACTGTATCTGATCACCTTCCAGTTGTGCATTAAGTGATATGACTAATATATGTCATGTGTTTCTTCTCTTATCATCTCCCCCGGGCAGAGGTGTGGGCAGTGAAGTGTTTTGTTTTGAAGGTTTTTAAATGTTATGCACATGCGCATGCACACACATTTCTAGATATTTGTGTGAGAGAAGGCAAGGTCAAAGAAATGTGCCCTGCACTTGGAGCAGAAGGTGGCGAAGTTTGTAATAATCCGTGGTTCCTGCAGGAATTCATTCCACAGTCTTGGACTAGCCTCTGAGAAAACTCTGTATCCTGCCCAGGCAAGCTTTACTTACTGTAGAAAGTTCCATGTGGCAGAGAAGCAAAAATGTTGGCCATGGACTTCCATAGCTTTAGTTGAGCTTTTAGATTCCCTCAGCCCAAGGCCACTGAGTGCCTTGAAGATAAGGGCCAAGACCTTGAACTTGGATTTGATATTCTATGGATATGGAAAGCCAGTATAGAGTGTGGAGGACAAGTCTGGTGTGCTCATGGTGGTAGCCAGTATTGCTGAGTAGATGCACTGCAGAGTTCTGTACTAGAATCATAGAAATGTAGAGCTGAGAGGGACTTTGAGAAGTCATTAAGTCCTCCTGTGCTGAGGCAGGACCAAGTAAACTAGTTAGGGATTCCTAAACACTGAAGGCTTCTTTCCCAGGAATATTGCATTACTGTAGTAATGCAGCCAAGAGATGCTGAGGCATGAATAACAGAGGCCAAGTAATCATTCATCAGATGGGATGGTGTTTCCTAGCTCAGTGGTTCTCAACCAGGGGGCCATGAGCCAGTTTCAGGGGATTCACAAACACAGCGTCCCCTATGAGCAGAGTTGGGGGGAGACACAGGGGAGGTGTTGCTGTCCCCCCCCAAACTGCAGTGCCTTGCCCTTGGGATTGCCCCACTCTGGTTAGCTCCACTTACACTCCCCACCTCCTCCTCTCCTTTCCCCCCGGAGGCCTCCCTCCCTGGCCAGGTCAGAGTCAGGAAACCAGAGCAGGGCAGTGCAGGGCAGCTGCTGCTCTGGCTGGTGCCAGGGAGTGGGCAGCTGCTGTGGCATTCACCCACTCGCAACCCGTCTCCTCCTCCTGCTGCTCGGGGCTGCGGCTGCTCCTCAACTCTCAGCCCCCTTTGACTGCTCATGCAACTGGTAAGAACTGCCTGGGCAGGGGGACCTGGCTTCAGGGCTGGCAGAGCACTCAGGGAGCAGCAACCCTCCCAACACACAGCTCCTAGCTACCCTTCTCCTTGCACCCTGACCTACATCCCTGCCTGCACTCTGAGCTACACCCTGCCTGCACACAGCTCCTAGCTACCCCTCCCTGCACCCTGAGCTT
>NW_020664373.1:10882534-10964952 GCF_002925995.2 Terrapene triunguis
TAGCTACCCCCTACCTGCATGATGACCTACCCTCCTGCCTGCACACAGCTCCTAGCTACCCCCTCCTTGCACCCTGAGCTACCCGTCTGCACACAGACCCTAACTACCTCCCTCCCTGCACTCTGAGCAGTTTTCAGACTTTTTGAACTGAGCCCCCACTTTGAATTATAATTTTTGGTTGCACCCCCTCCACCCAGACAGGCTGAGTGGCCTGCTGAGGTGAGTTTGGGGTGGAGGTGGCACTCCCTCCCCAGGTCCTGCCATGTGTGCGGAGCTGATATGAGCCCTGCCCCTCCAAAAGAGAAGTCAAACTATGCCTAAATCTGAGGGCCTACCTCCCGCCCAGCGGCAAAAGTCCTAGCCCGCCCCCGCCCAGCGGCTGAAGCCCGGAGTCCTGAGGCCCTGCCTCCCCTGGGCCCTGGAATTTTTATAGCACGTTGTGGTAGGGGGTTTCAGGAAGAAAAAGGTTGAGAACCCCTGTCTTAGCCAACCTGAGATGGTAGAAAGTGTTATTCATGGGTACTGCTATGTGAGAGCTTAGCATCAGCACGGAATCCAGGAGCACTCCTAAACTACACACTGAATTGACCAATTGTGGGGACTTTCAACCAAAGGAGACTGCACCATGGCAGAAAACTTCAAAATGCTTTCCTCTGTTCAACATCATTACCTCTGTCTTTCTCAATTTCAGTTTCAAACAGCTGTTCTTCATCCATGAGTTGATTTCTTCCAAACCATCCTGGTGGTCGTGGTGTGGCTGTATGTGGTAAAGGATAGCTGTGTATCATCTGCATATTGCTGGCACTCGAGTCCCTGTCCTCTGACTAGTTCACTTAGTGGTTTCATGTAGCTGTTGAATAGGATCGGAGAAAACTGATCCTTGTGGGATTCTACATATGAGGGGTCTAGTGGTGGAGGTACTTTTTTTCATCACTACTCATTGGGGGTGTCCCTCCAGGAAGGATTCAAACCACTGTAGTACATAACTCTGGACTCTGCCACCTTAACTCTGGCCACAAAAAAATCAATCACTGAAAAAACAATGCTGTGCCTCCTCATTGCAAAATATAAACAACACTGCTATAAACAATAAATTCTAAACCTGATAAATACCACTGCAAACCTCTTTCCTTATATAACAAAGATTTTCCTCCATTAATAGTCATCCAATGCTATCCACTTAAATATAACCATTAACTAAAAACCTACCCCATACCCACCAACCATTTCAATTCTAATTCAACATTCCAAATGTTTAGAAAACATCCACTTTTATTCACTGTATATTATAGGAGTTAAAGGTTGTATGTTTTGTGCAGAGGTGGAGGAAGTAGTTATATATGATGTGGGGTAAGTAGGATAGTTTGGAAATAAAATGATGGTTGTTGGGTGCAAGAGTTGGGTGAGTGCTTAACTAATTATTTTCTAGCTTTTTTTGCGTTTTTTTGGTGGCAGATGTACTTGAGCAACCTTAATATTTTTTCAACAATATATTTTGTTTGATGGAAATGAATTAAATTTGCATTTTATATTTTTGCCAGAATACCAGAAAAACCCCCATCCATCTGTTGCATGATTTTATGCCTAAACTACTTATACGTTGGGTGTGGGGAGGGCGGAATGACTAGCAACATTCTCCTGCCTAGTATTTGTACTGTAAGTAAGTGCAGGTCGGTAACAGGTGTCCAGAATTGTCCTGGGCCAGCCATTGTACCCTCGTCAGAAGCTCCTGAGGACACAGGTCATCAGCATTTATAGAGGTCACCTAAATTGATAGCTAAGTTAGTTTAATAGTTAATTGCCGCATCCCTTGAATTGCACCTAAAAAGAATGTGTTGCTGGCTGAAAAGAAAATACAATTCATGGTTGCTGACATAAAAAAGTCTAAGGTCTAAAAATATCCTTTCTGCTGGGTTCAGCCCTATACTCCTAATTAAGGCCCTGAGTCTGCAAACATGCACATGCTTAACTTTATTACTGCAAGTGTTACTGGGACTACTCAAGGTAGGGAACAAAGTTAAGCATGTGCATACATATTTGCACAATCAGGCCCCTTAGGGAAGACCCCATATTGCCTACTCTAGATCCCTGTTGAAATAGTAGGAATTTTGTCTGAATGAAGACTGCAGAATGAATGGGGCTTTTTACCTGCATTACCTACACAAAACACCACACTGTGGACTGTTTTTCTACTAACCATTCACTGTTGGTTCATTAAGCCCCATTTTAGTTTATTGAATGATTGAATTATCTTATACAAAGCACTCAAGTGGCATTTTTGGCAATAGGTGGTACTATTTAAAAAGGATTTTGACTGTAACACATATCCAGTAAAAGAGTGTCTTAAAAAAAACCCAACTAAAATAGAAACATATGAATGCTGTCTCCAAATCAGAAATAGTATACATAGAACGCACACCAGCTTTTTTTTGTCAGGAACTCCCCTTGGTTTGACTTCATAGGGAAGGTGGGCAGCTCTGGTAAGGATGGCTGGCTGAAGCACTGCAGCCAAATGCACATACAAAACCACCGCCATGCCAGCATTAGAGGGGCAGCAGTGAGAGTGTGACAAGTATAACGGTTAACTAACTTACATTAGCCTAGTCTGATTTTCAGCAATGCTGAACATCCCCACCACCTTCCAGTGAAGGCGAGGATGCGTGGGTGTCCAGTACTTCAGAAAATGAGCAAGGTTAGTCTTGTGGTTATGGTATTACCTTGGGAGGTCTGTTTTAGGCAGGGCCGGCTCCAGGCACCAGCTTAACAAGCAAGTGCTTGGGGCGGCCAAGGAAGAGGGGCGGCACCTGCGGCAATTCGGGGGCGGCAGGTCCCTCACTCCCTCTAGGACCTGCTTCTGAACTGCTGCTGCCAATCGCAGCTTTTTTTTATTTTTTTGCTTGGGGCAGCAGAAATGCTGGAGCTGGCCCTGGTTTTAGGTTCCCTGCTTTGCCACAAACTTCCTCTGTAACCTGGCCTCTCTGTGCTGAGTTCCCCAGCTGTACAGTGGGGATAATGGCACTTCCCTACCTAACAGGAGTGTTGTGAGGATAAACACATTGAAGCCTGGCCGGTCCTTCAGACACTCCATCCAAGGGGACCACGTAAGCACCCCACAGCTAGACAGCCAGGCCCTCAGTCACTAAAGATATCCTGAACATTTCTGACAATGCAAAGGGGGGAGCTAAGAATATAGGGGCTAGAACGTAAGGTTTGGGGACTGGCCTAGGATCAGGTGGTTACAGCTTGTATCATACACAAAAGGCTGCCCCGGCCTTTAGCTCTGACCCGGGAACCCTTCACTGACCCCAGTCTTTCCCGAGTGATCGGAAGAGCTTATGCAAAGCTCCCCAAACCTCTCCAGGCCGGCAGAGCCTTTTCCCTCTGGGGGTCGCCTCGCTCTCCCTCCTTCCCTTCCCAGCGGGGGTGGCTGGCGGCAATTCCTCCTCTGCCGCCCCTGGGGCAGCTGCGCGCTTCCCCGCACCGCTGCGGCCGCTCTGCCCCGCTCACGGGTGCTGAATCCGGCGCCCCCTCCCCTTCCCGCGCCTCGGCGTGTCCCCGCTGGCCAGCCCCAGCCGTGACACTGCGGGCTCCGCGGCGGGCCGGCTGGGCACGTCCCGCTCTACGCCTGCGGGGGCCGCTGGCGGGCGCGGGCTAAGCCGCTGTCTGGCTGCTGCCTGCGACAGGCGGGGAGGGAGGGAAAGGTGCTGACTGAGCGGCTCGCCGGCCGGCAGGCAGGCAGGCAGCCGGAGCACTGCAGAGCCGCACCGCGGAGGCGGGGGAACGGGGACGGCACCTTCCCCCTTTGCAGCGCCGCCTCCTCGCTCCCCGCAGCTCCGCACTCCCGCCGCCCGTCTCCGCCGCTGCACCGCAGCCCCCGCCCCATGGACCCGGGACCCGGGGGGGCAGCCGCGGGGGGAGCGGGGCTCCTCCTGCCCCTCAGCGACACGGAGCAGCAGCGCTACTCCGAGCTCTTCTCGCTCTGCTGCTCGCCCGCGCCCGAGGGGGGCTCGGCGCCAGCCCCAGCCGCCGGGGGGAGCAAAGTGGGCGACTTGTTCAGGGCATCGCAGCTCCCTGCGGACACGCTGCACCAGGTGGGTGAGCCGGAGGGCGGGGCCGCTCGGCTGGCTTGCACCCCTTCTGCCCCACGGGGGGGCACTTAGGTACCCCAGCCCTTGTGTCCCACTAAAGAGGAAGGGGAGGTGGGAGGACATATTTCCAGCTCAGCTGAATCTCCTGCCCTGGCTTAGCCTGCTCGGCGTGGGAGGAATTGGGGGGTGTATCAGCTGCACCCTGGGGAGAAAGTTTCCTCTGCCTTTTGTTCTTGTTTATTTGTGTCACTCACGCGCTCTTGTCTTCTCTTCCTCCACCCCCCGCGACCCTCTAGTTATACTGTGTATACGAAGTAGATAAGCCCGTGGGTTTAAGCAGACAAGTGATACCTCTCGAGAAAGTTGGAAAAATATGTGTAGAACTTCCCTGGGTTGTGCATTAAAATCCTATCACAGGGTGAAACTGTCTGGAGTGCTGGATTTGGGATTTTAGTTGTGTGACAAAAAACGAAATTTTTTTTGTCGTGATCTTTGTCTTTTAAAAAAGAAAGAAAGAAAAGAGGATTTAAATTTTTCATGAGTATTGTTGGTAAGATTGTATGCTGTGTGTTATTGCTTTTAAAAAAATTTTTAGGTTGTTCTGAATGTAGCTATCCAGAAAAGTTAAACACTACTCAGAGTATTGTATGCCACTGAATCCATATGTGCTATTTAACCAGCTAATATTTAATGCATTGTAAGTGCTAAGTATTCTGAATATTTGTGTTATTATTAGGATTCCGAGATTTTTAACTGGAATGGAGTATTTGGTAACTTTAGCTAGTTTAATCCCTCTTCTTTTACTCTTTCAATAGTCTAGAGAGTCTGAAACAAATGAGTATCCCACTAACTGTTGAAGGTATATAGTCAGCTGAAGACTGTTTATTGTTTGCTATATAATTCTCTGCTACCAGCTCTAAAAATATTTGTAGCAGTAAACTTTGCACTGTCACAATTGTACATAGCATTTTTTGAGACAGCTTTGTATTTGACATGTATTTTTGGCAATCACAAATATGTAATCAGAACTTTTTTTTTTAATCTGCCCTAAACTGTCTTGTAATATTGCGATAGTTGTTCAGTAGCTGCTGTTTCATTCACTAGGTGTTTACGTATTAGTAGTGGGTGATATGAGCCCTTTGTATTGTTTGCGCATCAGTGTACATGAACAGTCATTCGGGATCCTTTGGGATGAATGCAAGATTATTTGTTATCCTTTGGGGGTATATATGCAATATTATTTATTTTTACATAGACTAAGACTTTAAACAAATTAAGTATTATCATAAATTTCATTAGACATATTCCTAGATCACCTTTGATTACCAAAATAAATATAATAAAAATGTTGTGTATCCCAGGTTTGTGAATCATACTGAGTATATTTTATTTGGGGATTGTCACAAAAAAACTTAACAATACAACATTTAAAATGTATGTAAATACAAAGAGTAGACAATTATATTATGTATGCTTACAAATGATGAAATTACCTTATATATAGTAAGCAGGTCTTAATTCTTCTTTTCCACCTGCGGAATAATAATTTTGATTAGCTCAGTCTAGTAGCACACTCCGGTTAGTAATAAACTAAACCTAGGAAGAAAAACACCAAACTTGTATTTTGTTGTCAGGAATTTAAGAAATGCTGTTATTCAGAAATCCTTGTTATATATCAAACAGAAACAAATAATGTCAAGACTAAGTTGACAAACAGGTATAACTGGCTGTGGCCTGCAGGGACTAAACTGTGTCGTTTCCCTGGAAACAGTCAGGCCTTCTCTTAATGAGCATTTAATTTGGATTTACATAATGTCCAGGAGATTCTGAAGTACAATAGGGGAAGTTACTTCCATGACCAGATGCCCTCCACTGTTCCAGGTGCTGCTTACTTAATAATATCCAGAGAAAAAATGTTGCCAGTCACTTGTAGTACCACTGTTGGGAGTCAAAGGGTATGTCTACACTGCCCACTCACGGTGGTATGTAGAGTACATACACTGCATGCCCCCCTGGCATGGGTATAAACAGCAGTGTAGAGGGTGAGAGACTGCTTAGGTGAGGAGGGTACAGACACGCCAAAACCTTAGGGTGCATACCCTACATGACTCTCTATGCATCCAAGCAGTGCCTACCCCATCTACACTGATATTTTTTAGCAGTGTTGCCTCCTGCTGCCTTTCCACTGCTGGAACTTTCTCCACTGCCAGAGCCTTTTACTGCCATGTCTAGCTACGCATCGCAGCGTGGACGCAGCCTGCGTTCTGCTGCAGTGTGTAGCTACAAGTATCCTACACACTGCTACAAGTGTAGACAAGGACAAAGTGTGTTTGGATCTGCCATGATTCAGTGGGGCTCCTTATGAATGCTTGCAGGAATTCACTCACCTGGATCTAATTGCAGGGTTCGGGCCTTAAATTTACTAACATTTGGGAAAGAGGAAAAAGAATTTCAAACAAGAAAGAATGCTTAAGGAACTTATTTTTAAAAGGAAAACTGGATTGATAATCTTGAAGTTACTTATATAAATCAAATCTATTATTGATTTTTCTTATTACATTTTTATTCCATAGCTCTTATTTTAGCATAGTATATTAGTACTGTATCGTTTGAGTGTGATTTATTATAGTATTGCACGCATTTTCTTGCTCTGGGATGTGACTTCAGCTGGCAACATTTTGTGATTTTTACTTGTTTATTTTAGAATTCTTTCCAGGTCCTTATGATGTACAGAGAGGTTCATTCATAAACTGGTTTATAATTGACTTCGCTAGTACTACTTGTGTGAGTAAACTTGCATCCTGCAACTGGATCCACACAAGCGAACCCCTGCACACTTGCCCTGCCCCAGTGACTTCAGTGGGGCATCCATACAAGTGAATCCTTGTGCCTGAATGGGTCCAGTAGCAGGATCTCGCCCTTTGTGCTTGCAGGATGAGTCCCCCCTAAATTAGCAGTCTGTTATAACTAAAGGCTTTGTAAAAGTTGTTCATGTGACCATATTTATAACAATTGAGGCAGGCTTTATCATCAGTGTCCCAAAGTTTTCCATAGAGATGGACTTTCTGGGGAGTTTATGAAGATGGATCAAAAAATAACAGTAACCAAGAACTTCATAAAAAAGAGAACTGAAAAAGTAAAATTGCTTTCTGTCACGTTCAGATAAAAATAATTAGTTAAGTCAAATATTCTGTCTTTCTAGATCATCTGTAGTAACAAGACCATCTTCATTAATTCACAAAATCAAAATATGATCAACCCCAAACTACAGTTTTGTAAGTCTTTTCACAACACTGAATTTCTTAATTGGCTATGGATCAAAGCTTAACTATAGTTTATCATGTTTTAAAACCTAGTTTCTCAGAGATTTTGTCCTCAGGTTTTATTTACAGTTAATGAAAATAAAGAAATTCTCAAGTTCAGATTCTTACACAGAACACTAATTCAGTCCTCTAATTTTACTCTGAATTCTCTCTGTTGGCCATGCTAGCAACCACCCCCATCAAAGGTGTTAGCTAACATGTTGAAACTCCAGGAAAAAAAATAATCTAACAAAGAAAAACTTTGGAAAGTTGTTGCAAGAAAAGTGTTATAGTTGGTTTTCTGAATTATTTTTCACTTTGCATGCTTTAAGAATGATAAAAACAATTTGATCAGTTTTTATCCACAGAAAATACAATGCTGGAAACATAAAATAAAACAGTGGTGTATAATATGTGGTTGCCAGTGATAAAGGTTGCACCCATTTTAGGAAGAGGTGGCTAGCTTGTGTTAATAGATAACTCGTTTGTTTTGAAATAGTTGTTTGACAACAGGACTTTTACTTTTTTTATTTAAAGGAAGTTTTCGTGCTTAGTATGCACGCTTTTATACTGCCTCATGGAGCTAGTAGTACTGGTTGTCGTTGCCATGTAGGAGACATAGATTGGAATCCTATGCTCCAGTTCTGGATTGCAGTTAAACTGAGCTCTGCATAGGCCAGAACCTGAAGGTGCTTTATGTATGTTTGCGCGCCTCAGATTCTGTAGACAGATAGGTAGACCCTCCCCCTGGGCCGCCTACGATAAAACAAAATTAACAATAAATTATAAAAAATAATATAATTTTTCAGGGCTCTACAGATAGGGAATGGAGAAGTCTTCAGCTTGAGCTAGAGTAGCTGTAGGGATTGCTCTAATTTATATTGTACTGCTATGGCAACCTCAGGAAGCATCGGGTAGTTCATAATAGCTAGAAGGCAGTATGTCCTGGCCTGCTTCCTTCTCCCTCCTCTCAGGAAGCCACTATGCGGTGTGGACTGTGGAGAGACTCAGCATTAGGGCCATTTTGATAATTCTATGCCATTTAGAAATCTTCCTTATGCTGCAGGTATATTCCATGGGGTTTGGTTTAAAATGGTTTGGGGACTTCTTTTGCCCGTAGAGCTGGCATACAGGGGCCACAGCAGAGGCTAGAACATGTGCCCTAATCTCTTGTCTCTAAATTGCTGGCCTTCTGGGGTTTGTAGTTGTGGAAAAAGTGTGATAATTCTTTGAGGGGGCAGGGAACCTTATACAGCCATTACTTTTCTGGTTGATCACAGCATAACATTTTGAGCTTGAAGGGAAGTTTCTTCCTTCCTTTCTTGCCTGTAGTGCTATGGCTTGTGTAACAGGAGAAAAAAAAAGGTAGGGATGTTGTCCACAGAAATCCATCAGGTAATGTAGATGAAGTAAAATTGATATTGTCAGAGAGTGAAGTGCTAAAAGAGGAAATGCTGGGGAAAAATGAATTGCTAACAAACATGCAGTCTCATTAAAATCAGCTACAATGCTGGGGAAATTGTTGCATACTTTTTTTTTTTTTTTTTTAATTCTTAAATGGTGTTAGTCAGTTTTGTGAATTATACCAGTAAGCCTCACTTCAGTAGTAGAAAAGTGGTTGAAATTAGGATAAAAATAGAATGATAAATCACCTAGATGAACAAGATATAAAAGGGAGAAACCAGCGTGGTAAACTATGAACTCATGCCTCTATCGTTTACCAGAAATCCTTGAATGTGCCCACAACATTTGCATAAAGGAGACTATTGACATTATTTATTTAGAGTTTCAAAAAGCCTTAGATAAAATCCCTCACAGGAGGCTTTTAAGATAACATTATAAAATGTCTGGTTGCCCCTAAGGTTTGTACTAGGACCAGTGTCTGTTTGTTTGTTTGTTAGTTATCTGGAAAAGGAAGAGGACAGAGAAGTGACAAAATTTATTTAGGTTAATCAGGAGTAGAGGAAACTGAACAGCATCAGACAGATCTAACAAAGCGAAGTGAATGGGCAGCACAATGGCACGTGGAAGAAATTCAATGTTTACAAATACAAAGTAGTGTACACTGGAAGGAATAGTTAGTGCTACACATGCACATTACTGAGCTCTAATTTAATTGTAACCACTTGGGGAAATATTGTGTGCAACTCCCTGAAAACATTTGCTCCATGTGTAGGTTCAAAAAAGCAAATAGACTGTTAGGATTGAATGCTATGTTCATTTCTGGTCATCCTGTCTCACAAAAAAAAAAAAAAAAAAGAAAAAAAGAAATAGGTCTCCAGCAACTGGTGACAAATGATAAGAGGCAGAGAGACACTCCTGTAGAGGAGAGGTTGAAAAAACTGGAACTGCTTAACATAGAGAAGAGAGAGGGTTATACAAAATAATGAATGGTAACTTATCTAGGCTCTCCTACTTGTCCTTTCTCATAATACAAAACCAAGGGGATATAAATGAAACTAAAAGGCAGTAAATTTAAACCGGATAAAAGTAAATTATTAATTATGGAACTCATTCACACAAGATATCAATGAGGCCAAGTGCTTAGTATAATTAAAAAAGGCTTGCCATTTATATGGATATTGAGAACATCTATGATCAGGATTTTTTTTTTAAATGGGGAGGGGTTGAGAGAGAAATCCTTATGCTTCATAGAATCATAGATGTGCAAGAGTGGAAGGGACCTCAAGAGGTCTTCTAGTCCAGTCCCCTGCACTCAAGGCAGGACTAAGTATTATCTAGACCAGTGAGTGGTTCTCAAACTAGGGCCGCCGCTTGTTCAGGGAAAGCCCCTGGCCCGCGCCGCTTCCTGCAGCCCCCATTGGCCTGGAGCGGCAAACCGCGGCCAGTGGGAGCCGCAATCGGCCGAACCTGCGGACGCGGCAGGTAAACAAATCGGCCTGGCCCGCCAGGGGCTTTCCCTGAACAAGCGGCGGCCCTAGTTTGAGAACCACTGATCTAGACCATCCCTGACAGGTGTTTGTCTAACATGGTCTTACAAATATCTAATGATGGAGATTCTACTACCTCTCTAGGCAATTTATTCCCGTGGTTAACCATCCTGACAGGAAATTTTTCCTAATGTCCAACCTAAACCGCTCTTGCTGCAATTTAAGCCCATTGCCTCTTGCCCTATCCTCAGAGATTAAGAAGAACAATTTTTCTCCCTCTTCCTTATAACAACCTTTTATGTACTTGAAAACTGTTATCGTGTCCCCCCTCAGTTTTCTCTTCTCCAGACTAAACAAACCCATTTTTTTCAATCTTCATTCATAAGTCATGTTTTCTAGATTTCTAATAATTTTTGTTGCTCTTCTCTGGACTTTCTCCAATTTGTCCACATCTTTCCTGGAATGTGACACCCAGAACTGGACACAATACTCCAGCTGAGGCCTAATCAGCATGGAATAGAGTGGAAGAATTACTTTGTGTGTCTTGCATACAAACTTATGCTGCTAATACATCCCAGAATGATGTTTTCTTTTTTTTTTTTTTGCAACAGTGTTACACTGTTGACTTATATTTAGCATGTGTTCCACTATGACCCCCAGATCCCTGTCCTTAGTACTCCTTCCTAGGTAGTCATTTCCCATTTTGTATGTGTACAACTGATTTGTTACTTCCTAAGTGGAGTACTTTGCATTTTTCCTTATTGAATTTCATCCTATTCACTTCAGACCATTTCTCCAGTTTGAGGGCAAAAGCCAACCACAAATTGATAAAGGAACTACCTTCCAAACCATTATGTGTGGAATATTCCATCATTGTCCACTATGGGGTTTCTTGCACCTTCCTCTGAAGTACCTGGTTCTGACCACTATTGGAAACAGGAGACTAGATTAGATAGACTGCTGTTCTGATTTGGAAGGACAGTTACTTTTTCGAGAAAAGTTGAATAGTGTATTTTTCTGAAGGTCTAGACATAAGAAGTGGATCTGCCAAAGTGTCAATAATAATATTTCATCAGGTTTATGCTCCCTGAGTGTATTGAAATATTGATACTACACATATTAATTGCTGCATAACAGGTGGCTGTTATGACTGTTTTGCAGCATTTCTTTCTTTCTAGTCAGTCAAGTGTGACCTGATTTTAAAAGTACTGCAAGCAAGCAGTGAGTACAGTATCTGCTGTACCATTGCACGATGAGAAATTCATTTAGTTAGACAAATAAAGAATTTATATTTGCATGGTGTATTTTATGTAGTATTACTCTGTATTTCACAATGAGAAAGGTGTGTTTTGGCTAGCTTTAATAATCACTATTAATCTGTTTTATTGAAGACATTGAGCAGAGAATCTGGGGGACAGGAAGATGGGAATCAAATGTTTGTAAGATTTGTAATTTCTGTAATGTGTGATTAGAGAGATGGGACTGACACAGGTATAGCTAGTCAGAATAGCTAGTAAGATTCACCGTACAGACATACTGGCTACATGATATGCTTTAGTCTTACACTGTACTGTAATTTTCACTTTATATTTTATTTCTACTAAGTCGTTATGATATAAGAAAACCTTATTTGTAAACTAAACTTTTGTAAATGTATGAGAGATTTTAGAGTTACAGACTTAAAATAGTTTACAAGCACATAGCTAATATTTTATAAAGAAAAGTGCATTCTTTCAACTTTTGAATCAACAACCTGCATTAATTTGAGCTCCACAGATTACAAATACTAGTTGTATGATGGTACTGTAGTTGCACAAATACTGCATTTTTGAACTGGAACTGTCCTTGTAGTTCTGTGTAAACAAAGTATTCAGACAAATTATATTGCTTTTCTTCTACATGCCTAGTAGGTTAATTTATCTTTATGGTGACATGTTACTATGGTTACCATGAGTTGTTTGACCACAGTGTTGTGTTAAAAGCAGAAGTGTGCATAGATTTAAAAAAAAACCTCTAAGTCTGATATTCTGGGTGAAAAATGGCAGTAATTTAGTTGGTTCTTAATTTTAAACTGCAGAACTGTTAGGTAGAGAGGCAAGGTGGGTGAGGTAATATTGTTTATTGGACCAACTTCTGTTTGTGAAAGAGACAAGTGTTGGAGCTCCACCAAACAGCTGTTAGGTGGGAAGAGTGGAATGAATGTCAGTCTTAAGGTAACTTCCCAAGATAGAGAGGAAGGAGAGTTGTGACAACAATAGTGTAAGGATTATGAGATTCCTGACTGGGGAAAGTCAGAGTTTATCATTTCCTTTAAACAGAAAAATGTGTCTCTCCCTTAGGACTAAGTTTTTCCCATTTACTTAAGCCTGAGATGAGCTTGTGCATCTATGAACAGAATTTGGCTCTAAAGTTTTCTTGGTCCTGAAAATATAACTTAGTTAACTGGCTTGGAGTAGGTGCTGAATTCTAACAATGTGCATGTTGTGATGTGGGGACCTGCCTGGCTCTGTCTGCAGGAAGCAGATGCCTATAATTTGGAGAAGGGATATTTGTCATGAGAAATCTGTTAGTTTTATGTGTCTGTGTAAAGTAAGCATCCTGTTTGACATAAAACAAATGATTGCTTGCAGTGTTGTTGTAGCTGTGTTGGTCCAGGATATAAGAGAGACAAGATAGGTGAGGTAATATCTTTTATTGAATCACCTTCTATTGGTGAAAGAGACAACCTCTGTGTAAGCTTGGAGACTTATCTCTTTTACCAACAGAAGTTGGTCCAATAAAAGATATTACCTCACCCACTCTGTCTCTCTCATAAAACAAGTGAGATATTTTGTGCACAGGAAGTAGAGGTGTAATACCCATTTAATGTATGGATAGACCTAACTGATATCATTCTGGCCTTTGGACCCTATGCCCTTCTGATATTTAAAAGAGCATTTAAGGAAGGCAGACAATAGTATACTGAGAACTTTGAGGAAAAAATACATTATTATTGCTATTCAATCATCACCAGTGTGCTTTGCTTTGTACAAACAGAGGGAGATGCAAATCTAGATCCAAGGAAATTAGTCTAAATTAAATTTTTAGAGTTCAGATATATAAGTAGAGCAAGTTTCATGATGTATTCTATATAAATGGTCATTAAAAGGCCTTAATGCATCTTAAACTAACATAGACATAGGGCCTATGCTTTCAAAAGGGACTAGTGGTTTTGGGTAATTCAGTTTTTGGGTATCCAATATGAGATAACTTAAAGGGAACTGATTTGCAGAAATTGGTAAGCATCCACTCTCTAAAAACTCTGGCTCCTTAATGGTGTCTCAAGTTGGGTACCCCAAAATTGAAGCATCCAAAACCACTAGTCACTTTTAAAAATTAGGCCAATGTATTTCCATAAATGGCACTGAGAATTGGCATAACCAGGCCAACCATTTCCCACTGGCTTTCCTTTCCTGGCTAGGGGGAAATCAGGGATTTAAATAGCTACTTGAGCAAGAGGGAGGCACAGATCCATTGGGATGTGCATAAGGGAGCAACTCAGATTCTTCGAGAGAGGTGGCTCGAGCATGATTTAGAAGAGCTAAGTATTTCTGTAACCTTTTTCATTATGAGTGCTCTTGTCCTAGTTATATTTAGATAAACCTAGTGTATTCAGTATGTAATTGTGTAAACAACTTTGTGTTTGTGTACAGTGCCATGCAAACACTCTTGTGTATAATTATTCTAAAACTATTCTCTGGTTTGATCAGCGGTGTTCATATTAAAGCTGCTCATAGTTTGTTTCCCAAGGGAGATGATGTGTGTAAAAGTGCAATCTGCTAGGTGCATTTAGTCCATAAACACCCATAAGAGGGGATGTATAAAATTCGATGTGAGCTGAGCACAAAGGAAAGGATTAACTACATGAAAAGAATTTATTTGCAAAAAATTGGACAAATTGGATTTGTGATAAAGAACAAAAGTAAAGATCTGTGCTTTATCCATGAATTTGTTTTATACTTTACTAAATGAAATATTTGGCAAATAACATAGGAAATATTTTACTGTGGTAGTATGGCAAAATGCTGTGGATGCATTATCTCATTTAGGTCTATGATTCCTCAGCATGCTTGCTCCAATTATTTTAACCTTAACTTCTTATTGTGAAGCATCTGCCATGCTCTTGGCTGTAGTATGAATATTGTGTTCTAGAATGAAATTGGCTTACATACACTACTAGTCATCTATTGGGTAATTAGAAAAAGACGATGGTGGTGTTTAGATTAGTTTGACCAGAGACTAAATGGCTCAGAGACAGGCAAAGGAAGATGAAACCTGTGTGACTTAGGTGGTCCTCTTCTGTCTTGCAAGCACTACCAGATGTAGGGCTTACTATTATGACTAGTCATGATTCTAAGCTCTGCACTAGGTCAAAAAATTTTATAGGGACAGGCTGTATGTAAATGATGAGTCTCAAATCACTTGTGTCGTCAATAAACTCTTCAGATTCAGTTCTATGAAAATCTCTCTCTCTTATCTCATTCTGCCACAGGAAACATTTACTAGAGAAACAACGTTTTCTTACCTAATGAGCCCCAGCTATTGGTTTAATTTTAACTTTTAATGTATTTATTTACTTATTTACAAACCTATTACTTGACTTCTTTGAAAGGTGCTAAACTGACAATCTTTGAGACTGAAATAATGTATCTATCCTCAGGAAATGTTCCATATAGAAAATGGCAATACAAACTCTCCATACTACCCCTGTAATTTGCCTCAAAGCTGATGTAGAGTGAACACTTTTGGAGACATTAGTTTAGTTTTCATTGAATCCTTGACTTTTCTGCTGAAGAAGATTATATTCATGATGTAGGTTCCGTAAAATCAAGTTTATTCACCACCTAGGGCAGGAATGTGGATATAAAGTATGACATAGGTTAACAGAAACAATCACCAGTTCATCCCCAATTTAGAATAACATATTTAGAGCTAGTAGAAATGTTTAGAATTTTAAACTTGATAAATAAACAGAGGAAAAACTTTGACAGAATTTTGTGAGAATTTTTCCCCTTTTTTGATCAGCTCTAAATACATTATCTCTTGCCTTTAGAAGAATATTTGTCATGGTCCTTGTAATTGATATTGCTATCAAAGCACAATATTCAGTCATCTTTACCTCATCACTTATAGATAGATGAAGACACATTCTAGATGGGCTATTCGATATATTCTAAAAGAATCATATTCCTTGAATGGAAATTGAGTCAAAGTGTTATTCTTTCTTAGGTTTTTGCCTTAAGTCATGTTTTTATAAGAAGGGTTTAGGGTGAATAAATGATTTCTTTAGTCAATGGAACCACTGTTTGGATGTCAAAGGGATGCGTTTCAACACAAGAGCAAATAGATTGGCTGATATGAAAATGACCTTGCTGGATTTTAGTTTAGTGATGGGGAAGAGAAGAATTTAGGAGAGAGCTGCTTCTCAAGGTAATATATTGGTTAAAACCAAAGCTAATACTGTAGAAGGTCAAGGAAGGGGAAAAGCTAAGTATCTTCTGCACAAACCTGTGTGAAATGAAGTTATTGCATTGGAACTGCTTGTTTTCATTTAAGAAACATTTTGACAACTCCTTCAGTCCTGAAAATCCAGAACTTTCAACAAAGGAGACTTGAATTACTGGGATATTGATTAAGATAACCATCCAAAACTGAAGGAGGCAAATGTATTAGAGGCATTGCTAGATTTCTTTCATAAATACTTTGAGGAAAAAACTTTAACAGCAACCTGCCCTAGAAGGAGACTATTAGGGAACTAATTGTAGGAAATAAGCTAAATATGTTAAATAGGATGGATGTAGGGAATATTGAAGAGCTAGAGTTCACAACTTGGAAATGCCATGAGGGTAAATAGTGAAGAAAGAAACACTTTTTACTGAGAAAAATGATTTTAAGGGAATGGGAAATACACTCATGTACTTATTTGTTTTTAACTTGTGGTAGCAGGTGTCCTTTGTGCCCCAGTCATAGTTAAGGCTGCGAGTTTGTCAGAGGTCACAGATTCTGTGACATTCTGTGACCTCCGTGACTTCTGTAGCGGCTGGTGCTGGCTCAGGGTCTGCCTGAGCTGAGCAGCACCTGGGCCAGCAGCAGCAGTTTGGGTGTGTGTGAGGGAGCTAAGGGGGGGGGGATTGGGGTGTGCGGGGGGGCACTTACCTCGGGGTGAGGGGCTCCCCAGCTCACCCTGGCATGACCCTGCAGCTCCTAGGTGGCGGAGGGGCCAGGGGGCTCTGCACTGCCTGTGACCGCAGCTCCCTGCCCCTGCAGTTCCCATTGGCTGCCGTTCCTGTCCAGTGGGAGCTGTGTTGCCGGCGCTTGTGGCGGGAGGGGAGCAGCACGCGGACGAGCCCCCTGGCCCCTCTGCCTCCTAGGAGCTGCAGGGATGCGGAGCCAGGTAGGGAGCCCCCGCCCACCCCCCCCCCCCCCCCCACCCCGGGGCCCGCCCCCCCCCCCCCCAGCAGTAGCAGGATCCTGGGCCACCTCCCCCAGCACCCATGGTGCCCCGACCGCCCCCACCAGAGCACCCGTGGCCCCCCGCCCAAGTTTTAGTTAGTGGTATATAGTAAAAGTCATGGATAGGTCACAGGCGGTGAATTTTTGTTTACTGCCCGTGACCTGTCCATGACTTTTACTAAAAATACTCGTGACTAAAATGCAGCCTTAGTTGTAGTCCATGTGATTCCCATGATGCAGCTTGGTCAGAGGGAGACCTCGGTGCATCATGGTAGAAATAGTCTGGCTGAGGAGTCCAGCACACAGGAGAGGATGGGGGCATGAAGTACTCACTCCCATGAGGTTCTGCAGCACCTTAATTTAATCTCAGACTGACCTGAAACGAAAAATTTCAGTTTACTTTTCCTGAAGGGAAATAAAAAAACCCCAGCAAAATAGAAATTTTCCCATGAAAAATTTAGATTTTGCTGAAATTTGATTTTCTCTTGGAATATCATTTCATTGGAAAGTTCCAGACCCAGCTCTAGTGGCTGTCATCTAGCTGAGGAGGGTCTGACAGGACTCAGGAGAGCTGTAGACTTTGCCTCAAAGTATGGTCCAGAAGTGAGATTGTGTATGAGCTAGTGACAGTGCTGTAACGTCTCTTTGCCTTGGCAAGCTTACTTCTCTCAACTGTGTTTAGTTGAGAACTTTTTGTATATAGTTATTAAAAATTGTTATAGTTATAGTTCCCTTACTGTTAGAGTTAATAAGTTTGTTAGTTCCGAACGGGACTTAGCCTAGGGACGGTGCATGCCCCAGTCCCTGGGCCTCAAACCTTGTGACTGTTGCAAGAAACCCATGCCAGTCAGTGATCCCCATAGAAGCTGTCTGAAGTGTTTAGGGGAAACCCACGTGGGTGACAAGTGTCGCATTTGCAAGAGCTTCAGATTGCAGACCAAAAAGGAGCAGGACCTTCATCTCCAAGCTCTCCTTATGGAGTCTGCCCTCGCACCAGCATTGCAGCCAACAAGATCAGACTCTGCTCCTAGCACTGCGGCCTCGGTGCGGAGTGCGCTACCGGCATCGATCCCCATCCCTGGTAGCGGCTAAAAACAAAGAAAGGCCAGGAGGGGATGTTCCCCTACCTCTGATAAAGGGAAAGAGAGAGCTGGAGGAGAGCAAAGACCTGCATGGGTCAGCTCTTCCCCTCTGGACTCCAACTCCCACGGAGCGATTGAGCAAACTTCAAGGCCCGCCCGCCACCCCAGGAAGCGGCAGAGGCACTTGGCACCTGGCGGTGCGGTCCATGCCAGAGGCCTTTCAGGCCGCTAAAGACATACTTTCTCTTCCAGTGTCACCCACGCCAGCCGCTGAGGTGCCCCATTCGAGGCTTGGGATTCTTCCAGAGGTCCCATCAGTGTGGCACTGCTCCTCACCGCAGGGGGTGTCGCGTCAGCGCTCACCTGAACAGCGCCACCAGCCCCCAGACGCGGATTGGCTTGCCTGCCAGATTTCCCAGCGTGGCCCCAGACTCTAGGCAGCATTCCTCGGGCTCTAGGCGTCGATTGCCAGCATTCTGGCACAGACCCGCAGAGGTACGGCCCCAGAGCCCCGTGCCAGGAGCTCCCGAGCCACTCTCTCAGCTCATGGCATGGTTCTGGAGGGTCAAGATGCCAGTCCCGGGAGCCCCCTCACCGGTTGCCAAATCATCGGTATGGTTCACCGTGGGCGCATCAACAGTTTCTGACACGTCGATCTTCCTGTTCCCATTCCCGATCTACGGAGCAGCACCGCTTTCTAAGCATAAGGCATCGATTTCTGGGGTACCATCGCCGATCCACCGAACACTGTCACTGCTTACCAGGGGTGCAGCACTGAGAGACATCACCCCCGTACAGGTCCACAATGGAGGTCTACAGCCACAGCCGACGGGATCGGGGTAGACAGGCGGCCTCGGTACTGTCCTGGTCCCCCAGACAAGTCTCCCCCTCCTTGGGCTCGAACAGCAAGGAGGAGATCCTGCCTGCGGGCCAAGGCCACCCATCGGGGGCATTGGCATTCCCTGCTGGACCATCAGTGGCAGCATGGCCCCAAGGCCAGTGGCCTGCCCCTGGCAACTGTGGAACCCCTAGGGATTTCTCCACCTGTCGCGGGGGCATAGGTCAGCCTCGGGCATCTGACAGGTGATCAGCGACAGTCTCCCACCCGCCACCTGACTCGGACATGGAGTCAGAGCAGGCTCCCCAGGGCCGGCCAGCCACGGCTGAGACTCCCATAGCAGAAGCAGCGGAGTTGGCAGACCAGCCTGTACCTGCCTCCTCATCATCTTTGCCCGATGAGGCGATAGCAGGGCCCTCTTACTCTGTTCCCCAGGATGATGCCAGGCGCTTTTGAAGAGGGTCGCCTCACACCTGGAGCTGGAAACCGAGGAACTGGTGGAGCCCTCAGACTCCCTGTTCGATGTGCTGAGTATAGCAGCCCCCTCCAAGGTGGCATTGCCGGTGCACGAGGGAGTGGTGAAAATTATGGCAGACACTTTCCTCACTGCCCCCCATCTCCAAGTGGGCAGAAAGAAAATACTACATCCCCGCTAAGGGCTATGATTATCTTTATACCAACCCTGCCCCAAGCTCACTGGTTGTGTCGGCAGCCAATGAGTGCCAACTGGGATCGATGCCTAAGAACAAGGCGGCAAAGAGGCTCGATCTCTTTGGTAGAAAAATTTATTCTACATCCATCCTTCAGCTGAGAGTGGCCAACCATCAGGCCTTACTTGGCCCTTATGATTTTAACATTTGGTTGTCCATGGCCAAGTTCACAGATTCAGTGCCAGAGGAATCCAGGAAGGAATTCCTGGCTATCCTCGATGAGGGCAGAGTGGTAGCCAGGGTAGCCCTCCAAGTGGCCTTAGATGTGGCAGACTCTGTGGCCTGGACCATAGCCTCAGCCATTTCAATGAGGCGGGCGTTCTGGTTGCAGTCGTCAGGCCTATCAACAGAGGTTCAACAATCCATCCAGGACCTCCCATTCGATGACCTGGCATTGTTTTCCGAACAAACGGACAGTAAATTACATGGCCTGAAAGACACTAGGGCTACCTTGCGCTCTCTGGGCCTTTATATACCAGGGTTGGTGAGGAAGCGGTTTAAGCTGCAAAAGCCCCACAGGTTCAGGAACCAACCTCGGTCGGAGCCCTTCTGCAAAAAGGACAAGGACTATAAGTGCTGGCAAGGCCATCAGCTGGCATCCTCTGCTCACTCAAGCTCCACCCGTAACCAACTGGGTAGCAAGCAGGTATTTAGAGAGTGTGCTTGAGGGCGACCTTCCAGCGTGTGTCTTGGATCCTGCTTCCCTGTTATTTTCCAACCATCTGTCACTCTTCCTCCCTTCCTGGTCTGCTATAACATCGGACCGGTGGGCCCTCAGCCCCCCCTTCCTATCACTCTTCAGGGACCCTTCTCACAAGCATCTGCTCATTCAGGAGGTGCAGGGCCTTCTGCGTGTGGGAGCCGTGGAGGAAGTCCCACTGCATTTGAGGGGGAAAGAGTTTTACTCCCTCTATTTTTTGATCCCAAAAGTCAAAGGGGGGGTCTGTGTCCCATACTTGACCCGTGGAGCCTCAACAAATATCTCAAGAAGTTGAAGTTCCACATAGTATCCTTGGCCTGGATCAGAGAGACTGGTACGCCGCCCTTGATCTGAAAGATGTGTACTTTCACATATCGATATTCCAGTCTCAGACCGTTCCTACGTTTTGTAGTTGGGACTGCCTACTACCAATTTGCAGTGCTCCCTTTTGGCCTAGCAATGGCGCCAAGGGTGCTTATGAAATGCATGTCAATGGTGGCGGCCTACCTCAGACGTCTGGGTATCCAGATTTACCCGTAGCTCGACAACTGGCTCATCAAGGGCTGATCCAGGTCCAGCGCAGTGTTGAGATGCTGCAAGCCACTTGTCACGCTTTGGGCCTGCTGATAAACGAACAAAACTAAACGTTAATCGTGGTCCAATGGATAGAGTTTATCGGAGCAGTACTCGACACTACCCAAGCCAGAGCATTTCTCCCAGAGGCCAGGTTCAGGGTAATGTCAGACCTGATTGCCAGCGTCACCGCACATCCGCTCACCATGGGCCGGGTCTGTCTCAGACTATTGGGTCACACGGCAGCATGCACGTATGTTGTCCACCATGCAAGATTCAGGCTGTGTCCCCTCCAGATGTGGCTGGTGTCGGTCTACTCCCCGGACAGACATCACCTAGACAAGGTAATCACAAGGGTCACCTCTCTGCAGTGGTGGTCCAACGCAATGTTGGTATTGGAAAGAGTGCCGTTCGTGAGCCTGTGACTCACGGTCTCCCTGATTTCGGATGTGTCCGACCCCGGTTGGGAAGCACATCTCGGTATGCTGCGGACTCAAGGGTTATGGTCTCGAAAGAGCTTGCATTACATATAAACGTCAGGGAGCTCAGGACCATCTGTCTGGCTTGCGATGTCTTCCTTCCCCAACTGTCCGGTTGGGTGGTGTAGGTGTTGACGGACAACATGGCCTCCATGTTCTATGTCAGTAGGTGGGGGGAGCGCGTCCGTCGGCTCTTGGCCAGGAGGCCCTCCGTCTGTGGGACTTCTGCATTCAGCATGCAATCCACCTGGAAGCTTCGCGCCTTCCCAGTGTCTGGACCATGCTGGCAGATTGCCTCAGCAGGTCCTTCTTCTCTCACCATAAGTGATCCCTCCATTCGGAGGTCGTCAGAGTGCTCTTCCAGAAGTGGGGAGCTCCCAGAGTGGATCTGTTCGCCACCAGGCAGAACAGAAAGTGTCATCAGTTCTGCTCTCTCCAAGGCCTCAGCAGAGGCTCACTTTCCGATGCCTTTCTCCTGTCATGGTCAGGGGACCTGATGTATGCCTTTCCGCCAAATTCGCTCATCAGCAAAGTCCTCTCAAGAGGGACAAGGCCTGGGTCATTATGATCGCCCTGGTGTGGCCTCGCCAGCATTGGTTTGGCATGCTCATGGACCTGGCCAGGGCAGCCCCGTGGTCATTTCCCAGCCACCCAGACCTACTCTCGCAGGATTACAGTCGGCTCCTGCACCCAAACCGTACCTCTCTCCACCTCACAGCTTGGCTGCTGCATGGTTGAATCTAGAGAAAAGGCCTGCTCCAGTCTGGTACAGCAGGTTCTCTGGGAAAGCAGAAAGCCCTCCACCAGAGCGACTTACCTGCCAAAGTGGAAGCGTTTCTCCCGCTGGGTATTGGAGCGCAACATCTCCCCGACCCAGTCATCTCTGCAGTGCATCCTGGATTACCTGCTTCTCTTAAAGCACCAGGGTCTTGGCTTCTCTTTGATTAAGGTGCACCTGGCAGCCATATCGGCCTTACATCCTCACGTCCAAGGTAGATCGGTGTTCTCGCATGAGATGTTGATCAGGTTCTTGAAAGGCTCTTTCCGCCAATCTGGGACCTGATTCCCCAGTGGGACATCAACCTCGTCCTCTCCAGGCTCACGGGTCAACCCTCTGAGCCTATGGCTTCTTGGTTGTATTCCTTGTAGTGATTACCTCGGTGAGGTGTCTCTGAGATGAAAGTCCTCACTTCGGAGCTCCCATACACAATATTCTACAAGGACAAGGTCCAGCTATGGCCCCACCCGGCATTTCTGCCTAAGGTGATGTCGCACTTCCATGTCAACCAGGATATCTTCCTCCCGGTGTTCTGTCCAAAGCCTCACACGACCAACGAGGAGAGGCGGTTGCACACTCTAGATGTCGGGCACACCCTGGCATTCTACCTGGAGCGTACCAAGCCCTTCTGCAAATCTACCCAGCTCTTTATCGTGATAGCTGACAGGATGAAGGGCCTTCTGGTGTCCTTTCAAAGGATTTTGAATTGGATCACCACTTGCATCCATACTTGTTATGAGTCAGTGCAGGCAGTGCCTCCACCGATAGTGAAGGCTCACTCGCCTAGGACTCAGGCGTCTTTCGCTGCCTTTCTGGTGCATGTCCCTATCCAGGACATCTGCAGGGCTGCGATGTGGTCTTCAGTACACACGTTCACGACACATTACACCAGCACTCAGCAGACCAAAGATGACGCTGGCTTCAGCAGACCTGTGTTGCAATCGACACATCCATGAACTCCTACTCGCCTCTGGTGATACTGCTTGGGAGTCACCTACAATGGAATGGATATGAGCACGCACTCGAAGAAGAAAAGACTGTTACCTTTTGTAACTGTTGTTCTTCGAGGTGTGTTGCTCATGTCCACTCCATGACCCGCCCTCCTTCCTCACAGTCGGAGTTCTGGCTAGAAGGAACTGAGGGAGCCGGCGGCACCCCTTATATAGGTGCATATGTGCACCACTCCAGAGAGCGCCAGAGCCGGTCCCCTACGGATACCACTGATACAAAACTTCCAGCACCGGTGCATGTGGCGAGCACACACGCCTACAATGGAATGGACATGAGCAACACGTCTCACTGTAATAGATTTTGTTACTTTGATGTCTTGGGGAAATTTACTAAATATTTACACTCTTAGTAGCAATTACTTTTTAACCTTTATAAAAATGAAATACAATAGATTTGTCCAAGACATCTTAACACAGATGTTGTCAACCTACTTTGAAAGCCCTGTTTGTAATGCATAAGTGAGATCCTACATGTTCCTATGTAATGAGAGCAAATGTGTAATAGGGCACTATTGGTTCCCCTTTACAAGGGCCAGTGGAGAAGAAAGGCAGCTAGTTAATACTGACATGTAGCTGCTTTCCCAAGGCTGCTGCAATGGAACTGTGCTCTGTGTGGCTAAGAGGCGAGACCAAGGGAAGAATAAAGAAAGCAGTTGGTCTTCATAGCTTATTGACATTGCATTGTCAGTCCCTTCACTGCAGCATTAACTCCCTCTTTCCCGCTTTTCCAGCCCAAAGGGATCTTCATGCATGGAAAACCCATGTGCAGAAGACATCAATGCCATGGTTGGTAGTGAGGATTGGGAAAAGGCCAGTGAACCATAAGTTTGTCCCCTCTCCTGGCCTTTGTCAGCTGGTCTGGCCATCCTGTGATGAGTCACCTCTGAGCATGTCTAAACCCAAGTTACCCTGACCCTGCTTAAACCTGACGAGTCATCCCTGAGCCAGAGAGTTTGATCAATCATCAGAGGTGCAGGTCTTGTGACAGGGCCCATGCCATTCAACCAGGGTTCAGCCAGTCCATAGATGAGGACTCAACTGGGTGACCCCAAAGCAGGTATATAGGCTGCTAAGGGAAGCAGTCTCTCAAGACTGCTCAGTGTCACTACTTGGCCAGGAACACTCCCATTGTCAGTAATTTCAACAGATTGTTCTTGCTCTGGCTCTTGCTAGTGCTCCAGCTGGCTCTAGCCCATGCCTGTCTTCATGCTAGCCATACCCTGTTCCAGTCTGCATCTGCTTCCGCCTCAGCTGGCTGCCTGGCAGTTCTGACAGCTACTTCACTCAGATCTGCTCCATTGCTGGCCCCACCTTTAGCAAAGGAATTTGCTGGGGAGTTGCATCAATCCATTGCCATACCTATAGCACGGATTACTCTATCTTGGGAAGAAATGACTCTGAAAAAGATTTGGATGTCATGGTGGATAATCAGCCAAACATGAGTTCCCAGTGTGATGCTGTGGCCAAAAGGGCTAATGCAATTCTGGGATGCATAAACAGAGGAGTCTCAAGTAGGAGTAGAGAGGTTATTTTACCTCTGTATTTGGCACTGGTGCAACCTCTGCTGGAATACTGTGTCCAGTTCTGGTGTCCACAATTCAAGGAAGTTGATAAATTGGAGAGGTTTGGAGAAGAGCCACCAGAATGATTAAAGGATTAGAAAACATGCCTTATAGTGCTAAAATCAAAGAGCTCAATCTGTTTATCTGAACAAAGAAAATTAGGGGGCAACTTCATCACAGTTTATAAGCATCTACATGAGGAACAAAAAATTGATAATGGGCTCTTCTGTATAGCAGGTATAATAAGGTCCAAGGGCTGGAAACTGAAGCTAGACAAATTTAGAGTGGAAATAAAGCACAAATTTTTAACAGCGAGGATAATTAACCAGTGGAACAACTTATCTAGGGTTGTGGCCACCCCTGGCAATTTTTAAAATCAACATTGGATGTTTTCCTAAAAGATATACTTTAGTTTAAACAGGAAAATTCAGGGAAGTTCTGTGGCCTGTGTTATGTAGGAGGTCAGACTAGATGATCGCACTGGTCACTTTTGACCTTATCTATGAATATGCAAGGTGACTAACATCTGTCATGTGTAGTTCATTCTCTCCTCTCCCCAGGGGGAGAAGTGTGTGTGGAGTGGACTGTTTTGCATTATAATGTATACGCTGCTCTGTGCTTATGTTAAAGTTAGGTTGAAGAAGAGCACTGTGTACTTGGAGCAGAAGGTGGAGAAGTTTGTGGTGGGCCTTAGTTCCTGTGGGAGATCATTCCACTTTCTGGGACCAGTTCCCGAGAAAGCTCTGTCTCCTGCACAGACTAGCTTTATCTGCAGAGACTACTGTTATGATAAAAAGTTCCATTGTTCCAAAGTTGTTAACCATGGGCTTTATCCCAGAGTTTTAGGTGTTCTTTTGATCTAGGCTGTTAAGCACCTGGAAGATAAAGACTGAAACCATGAACTTCACTTAGCATTAGTATTTTATAGGAAGTATTTTATAGGAAGCCAATGTACAGAGCAGAGGACAGGTTTGATGTGCTTGTGGTAGCCAGTGTTCGTGAGGAGATATGCTACAATATTCTGTACTAGTTGGAGTTTCCTAAGGGTTAATGGCTTCATGCCCAAGTATGTTGCATTACTGTAGACCAGACAGGAGGAGAAGAAGGGATGTGTAAGTGAGGCCAACTCATCAGTTACCAGGATGGGATGGAGTCTCCCAGTCAGCCAGGGGCAGTAGAACGCATTACTCACACATGCAGTTATATGATAGCTTAGCATCAGCATCTGGGAACACTCCTGAACTATAGACTGAATTGACCAATTGTAGCTGTGTACCTTTAATCAAAAGAGACTGCATCATGGCTACACACTCTTCGAAGTGCTTTTCTCTGCCCACCAGCATATTTCTGTCTTGCTTGGACTCACCTTCAATAAGCTGTTCTTTATCCATGACAGCCTAAAGCTTCCAGGGGTAAGTTGTTACTGGAGCTGGTCAACAAACTTTTTTTTGGTGCAAAAAAAATCCTGAATGAAAAATGCTCATTCCAAATGTTTAGTTCTGTTTTTTTGGAGGGCTGGGGAAGGGAGCGGGAGGGAGGAAATTTTAAAGCAAACTGAAATTTTTGTTTTGGATTTTGAATACAAATTTTGATTTGTTTCAGATTTTGAAAATTGAAATATTGGCTCTTGGATTTTTGTTTTGCTTCTCATTTTTTTCTTCCTCCTTGCTACTAAATGAATAAATAATAAAATAATGTCCAGTTCCTGCACCATCACCACTATTATCTATCTTTCTTTTTACTGCAGAGTGGCAAAGTTAGTGTGCCATTTTCCCATTTGCCACCTTGTAAGTTTTCCAAAGTTGGGAAAGTTTTGAAAAGTTATAGACGAAAAAAGGAAAACCGAAAAAGTGAAAAAGATACCTAGACATCATTAATTCTCTAGCATCCAGTGAGGAAAGGGAGGAAAAAACAAAATTTCAAAATATTTTGTCTGTTGACATCTGAAATGAAAATTTCATACAGAACAAAACAAATATTTTTGTTTTGAAATTTCCCATTTAAAAAAAAAATACTGTTTTTCCTGCAGAGTTAACTCAGTTATTTAAGCTCAGGTTAGCCTACCTGGGGTGAGAGCAGCCATACTGAGAAGTAACACTCAAACTGCATGGAGTGGTTGTGTTAGCTAATTCGAGCTATGACCTATACCTCCTGACAGACAAGCCCGAGTTCAAAGCAGCGCCACACTGTAGTTAAGGGATTTTGTGTGTGGATGGAACTTAAGTTAGAGGCAACACTCAAGTTAACTCTGCAGTGAAGATATGCCCTTAGTAACAAATGAAATCAACTAGCTCTTTTTTGTAATCCTCTTCCTCCTCTGACCCATACGCCATCAGTGTTCGATATGTTAGTGCCTTGAATATTCATAGTGTTTAATAACTGATAAATTTTAATAGTTTATTTGGTGTGGCCAGATCTGCTTGTGAACAATGGAAGTTAAGCTATTGCTTGTGTCTACAATATGTAAGGCTGTGAAAGATGTTCAAGTAGCATTGGAATGTTGAATGGCTTTTTTGCCGTATTTTCTGAATTGTGCAGTAATTAGATCAGAAAATTGAATAGAGATGACTAAGCCCCTTCCATCTCAGTATTAAATAGTGAATAAACTGGTGCATATGTGCCATCACATTATTTGTTTACAACAAAGCTAGTAAGGTAGGCAAGGATTTTGTGGGGTGTGTGTGTATGTTTTTCAGTGGTACAGCTAAAGTTATTGAGAAATGCTTTCCTATTCAATGCATCATGGAGTGTCTTTGAAGATAGGTATTAAAATTAGTCTCTCATTTATGGAGCATTTGAAGCACATTGTCTGCTTTTCACTGATGATAATGTTGGGACCTGTCAGTTCATGTCCTACATTTTTGGTTATTTTGGCAATGAATCTTACTAAAGTAATTTAAAAGGGAAACTTGCTTACAAGAAACATGAAATTGCACTTGTGGGTAAGAAATTATCCTGGTTTCAGTTTATGAAACACCACACTCGAATCCTACAAACTATGACCAGGATCCTGCAAAAGCTTATGCACGTGCATAGCTTTAAACATTGTGAGTGAAATTCTGGCACCATTGAAGTCAATGGGAGTTTTGCTGTTGACATCAACTAAGCCAGGATTTCACCCACAGTGTATAAAGATAAGCATGTGCATAAGTCTTTGCAGAATTGAGCCTGTGTCTTTGATCAAAAAAGGCTGATCTTGTGTTCATGAAAGCATTTTAATTTCCACATATGCAGATTTTAACTTGTAGGTCACACAAAGCTAGTAAAACAATGGAACATCTGGTAAGTTTTACCAGATTGTATTTTTTTTTTTATTCCGGTTTAAAAAAAAGAAAAGGATTACGTCAGTTTCTGACAGTTTCTTATGTAGTCACATATGCTATTTGCCCCCAAAACCAACCTTCGTTACAATCCAGGGCAAATATACTTGACTTTGTTATCACAGGCCAAATTTCAAAGGATTATGGCTGAAAATGTTGGCACTGTTTTGCAAAGCTAGCTCTTCTTTCATGGAGTGAAGTAATAATAAATGTTCATCCATTGTTGAAGTGAACCATTTCTTGGGCACTCTTTGAATAATGAGCCATATGCTAAAACTTATTGGGGGGGGGAGAAATAATTTAGACAGTTGTTGTTTTTCATGCCTGTCAAGATTTATACTATGGAAAACAGACAGTTACTGTGAAAATGGTTTTGTTATGCAATGTTTAATAGACTTTTTTTTTTAAACAGAAACTTGTTAGTCTTAAATGTTTTGCTTTATTATCTTCCAGTCTGTTCCTTTGAAAACTTGATTTTACTCTGTACTCCAGTTTGTTGAATAAGCTTTTGTATACTCTGTGCTCCCATCTGTGTGTCATATTATAGATTTGGATCCATATGGAATGTAAATCTTGTTCTGGCCTAAATCTGAGTCTAATCCTTTTCATAGCTTTTGTAGAAAATGAACTTCCTCTGCACGGTGTCAAGATTTCTGAGGTCAGTACTATCTGGATATTCTCCCAATTTTTTTAACAGGTTTAAAAAGTCTTGTATTGTTATGCAGTACAAATTAATTGTTCTTGTACTACTGACCTATAATCATCATGAGTGTGGTACCTCATTACTATTTTATTTTCTGTAAAAATGTGTGGGGGGAAAACGTATGGATTCCTTTATTTTAATTACTTTATATTGGCATTGTAACACTATCTGATGGAGCCAAGGATTGTGAGTGTTGTGAGATGTATTGTTATGAAATCAATTATTAGCGATTTACAAATAATTAGGAGCTAAGGTACAGTGCCCAAATATTAGAGAGATTGTTATGACAGAGATTGTAAAGGAGGTGGAAAATACAAGTATCTTCCATTAAAAATTGTATTTATTTATTTTGGATATCCTTCACTTGTTCCTTTTAGACCTAAGGTTAAAAAAGTTACTTAATTGAGCAATAATTAAGGGGGAGAGGGATAGCTCAGTAGTTTGAGCGTTGGCCTGCTAAACCCAGGGTTGTGAGTTCAATCCTTGAGGGGGCCACTTAGGGATCTGGGGCAAAATCAGTACTTGGTCCTGCTAGTGAAGGCAGGGGGCTGGACTCGATGACCTTCAAGGTCCCTTCCAGTTCTAGGAGATAGGATATCTCCATTAAAAAAAAATATAAAAATAATGAGTCTAAAAATTCACAGTCATTGGTTTATTTATTGTAAGTTATTTTGGGATTCATTAAGCATTTTCTAACAAGTCATTTTTGGTATCAAGCTCTTCTGCATTATTTTGCGGCATTTTTCATGGTTTGCTCCTTAGTGGAATGTTTATAATTGTCACAATTTTTCCCATGCCTATTTCCCTAGGAAGCTACAAGCAAATAATAATTTCCATATTCCTCAGAGGGCCTTGAACAGAAAATGGAAACAAACTTTACCTTGATTTAGTAGAACTATAACAATCCTAGTTTTGTATACACATCTGTGGGAAATCACTGTACATGTAGCTTTTTCTTTTTTATAATTATACTTTAATCAAGGATGTCACATAACTCTCTTCATGTTAATAAAATATTTACAGTGCAGAGACTCAAACAAAATATGATAGGCTATAATCAGGTAATGATATGGAAAAGCATCCTAACCACATGTGTAGATTTTAAAAGATTTAAGTAAGTCTGTTCGCTTTGTGTATCTGCATGTGTGTATCAAGGAGAGAATATACCCCAAACATGTGATGATGATGGGCGATCACTTGTTACTGAGTATGATCATCTTTCATGGGAGTTAGGGGTCCTCAGGTTGCTAATAAGGCCAATCCTTGAACCACAAGTTCTATTACAATAAGGGAGATGTTTTCAGGCTCAGCAGGAGGCTGTTGACCATGACTGGAAGCCAGTCTCTCCTTCCTTTTGCGCCTCTTGTCCTCTTCAACTTGTCGGCGAGCAAGTTCAAAATGCAGGGGACCATCACGTAGGACTTCACTCCATTTTAAGCGATCCTGGGCAAGTGTCTCCCAAGTGTCAATGTCAATATTACACTTTTTTAGATTGTCCTTCAGCAAGTCCTTATAATGCTTCCATTGTCCACCTATGTTGCGGTGCCCTTCTTTCAGCTGAGAAAACAGGACCTTTTTTGGGAGGCGATGGTCTGGCATCCGGACAACATGACCAGTCCAGTAGAATTGCTGACGGATGATCATTGCCTTGATACTGGTGGTCTTTGCCTCTACCAGAACACTAATATTGTTGCACCTGTCTTCCCACTTGATTGTCAGAATCTTACAAAGGCAGCGTTGATGGTGCCTCTCAAGGACTTTCAAGTGGTGTCTATAGGTTGTCCAAGTTTTGGACCCATACAACAGTGTTGGGAGAATAACAGCTTGATAAAGAAGAAGCTTGGTGTCTGTTCGAATGTCATGATCTTCAAAAATGCTGTGCTATAAACAAGAAAAAGCTACACTGGCACAGCTCAGGTGATGTTGAATTTCTGCATCAATATCTGCCTTGGATGAAAGATGACTTCCAAGGTAGAGGAAATGATTGACATTCTCCAGTGCCATTCCATTGATTTTGATAGATGGGGCATGTAATACTACATTTGGAGAGGGCTGATAGAGCACTTTAGTCTTCTTGATATTAAGAGTGAAACCATGACATGCATAAACATCGGCAAACACGTTCAAGATAGTTTGAAGATCTTTCTCATTGTGGGCAAAGATTGCGTTGTCATCAGCATAATGAAGTTCCACAATATATGTTGTGGAGATCTTACTCTTGGCTTTCGGCCTGCTAAGCCTGAGTAAATGATTCTGTAAATGATTTCAACGCCAGCTGTAAACTTCCCAGCAATTAGGTAAAGAATGACGGCAATAAAAACCACAAACATGGTTGAAGTAATGATACAGCCCTGTTTGACTCCTTTTTGTACTTGGAAAGGTTCACTCTGGGAGCATACTTTGCTGACTGAGGGTCATAAAGTTGTATTTATCTTAGGAGGACTATTGTCTTGTACTCTTTATGAAACTTGCCACAACATGGATAATATTTACTATCAGCTTCAATAGCCACATAAAAACAAATGTTCCGCACTGTTCCATCACCAAGGAAAAGAGCTCAGCAAGGCTACAAAGGAAGAGAGAGGTTCCACTCACTGTTACTTCTTACAGAGAGGGTCCTGTAGAACAGGCCAAAACAAGCCATCATATAAAAATATGTCAGTGCTGAAACTTGTATGTGCAGGTGGAGCTCAGGAAACATTTTCTAAGGCCTGGTCTACACTAAAAAGTTAGGTCGAAGGAAGCCACCTTAAGTCGACCTGTTAATGTATGTGTCTACACTACCAGGTCCTTTACGCCAACCTAAGTCACCTCTAATGTTGACTTCTGTAATCCACCTCTGTGAGAGGCGTAGTGCTTACTTCGATTTTCATGGATCAACTGCGAGGTAGTGCAATTTGACTTAATTGGCCTCCAGGTGGTGTCCCACAATGCTCATCTGTGACCACTCTGGAGATCATTCTCAACTCTGATGGAAATGGGGTGGGAGAGGAATGGTGGTGTGAGAGTGAGAGAGAGAGAGAGATGTTATTAAGGCTTTAGCTAGTTATTCAGCTGCCTCCAGGGGAGCCAGTGGAAGGATGGAGGTAAACCATCTTGAAAATCTGGTTTTTCTGGTTCCATTTTTGACTGAGGTTAACTGTATGGTATACAGCAGCACAACACTATGTGCATTCTTGTCAATGCACTGGGTGCACAAAAGTATTCATTGCGTAAGTCATCTAAAAATGACTAAAATTCAGGAATAACTTAATTTTATCAAGCATAGGTATTTCATTACAAAAGAGGGAGTGTGAAAGATTCTTCCAGTTCAAACAATTAGTCCTGAATTTAAGGATCATGTTAGACAGTTTCTGCCATCTCTAGTATCATAGTTTGTATCAGTAGTTCTCAGCCTTGCCAGACTACTGTACTCCTTTCAGGAGTCTGATTTGTCTTCCGTATCCCAAGTTTCACTTCACTTAAAAACTACTTGTGCAATAGTGTGTTCACACTTGCAGCGGTATTCGGAGTGGTGCACTCTGGGCAGCTATCCCACAGAGCATCTCTTCCTCCTCTGCCACTAAGAGTTGTGGGAAGGCAGAGGGGGTGCGGGCATCCTAGGTCCTGTGCCAATGCCCAGTGATGTATTGCTTCGCATCCCAGAAATCCCTGTGCTTCCATCCGCATTTGGTGCCGTCTTTCAACAGTTTGTGTACTGCGTGCTCTGCTTCTTCGGTCTGCAGGAATGGATCCCGCACTGTTGACCAGTATGCTGCTCACTCTGACTAACATGTCACAAGTGGCAGTGGAGTTTTTCCTTAAACTACAAAGACAAGAGTGCAACATCGATCTTGCCACGCGTAGTAGCTACAACGTGAGATTGCTTGTGGCATTCACGGAGGTGCTGACCACAGAGGAACGCCGCTTTTGGGGTTGGGAAACAAGCACTCAGTGGTGAGATCACATCGTCATGCACATCTGGGATGACGAGAAGTGGCTGCAGAACTTTCGGATGAGGAAAGCCACATTCATGGGACTGTGTGATGTGCTCACCCCAGCCCTGTGATGCAAGGACACGAGAATGAGAGCTGCCCTGCCGTTGGGGCAGTGCGTGGCGATTGCACTGTGGAAGCTGGTTACTCCAGACTGCTACCGATCGGTCGCTAACCAGTTTGGAGTGGGAAAGTCAACTGTTGGACTCGTGTTGACGGGAGTCTGCAGGGCCATTAATTGCATCCTGCTCCAAAAGACCGTAATTCTGGACAACGTGCGTGACATAGTGCATGGCTTTGCACAAATGGGCTTCCCTAACTGTGGAAGAGTGATAGATGGCATGCATATTCCAATTCTGGCACCAGACCACCTAGCCACCAAGTACATGAATCGGAAGGGGTATTTCTCTATGGTTCTCCAGGCGTTTGTGGATCACCGTGGGTGTTTCACGGACATTAACGCAGGCTGGTCCAGAAAGGGGCATGACACACGCATCTTTCGGAACTGGCCTATACAGGAAGCTGCATGCAGGGATTTTCTTCACGGTCCAGAAGATCACCGTAGGGGAAGTCGAAATGCCCATTGTGATCCTGGGAGACCCCGCCTACCCCTTTATTCCATGGTTTATGAAGCCATACATGGGGCACCTTGACAGCAGCAAGGAGCGGTTCAACAACAGGCTGAGCAAGTGCAGAATGAGTGTTGAGTGTGCTTTTGGCCATTTAAAGGCCCACTGCCGCTGCCTATATGGGAGGCTGGACCTGGCCAATGACAATATTCCTATGCCTATAGCTGTGTGCTGTACGCTACATAATATTTGTGAAGGGAAAGGTGAAAGCTTCACTCAGAGCTGGACCATTGAGGCTCAGCACCTGGAGGCTGAGTTTGATCAGCCAGAGACCAGGGCTATTAGAGGGACGCAGCACGGGGCCATAAGGATCAGGGATGCTTTGAAGCAGCAATTTGAAGCTGAAAGCCACTAATATTTGTTTCTATGCTCAGGAGTGAAGTGCTTGTAATGCTAGGAGGTGATTGGGATTGGTGCAGACGATGCACTATGAAGGTTTAAAAAAATTGCCTGTTGCTTTACAGGGCTCTGTTTGCTTTCAATTAACAGAATAAAGATTGCTTTCAAACCAACACAATTCTTTTATTAAAAAACAACCACTGGAGGAGAGACAAACAAAAAAACATATCAGCAACGTGGGGGATGAGGGAAGGGAGGGTCCCAGGAGGAGGTGGGATGCCGGGACTGTTAAAGATTTGCGTATGTCCAGGGATCATATGCAACCTTGTCCTTTAGAGTACAGTGCAGCGGGTACTGTACTTTAGCAGTGCTAAACTGCAGAGGGCCGGGTGTTGAGTGCAGTGGGTACTGGGAGTCCGCAGTGCTGGACTGTGACGGGACAGGAGTGGAATGCAGTGGATACAGATTGGAGCCAGGAGGTTGATAAGAGAGTGTTGGTGGTGTCTGGGGGGGGCGCATGGGGAAAGAGTTTTGCGACAGCGGCTTCAGAGCAGGGTGGGCGTGGAGCTGCTCTGTTTGCAGTGCTAGTAGCGCCTGGAGCATGTCCACTTGGTGCTCCATATTGTTTAAGTGCCGCTATGTGGCTTCATTCTGGCGCACCACGTTCTCCTTTCGATCCCCATCCGCCACTTCTTTAATTCTTGTTTTTCGGCCGTGGAGTGCATCATGGTGTCACGTAGAAAGTCCTCCTTAATTCTTCGTGGCTGCTTTGTAATTCTGCGCAGCTGTTCAGCTGGCGATAACAAAGAGGGAGGCGGGCTCCCAAGGTCCGATCTGTGAAGCCAAAACGCAACATTTTACAGAAGATTTGTGTGTGCTTGCAACACACAGACCACTGATTCAGTGATTTAAAACACAGCCACTATTCACATACCTCTCACTAACTGGCTGACCCCAGGCAAGCACACATGAGCCACAAGACCCCCAAAATGGTGAGTAGCCGCGGGGGCAGGGGAAATCAGTGTTCCAGGACCGTACTGTACACTGGGCATGTGGCTCTTGGGGAGAGCCATCACTGTAGGGGGGGGGCCTTATAAGCATTCCTATCCCCACACTTTCCACAGGCTGTGTTCATTATGGACGATATCTCGCTGCTGAGGGTGAGCAGGGAATCAAGGGAGGGTCTTCTCCAGACTGCGGCTTCTGCCCTGACCCTTATGCGGCTCGGCTGTGTGCAGCAGTGGTCCCCCCCCCACCCCCACCCCCAGTGACAACAGAGTGGTGCGGGAAAGTTACCCTTAATGGGGCATGAAACAGAGCAGCTCTGCCAAAGAACCTGTGGCAGCGGATTGCCCAGTATCTCCATGAGAGTTTCTTGGAGATCTCTGAGGGAGATTCCTGTGAAGTGAGGGAGTCAGTCAACATGCATTTGTTATATATTGTTGTTTTTTTTTTTTTTTAATTTACAGATGCCTTAACTTCCTTTCTACACCAGGTCATTTTTTAAACCAATATAGCCTTCTTCCTCGATTGTGGCTTTTTGGGCATCTAGTAAAGTGTTCTTAAACAATTCTCAATTATCATTAACATTTTTCTGATTAAATTCTTCCTCCCACCTGATTGGGCTCATAATTGTTTTCAGCTTTTTGAAATTTGTTATATTTATATTAATTTCACAAATCTGTGTGTGTTTGTGTGTGTGTATGTGTATATATATATATATATAGAGAGAGAGAGAGAGCTTTGTGAAATTAATATATATATATATATAAAAAATTATATTTGGACCTTATTCTGTTTTCACATTTGCAGGGCTACCCTCCCCTGGGGAGCAGAAGAGTGAGCTGGGATGTGGGGGAGGATTGTGTAGGACCTGGGGATGTGTGCAGCAGGACCTGGAGTGAGGAAATCAGGGATATGTATAGGAAAACTGGGATGGGGTGACCCAAGTGTGTCTGCTGAGGCATCAGCATTTGAAGGGCTGCTGTTTCTTCTTTGCACTGTTGGGAGCCAGCACTTCAAGCAGAGATCGCCTTGGCTCTGCAGCACTAGCAGGGCTGGCTCTGGCTTTTTTGCCGCCCCAGGCAAAAAAGCCTCCGGCCGCCCCTCCCGCCCCCCACGGAGCGCCGGGAGGAGGGCGGCAAGCCCGGCCGGGGCTCCGCTCTCCCCGGCGGCCAGAGCGCCCGGCCGGGGCTCCGCTCTCCCCGGCGGCCAGGGAGGAGCGCCGGGAGGAGGGCGGCAAGCGCCGGGGGGAGGGCGGCAAGCCCGGCCGGGGCTCCGCTCTCCCCGGCGGCCAGAGCGCCGGGGGGAGGGCGGCAAGACCGGCCGGGGCTCCGCTCTCCCCGGCAGCCAGAGCGCCGGGGGGAGGGCGGAGCGCCCGCGCCGCCCCCCTCCAGGTGCTGTCCCAAGCACAAGCTTGGTGGGCTGGTGCCTGGAGCCGGCCCTGAGCACTAGGCAGCAGCACGGGGTTGGGGTCAGACTCACTCTGTGACGACAGTGTGGCTCATCAAGGTCTCCCTACCATGTTGCTGCCTCAGTACCCTGGGGACCCAAAGCAGCAGCAAATGGAAGGTCATCAAGTGCTGATGCCTTGATGAAGAGATGCTGAATCTCCCCATTACTACTGATCACCTGTACAGCTCCAGTCCCCTTAACTAGGTTCCCCCAAGCCCCAACCAAAACCTTCATCCTTCCTCATAGTACCCCGGGACACTGTGCAGAGTGCAGCTCCTCTGGGGAGAGGGCCATCATTAGAGCAAAATTGCTCTCCCGTTCATTTCTCCCCACACAGGATGCTCCCAGCTCCAGTCCCTGTGCAGGCCGGAGGCCCCTGATTCCTGCTGGAAAAAAATGTGAAAATAAGATGTGGTCAGTTATAAAAAGTAAACCAGAAAAGTAAATACATTCAAGTAAGGTAATGGCAAACTTTCCTTGATTAATTGCAAAAATACAGCTTCTGAGTCTCCACCTCCCTCTTCATCAGATAGCCAAAGGAAGGAAGCTTCTTAATTCCTTGATCACAAGATGGACTTAAGCCAGGCATCTCAGAAGCTAAGAGGAGGAGAAGAAAGCCAAGGCTTGTTCAGCCAGAGCAGTAGCCATGTAGGGTTAGTCTACATGGGTGATTCATTTCAGACTAACGGCCTTTTTTTTATTTATTTTTTTAATTGAAAGGGGGCTGCGTCCACATGATGCAATTCTTCTTTTGAACTAACTGGCTAGTTATTGTGAATTGGATAAATCCACTTTGGAAAAAGTTTGTGAATGTAGTTCTATTTTGAGTTAACTTTTCAGTCCTCCCACTGGTATAGCACACTGCATTGCTTCACACCAGGACTGACCTGTTGGTTTACCTGTGTGTACTGTCCTGATGACCGAGTGTTGCTATGACGCAGGGAGTCCCTCAGTTCGGGTCACTCCATCTCAAAAAAGATGTATTAGAATTGGAAAAAGGCACAGAGAAGGGCAACAAAAATAAGGGATATGGAACAGCTCCTGTATGAGAAATTAAAAAGACTGGGACTGTTCAGCTTGGAAAAGAGATGACTAAGGGGGGATGTGATAGAGGTCTATAAAATCGTGAATGGTGTGGAGAAAGTAAATGAGGAAGTGTTGTTTTCTCCTTCACATGACACAAGAACCAGGGGTCACCCAATGAAATTAATAGGCAGCAGGTTTAAAACAAACAAAAGGAAGTATTTCTTCACACAACTCAGTCAACCTGTGGAACCTGTTGCCAGAGGAGGTTTGAAGGCCAAAACTATAACAGGGTTCAAAAAGGATTAGATAAGTTCAGAGATGATTGGTCCATCAACAGCTATTAGTCAAGATGGTCAGGGATGCAACCCCAGGCTCTGGATATTCCTAGCTTTTGATTGCCAGAAGCTGAGAATGAATCATTTGATGATTGCCCTGTTCTGTTCATTCCCTCTGAAGCACCTGGCTTTGGCCACTGTCAAAAGACAGGATACTGGGCTAGATGTTTTGTCATTGTTTTGACCCAGTATGGCCATTCTGTGTTCTCAGCCCTAACTGGCAGAGGGCACACCATATCATAACTCACATCAGGCCTGACATACTCATTTCCCCAACACACTGTTGTCATATTCTGTATGTAAAGGTGTAATTTAAAATAGCGTATGCAGACTGATAAGACACTGGTCATTAACATTACTCCATGTTGTACGTATGGCAGTGTGTAAAGAGTTATACATGCTGGAAATATGTTCTTAAAAGGTATTTTGCAGGCAGTGCATCTACCCAACCTGTCCTAGACAAAGGAATATTGTTTTGCCTGTTTTCCTGTGTCTCCAATGTAAATTGAGCCAGGTAACAATCCAGAGGACAAAGAAAAATACATCTACATATGAAGTAAACAAAGCCATAAAGCTAAATGAGCAGGGGAGAAGACCACTTAATGATCATGACAGGGGATGGAGCCTGCACCCCCAGCAAGCATTCCTGGCTCTTGAAATAAGGACAGTAGACTTTGGGGAATTATAAGCAGAAGCATTTTAGCATCTATCATATAGGAAATGAAGGGGGAGCAATACCATTTGAACCCATGAAAAGTGGGTCTTCTTGGCCTGAAAACTAAGAGTAGCTGAAACTGACTGTCGGTGAGAAACCTGCATAGGCAAAGATTGTAACTTGGTGAAGTTAAGTTTTAGTAACTAGAAAGCATGTTTTGTTTTGTTTTACTTATAACCATATCAGTATCTTCTGGTCTTACTTATTATCACTTAAATATCTGTTCTTTGTTAATACGTTTATTCTTGTTTTATTTATAGGAGCATAAACTCTGGCTAGTCAAGTGTAAAAGTATAATTAGACAGGCCAAAAAGGAATTTGAAGAACAACTAGGAAAAGACACAAACTAACAGCAAATTTTTTTTAAGTACATCAGAAGCAAGAAGTCTGCCAAAAAGTCAGTGGGGCCATTTGACAGTTGAGATGCTGAAGGAGCACTCAAGGAAGACGAGGCCATTGCAGAGAAGCTAAATGAATTTTCTGCATCAATCTTCACTGCAGAGGATGTGAGGGAGCTTCCCACACCTGAGCCATTCTTTTAGGTGACAAATCTGAGGAACTGTCCCAGATTGAAGTGTCAGTAGAGGAGGTTTGGGAACAAATTGACAAATTAAACAGTAATAAGTCACCAGGACCAGATGGCATTCACCCAAGAGTTCTGAAGGAACTCAAATGTGAAATTGAAGAACTAACAACTGTGGTATGTAACCTGCCAGTTAGTGTCTCTGCCAGATGACTGGAGGATAACGGATTTTTTTTCCAAAAGGCTCCAGAAGTCAATCCTAGAATTATAGGCCAGTAAGCCTAACTTCAGTACCAGGCAAATTGGTTGAGACTATAGTAAAGATCAGAATTATCAGACACACAGAGGAACACGATATGTTGGGGAAAAGTCAACATGGCTTTTGTAAAGGGAAATAATGCCTCATCAATGGATAGAGGGTTCTTGGGCTTTCAGAAAGCCTGTGACAAGATCCCTCACCAAAGGCTCTTGAGCAAAGTAAGCAATCGTGGGATAAGAGGGAAGGTCCTCTGATGGAAAAGTAACTGGTTAAAAGATAGGAAACAAAGGGTAGGAATAAATGGTCAGTTTTCACAATGGAGAGAGTTAAATAGCTGGATCCCGCAAAGATGTGTTCTGGGACCAGTGCTGTTCAACTTATTCATAAATGATCTGGAAAAAGGGGTAAATGGTGAGATGTGAAAGTTTGCAGATGATACAGAATTACTCGAGATAGTTAAGAATGCTGAGTGCTTACTCTGAAGAAAGTCAGTGCCTTGTGTTTGCACTGATTCGGAGATAAAAAGCCAGCCTTATGGATGAAATTAGTTTGGATTAGTTTTCCACAACAGTTAGTGTACACAAACCTGGAAAAACCCCACCATGTAGAGAAGCCTTTAGGAAGGAAAATGTTAATGTACTGATAATTTTCCTTGATTATTCAAGTCTACTGTTCTGATCCATCTTTGAGGACTAGGGATTCACTCTTTAATTACTGTTTCCCCTTATATTCTATAATAATTAAAATAAATTCGGAAAATTAATTACTCATTTATTTCGTTTGTTAGTACTAGTGAAATCTAACAACAAAATCTCTCTTGTTGCTATTGCTTTAGGAATACCCCACTCTGGTGGTTTTCCCAGGTGGTCAAGCTTACCCATGGAGTGATGGGTCAGGTTCCGTTTTCCTTTTTGCACTCAGATGGTAAAACCTCAGCAGGATTGGGAGACGTGAATCATCATTCAGTTTATCAAATAAGTTGAGGCTTCCCTGTTCACCCCCTGGGGAATGTGTCTTCGTTCTAACCTGAAGATCTGACTGAAGTCTGTTTTGGGAGCTTTTCTGAATTTCAGGTTACATCTGCACAGCAAAAAAAACCCCATGGCAGCAAGTGTCAGAGCCTAGGTCAACTGACTTAGGCTTGTGCTACGAGGCTAAACATGGCAGTGTAGATGTTTGGGCTGGAGCCCGGGCTCTAAAACCCTGCGAGAGTGGAGGATCTCACGGCCCAGGCTCCAGCCCGAACATCTACACTGCTATGTTTAGCCCCACAGCATGAGTCTGAGTCAATTGATTCAGGCTCTGAGACTCACCGCTGTGGGTTTTTTTGTTTTGTTTTGTTTTGCTGGGTGGACATAAGCTCAGTTTTGGTCTGCATTTCAAACTTGCCCATAGAGAATGTTTGTTTACCTGAAGGCCAGGTGAACCGAATGAGGAAAAACTAAATTTGTCTTCTCCATAGACAAGGATGTTGAGGTCTAATAAACAGAGTAGGTGAATTTGCACTAGTAGTTTCTAACTTGTGTGTGTGTGTTTGAGAGAGGAGTTTAATTTCAAGCCTGCCTAACTTTTCACAAAAATATTTTGCTGCAATAGTTTTAGGGTATTTATGATTTTTATTTTGTAGTTAGAATGATTATCTGAATTATTGTTGGACAGAGATAGTGAAAATTAATACCTCCTATTTATAGTGCAGCTTTCAGCCCAAAGAGCTGAAATAGACTGTTTGCTAACAGGGATCGTTTCACCTACTAATGAAATGCAGTCACCTCTTGGGTAGAAACATGTTAACTATTTTATAGCAGCCATGCTACACTGCAGTGTTTTTTGAAGGAGTAATAAATAACTACTTATCTATTTTAAATTCAGGGGTATTCAGGTATACAGAGTGACTTGAACTGGATTGCTCACTTTTAATAAAGCACTGCAAACAGACTTGTGAGTTTTTAGTTCTAGAAGACTTCTCTGCTTCAATACTCAATGCAAGTTTCCTAAGAGGAAAGAGTGAGAAGTATTTTACAAAGTGTGTATTTTTTCTCTTTTAGATCACAGAACTTTGTGGGGCAAAACGTGTGGGTTATTTTGGTCCGGCTCAGTTTTATGTTGCTTTGAAACTAATTGCTGCAGCGCAGTCTGGCCTTCCAGTACGGCTAGAGAGCATTAAGAGTGGTAAGTAGCTCACATTACTTGGTGTGTTACGAGCTTGTTCTTTAATTTCTTTACCATTCATTGTTCATTATTTGCTTCAGTTAGTTTTTCTTCCAACTTGTTTGTAAAGCAAAATCCTATTTATTTATTTATATATATATTTTAGGGGGAGGAGGGGAAGAGGTGAAATTAGTTTTATAATCCATAAATTATGGGTAGAAATTTGCAATGAAATTCTTGGGTTCTATGTGCAAAGTTGTTACATGGATAGAAAAGTACAAATTGCTTCTGCATCCGTAAAAGCATTATAGAAATAACAGGACAATTGACAGTCATCGTTGTGGGTTCATTTTTGCCACCCTCACTCATGCTGTGTGGTACTTTAGGCTTAAGTTCTGCTCAGGCTGATCTCTGCAACTACATTGAGCCCTATTGAAGTTGGGGCTCCTTGGGAACACCTTGACAGAGTGGGGTCTTTCTTTGCAAGTAGACCTGTTGAAATGAATGGGTGCAGGTAGCAAAATCACTCCCTGTGTCAGTAAATGTTACAGCAGGGGTTCTCAAACTTCATTGCACCTTAACCCCCTTCTGACAACAAAAATTACTACAGGACCCCAGGAGGGGGGATCAAAACCTGAGCCCACCTGCGCCCCACTGTCCTGGGTTGGGGGGGAAGGGGTAAAGCCCAAGAGCTTCTGCCCCAGGCAGGGGACCCTGCCACCCAGGACTGAAGCCCTTGGGCTCTGGCTTTGGCTCTGGGTTGTAGGGCTCGGGCTTTGGCTTCAGCCCTGGGCCCCAGCAAGTCTAATGCCAGTCCTGGCGACCCCATTAAAATAGAATTGTGACCCACTTTGGGGTCCCGACCTACAGTTTGAGAACTGCTGTGTTAGAGTGTCTATTAGAGATTATTTCAAACATATTTGCTGTTCGGATTCCATTGTAACTTGATGTTAAGTACAACCTCTCTGCAGAAAAAAATATTTGTTAAAAGAAACTTCTTAAAAATCCCAAGTGGATGGGATGGAAGAACATGTTTACTGGTGAGAACCTAATAGCTAATAAATGAAAGTAATTAGATCCATTGTGCCACCTGCACTGCCAGCCCAGAAGCTAAGGATTTAAACTTCAAAGTGGGCATCTCAAATTCTGATCCTCTGCTGGGCCTATTATGTCAGTTTGACATAGAAACTATGTAGTGACAATTCAGTTTAGCACAGCTTTTGCTGAACTCCCACTAACCAGGGATCCATCCAAAGGCATCTGTTGTAATCAAGTGATTTTAGTGCTAAAATGTAAACTGCTTCAGGTGGAATAGGAATTCCAAGCTCTTATTTCCATAGCTATCTTGTGCCATTTTGTCATTCTTGATCCTTCTATTTGAATTAAATATTATTCTTGAAATCCTTGAAAAGAACTCACTTGGGTGTCAATCAGAATCAAGGCATTATTAATTAGGATAGGTTTTCAGAGTTGAACTAGAGCAGTGGTTCCCAAACTGGGGTTCATGAAATGTTACAGGGGGTTCTCAGGAAAAAATTCCCTAATGGCGGACAGAACTGTCCGTAGGGACCCCGGGCAGCACGGGCCAGCAGCCCGGAGCCTTGGGGACTTCCAAGAGCTAAGCAGATCAAAGCAAGCATATCTATCACACTGAGGAGATTTAAACTTCAAGTCTCCTTTTACGAAATAGAAAGGGAGGTGGATATTTTTTGCTGTTTTTAAAATTAAATAGTCTGCTACTGTTGTTTTTAAATTATTATGAAGAACAAGTTTAAGCTTTGTTGTAACGTGCATTGTTTGCCTGGACTGCTCAAGACCTGAATGCTTGTGTAGGAGGAACTCTTTCAGTTGGCTTCTTAAATACCTTCATGCTTTTTCACATCAGATACTCCTTGATGAAACATAGGAGCCAGAGGCGCCAGTATGCGGGGGGCAACGAGGGTCACGTGGCGCCCCCACGTCCGCGTGGTGCCCCTATGGGTCCCTGCCCTTTTTTTCCAGTGGCCCCCGTGGGCTCCCACTTTTATGGCTTTGACCCCGCACCCCTTTTTTCTACTGGCACCTCTGATAGGAGCCTTGTCTTATAACAGGCTTAATCAAAAGTGATACAAGCTACAAAAGTGAGCTCTTGGAAAAGTGTTGCCATTTTCATAATGTAATAAAAATAGAATCATAGAATATCAGGGTTGGAAGGGACCCTTAGGAGGTCATCTAGTCCAACCCCTTGCTCAAAGCAGGACTAATCCCCAGACCGATTTTTGCCCCAAATGGCCCCCTCAAAGATTGAACTCACAACCCTGGGTTTAGCAGGCCAATGCTCAAACCACTGAGCTATCCCTCCCCCCCATACTGTAATGATAAATAATAATTAATAAATAGTGTGTAATAAGCATGTCATAAAAACAAATTTTATATTTCCAAGATCAATGCTTTTATAATTTATGCTGAGGTAAGGGAGAAAATCCATGGAAATATTCGTTTTTAGGAGGGGGTTCACGAGACTTGACATTTTAGTGAAAGGGGTTCGTGAGTTGTTAAAGTTTGGGAACCACTGAACTAGAGGTATCAAGGTATTTACATTGATGTTGCAGAAATAAGCCTGAGAAACATATAACATGGTAGTGCCATGTTTCAAAACCTTACTGTATATGTGTTTTGTAGCAGGATCACAGATTTGATGCCATTTTTACTTACAAATTACACTTTAAAAAATTAAAACTATCCCCATGACTCTGTGTGTGTGTGTGTGCGCGCACACGCACGTGTGTTTTAATTTGCCATTATACCTTCAAAACTGTGTTTGAAAGAGATCCCAGTTTTTAGCCTTTGTGATCTTCCACCAGTAAATCCAGAGCACTGCGTTTGTTGAGACTGATGATGTGTGTTAGCATGTTGGACCCAATTCTTCCTGCTATCTTTGCTATTGCATCATTGTGAGCCAGCAGGGGAGTGAAAATTAAATTGTCAAGAATCTTATCTAAAGCACTTTTAAGACTAAATATGTTGTTTGATCATCAAGCCTGAGAGCTGGGATTTTCACATTGCTTCTGCATTTGTTTTGAAGGATTACATTTAAAAAAAGAACAAATAAACAAAAACAAAAAACCCAAACCAACAAGTAAACCATAAATCTGCCAAGGGGACATTATTAAATAGACATTTTGGGGGAATTTTCAGTCAGATTCCTGCTCTGTCTATCCTAAGCATCTTTTTAGGACAATCAGGTTACTTTTAGAAGAAACTAGCTACTTTAGCAATCTGAATCAAGTGAGATTCAATGTGTATGTTTCATAAATACAGCAGCTGGAAATACTGCATAGATGTGAATGAACAATGGTCTTTGGATTAATATCCCACTTAATTGCTGAAATGTTTCCAGGTTTCAAAAGCACTAATTACATTGTCCCCAGAAACACAGTAGAGCTGTTGGAATGGATGAGTGATGTACAGCAAAAGTAGATTGATTTCATAGAAACAGCTGTATGTATAAGTGGTTATAAAGATGCTATCGTGTTTTACTTGATTCCAGGAGCCTTTATTCTGTTTCTTTTGTTGTATTGATCTTATAACTTACTATGTGGAGAAGTGGAAGTTTGCAACAAGAAGATGATAAATTTCCTTAGAACAGTATTGGATTTTTGGATGATGCATGAGGTTATAAGTGTCACTCTTCAGTTCTTCTGAGCTATGGCAAATGGTAGCATTTCTGACACCACAGTCTTACTAGGCTTTGAATAGGTCTGTTTAACTCCGGTGCTTTTTTTTCTGTTCTAGTGACAGCATGGAGGATACAATGATCTTGCCCTAATAAATTGATTGTTCCCATAGTTTCTTCTGGAAACTACTTGTAGACAACAATGAACAACATATGTAATAGTGCTGGCTAGGGTTAAGACCAGAAATGAGTTTGAGACTTGGCTTCATACTGTGAATGAGGCACCTCTCACTTTATTACTGTAAAGAGAATGTGCAAATCTCATAATATTTGCTATTAAGACAAAAATAATTTCAGACGTTCCATAGGTTATTTTTTTTGTAATTCTTAGTGCTATTTCTTATTTTATAGTTTAACTTTTCATTGGTTTTGCACTGCGATACTGCTTCAAAGAATTTTAATATACTGTAGTCTCATTTGAACTTCTCTTTCTTTCTGTTAATGAAGAATTGCCTCTTCCTCGGTTTATGGCACTCAAAAATGACATTGAAATGAGATATGGAAATGCAGCAGAAATACACGGAGTTAAATTTCAGCTTCCACATCCAACCTTGGAAAAAAATTCCTTCAAAAGATCAGATGAAGGGGATAAAAAGGTAACAAGGCTTTATTTAAGGCAAATATGTTCGTGTAGAGTGCAACTTTAGGGTCCAATCCTGCAAACAGTTACACTCATGGATGCTTATTCCATTAGTTCAATAGGACTCCATGCAAGGTTAACTCTATATATGTGAATAATTGTTGGCAGGATTTTGCTCTTATTTTGATATTCTCTTGTACCAACTGTATCCCAAGAGGATTTTATTTACAAGAACTTTTATAGAATTATGTATTTCGCCTATTATCTATCTATTAGATTCCAGGATTGTAACTCTGTCTGTCAATCTGAAACCTAGAATGTCTGTTAAATCAGTGTAATGGGATGGAAATTGCTACAAGCATGTTCGAGAGCTCTTTTTGTTTAGAATATCACCAGGTTCCATCATCACTGGGATTCATGGTCTGTTACCATCCAATTTTTAAATTCTCATCCATTTTAACAAATTACATTAATTGTGACACAGGTATTCAGCTATAATAAGGCATGTGTCTATGCCATGCCAAGAGTCCTAGACCATTGTGATATCAGAGGTAACTCAATCAATCACCACCCTTTCTCTAGAGCAAATTTGCATTGCAACAGTTTCATTGGTTGTGTGAGGGAGACTGCACAGATGGTGGATCACTTGATTCAAGTGCTGCAGTTCAGCCCCCACGTAAATCAACATAACTTGCCCAGTGTCACGGACTCAGAGGACTCGTGCTCTCTCTTGGCTCCGTATGGTCCCTGGGAGGAACCCCCTTCAGTGTGCCAGTCCTTCTCAGGGGTCCACTCTCGGGGGTTAAGCCATAGGCCCCTCCGCCTCCTGGAACCTCACTTCTCTGAGCCTTCAGCATGCCTGTCTCTCAGCGTGGGCCCCCTTGGGGAGTCCACTCGCTCTGGACCCCCGGGACCTCCATTCCCAGAGGGAATAATGCAACCCTGATCTCTAGTCTGGAGTGACTCTCAGCCAGCGTAAAACAGGAGGGTTTATTGAGCATCTGAACCCAGCACAGGAAACTCTCCGGGCTCTCAGGCCTAGCAACCCTCAGCACAGTACATTTAGGTCTCTCCTGCATCCAGATGGGCTCTGGCTGCTCCCTCTCCTGAGCCCAGAAGCCCCCTCCTTCCAGCCAATCATCCTAGATCATCTCCCCCAACAGCTCTTCCCCTGTCCTTTGTCTTTGGTCCCAGATAAACAGGTTGCCTGGGCCCTTTTTCTTCCATCCTTTGTTCCCCACTGGCTGGAACCAGCTGGTCAGGTCACCGGGGTCCTCTCTCAGCCCTTTGTCCTCCCACTGGCCAGAACCTGCTGACAGCCAAGCTGGGGTGGGCCTCCTGGTCACCACAGTCACTGGTCGCTAGGGTTTCCATCTCCAGGCAGTTGTCTGGGGTCCTGGCTGCTAAGCGAGGTCACACTTGGTTCTCTGTAACAACAAACCCTCTCCCACCACCTCGTTAAGCACACGGGGTAACTGAGACTCACACAGTATCCATGCAAAACACTAAGAACATCCCCCACTTAGTCACACCCAGCAAAATGCACACATTCTTTCTCCCCCCACCCATATTTACCATAAAGTCATCACTGTGGGTTATCGCTCATTAGAGCTGTAATATTCTTTGCAAATGTTTCAGAAACTTTGCTTACGTAGTTCAAAGTTGCTGTTTTTTAGCGGGGGAGAGAAGGATGCAGACGGGAAAAGTAGAAAACTGCCTTGGTTTAAAAAACAACAACCAAACTAATGAGTCTCTATCATAAGTACAGTCCCTAGTGACAACATAATTAATGAAAAGAGTGATGCTGGAAGGCTAAGAGAATAGACAGCCCTTCATGACTCCTGTCAAGCTGTCTGGAGTGGCTCAAGAGCGTGAGTACCAACATCAGGGCAGACTGTTAAGAAGCAGGATGCAAACCCCAGATTGGTTGTGTTCTTAGTGTATGTGCAACGTGCTCCAGGTGGCACATGACCAGGATTCATCCCTGAAATTGATCCACTGGTTGGATCGTTAACTTCCCTGCCCTGGGATGCTTACTGATGGGGAGTGCAATGTGAACGCTGATCCATGGCCCCCAGATTGGTTGTGAGTTCTATATTTAGATTTCACCAACTAATTATCAAGTGTGAACTCCGCAGGCATGGAGTTAGACAGTCCCCTTGGGTACTCCGATCGATCTGGCTACCCAGATAGTGATAGATGGTCTCTAACACCAAAGATCACAGCAGTATTCAAGTTAGTCCCCTTTCCAAAGGACCAGTCACTTACCATAGGTCAATTGCACCTTAGATCTCACACCAGTGACAATGCTTGTAGCCAATCCTATGATAAACTATCTAAAGCAGGGGTAGGCAACCTATGGCACACGTGCCGAAGGCGGCACGCGAGCTGATTTTCAGTGGCACTCACACTGCCCGGGTCCTGGCCACCAGTCTGGGGGAGCTCTGCATTTTAATTTAATTTTAAATGAAGCTTCTTAAACATTTTAAAAACCTTATTTACTTTACATACAACAATAGTTTAGTTATATATTATAGACTTATAGAAAGAGACCTTCTAAAAACGTTTAAATGTATTACTGGCACGCGAAACCTTAAATCAGAGTGAATAAATGAAGACTCGGCACACCACTTCTGAAAGGTTGCCGACCCCTGATCTAAAGAATCATTAACTAGGAAAAGGAAATAAGAGAGTTATTTACAAGGTTAAAAGCAGATAAACATACAGTCTTAGGTTCCAAAAGGTGATAGAAGCTGCTGTAATGTGCAAACTCTGTATGTCCTTTAGGGCTAACCCAGGCTAAGCAGCTGGGATCCCTCACTTATGCTTAGAAATCTTGCCCTCCTAAAGTCCTAGCAACATAGAGATACAGTTTCTCCTTGTTAGGGCCTTTTATTCCTTGCCCTTTCGAGTTGCAAGTTCAGCTGCTGGGAGGAATTCAGTTGCATATCTCCTATTCATGGGGGGAGGAGAGCAATCAACAAAAACTTTTGTCTTCTGATGTTCCCTATGGTTTGTTTGGTGTTTATGGGCCTTCTTTTGTTGGGCAGGAGATAATACGTCCTGTAGTATTTCACACTTGGTAATGCTTCTCTCCTGACTGGTGATTTACAGTTACAGAGCAAACACTTAAATATTACCTTATGACATTGGATACAGATATAACAAGTGAGATTAATGCATGCAGTAATTTGCAAGCGTTCTGTAAAGTCTAAACACTAACCACATATTTATAACTCTAATACCTATTTTAACAATACTAACACACAGATGAGCGAGACCGGTTCCAGTTATATATTTGTCGGTCTCCAGTTGAGGCCTAGGGCCTTGGCATGAGCTGGCAACTGGTCTGCCATCGTCACAACTCCTTGTTTTTGGGTTGAGGAAACCTAGAATCATAGAATATCAGGGTTGGAAGGGACCTCAAGAGGTCATCTAGTCCAACCCACTGCTCAAAGCAGCACCAGCACCAACTAAATCATCCCAGCCAAGGCTTTGTCAAGCCTGACCTTAAAAAACCTACCATATTCTTTCTCCTCTAATCTCTTCTGGTGTTATACCAGGCTAGTTCTAGAAATCCACCCTCAGGGAAATATTCTTCCAGTAATGAATCCTGCTGCCACTCTGACCTTCTGAATTCCTAGTTAAAAATAGCTGAATCATAAAGAGATTCATATTGTCTGAATCTATAAAAAATGAGAATGAGTGTGATGCTTACATGCTTATAAAAACAAGCAATCTCACAGCTCCTGTTATTTGCATGACCCTTTCCCTTGCCTGACATCATCTCATCATGTATCATGTTTTGTGCTGTAAGCTGCTTGGGGCAGGCAGTGTATATATCTGTAGAGCACACGCACACTTATGGCACTGCCAGTATTAGTAATAACAAACTTGGTCTGAGGCTAACCATTATTAATGAGTTAATGGGGCATGCACATATAGAATAATGAAATTGGAAATAAGTTTGCAAATATCTGTTTTCTGTGAATAATTTCATTCTAGTAGAGCATTGCCACCAAACCTATAACTCTTCCTAGGTGACTTTTATTGCCTTGGTGTTGCAAGTCATATTTTTTCTGTTTATATAGTAAATTATTGTCTTCTACAAAAGCTCAATCCTCAAGGAAAAAGGAAACAAACTCCAAGTTAGATCTGACAACATCTACAAATCTACTTCCCACAAAGGCAGTTCACAGAATATTTAAAATAAATCTTTGAATTGGTGCTTTTAGTTATTTTTCATTTTTTGCCTTCTTCTGAAATGAAAAGTTTTCTTAAATGGGGAATGAATTCAAACACCTAAATACAATATGTAATCCAAAAATACCCAGTAATAATAAGATTTAACAAAAATATTTCTCCAGACATATATGCAAGTAAAATGTCTTAGAGTTCATTCTAATCCCTTCAGATGTATATGGCTGTATTTTACCCCCAGAACAAGGCTCAACATCAAAGCATCACTTTGCCATCTTCCATTTATAATCACATTTCTTTTGGAAATAGGGGCATGAGTATTTGTCAGTTATTACTATGCCTTGCACATCATGCTGTATGTGATTGAACTGGTATGCAATATTACTCCACCTATTTCTGTAGTCACCTCAGAATTCCACTTTGTTGTTTCTGAAGCAGGAAACCAAGTCTCCTCCCATGTCTCCGATGTGTTCACCTCCTGCTTCTCCATCTAATTACCAGAGAATACCCTTGAGTTATGGCTATGGCAAGTCAAGGAGTGGGCTTGAACAGCCACATGGAGGTAGGATAAAATCTGGGATGCACAAGTCATACACTGTTGTTTCTTTCCCTCCAGTGCCTTCAAATCTCAAATGCAATTAAGGAATCAGCCTAATAATGTCTGGACTTAATTACATCTGTCTTTTAGTAAATGAGCCGACCATCTTTTTTTTATTTTATGCAGAAGCTTTGCTTTCTGATTATTTAGTCCTCTCTTCCTGTTTGCTTTCCAGTAAATTAATTATCATGTGTAGATTTGTGTGCAACTATTCACAAATTAATGCTAATTGCCACGTTTTTGGCAAGCCTATGTGCAATATGTGTTAGTGATTGAGTACTGTGAATGTTTCGGTGCATAAGCATGTTTTTTTTAATATTAAAAAAAAAACCACTCCTGATTTCAATAACTGCTGTACTAGTTTTCAGATTTACAGTGAGGCTTTGTTTGCAAGGGAGAACAATGATTTTCCTGGTTACATAACAAAAATAACAGTAAGGCATGAATGTAAAAACCCAATGTAATGGGAACCCAGAAGAAAACAAATGACCACAATTTAGACACTTTGGGCTTGATCATGCTGCCATTAAAGTCAGTAGCGTAACTCTCATCTGAGTAGTTGGAAGATATAGGTTTTTACAGGTTACTTTGTAAGTTGTGTAGCGGAGTCTGTTTTTTGAGGCAGGAGCTGTCTTTACTATATCTTTGTACAGCACCCAACAGAATAGGGCACCAGTCCTGACTGGGGCTTCTAACAACTGTTGTAATATAAAATGATAATTAAAAATGATAGTGAATGACCAATAGATGTTCTGTCACAGATAAAGCATAAAATCTATCATCATTTCTTCAAAGGGACTAGACAGCTGAGCTGGTTGGGAATCTTCTGCCAAAACTATTTTTTGTTGGAAAATTCTGATTTGTTGAAACTGAAACATTGAATGGGTATCCAGTTAGACTAAAAAGATTTATGAGATCCTGGATAGAATTTCTGGACAAAAGCAAAGAGAATGCTACCCACCCCAGAAGAGCCAGTTGGTTGGGGCACTCATCTGCAATGTGGATGACCCAGGTTCAAGTTGCTGCTCTGCCTGTTTCAGGGTAGGGACTTGAACCAGGGTCTGCCACATCCCCAATGAGTGCCCTAATCACCAGGCTATCGAGTCAGTCTCTGTCACTGGCCCAGTGGCTATTTAATAATGTAATAATAATCTCTCCAACAAGAGAGATTGAGAGAGACCCACCCCAAAATAGCCAATAGACTAGTGGCCAGGCCATTCTCCTGGGATGTGGCAGACCCACATTCAAGTGTCTGCTCCAAACCAGGCAGGGTCTCTCACGTCCCAGGATAGTCCTTTAACCATTTGGCATTTCTTGGGTGGCTGGCTGGCTGGCTGGCTCCCTTTCTCATTCTCTGGTTTTCATTAAAAAAAAATAATTAAACATCTTGGTTTTGTCCTGATATGGAATGGGAGAATTTTCTAAATCTTGGAAATGTTTGTGGGATAGGAAAACCATTTCTCATCCAACTCCAAGTGTGGGTACCGTGAGTTTACATGATCTCTGTGAATGAAGAATGGGATGTATTGGTTCTTCAGCTGTTGTCCTCAGTTACAAGTGACTAAACTAAACTGAGCTCTTATAAATTTTTTTAATTAAGTAAAATTTGTATTGGTGGTAAACATCAGTGGTCTAACCCAATCAAATGGACTTCTAGTTAAAGGTTCATGTTAGTACTGACTGATAGTCACTTGTTAGCAAGTAGACTGTCATCCACATTGATATGTTAGTTATCCACATGAAAGTCATAACAAAGCAGTGATTTCTGATGTTCAAAATAAGCACTGCAGGTGGAATTCCCTTCCACTGTACCAACATGTGCCCTGTCCAAATCAATCAGCCACAGGACAGTAAGGACACATCCTGGATTACAATTCTAATGCAGTGCACTAGGAATTAATGTTAACAGGAACTATAAGATTACCAGAAATAGTGATTCTGTTTTGTATGGCACAATCCATTATATTAACGTACTTCCCCCCATCAGATTGCAGGTTCTTGTAATGAGTGCTGAATGTCCCATGCTCTATTGGCTTACCTTGCTTTGAACAGTAGTTTATACTCCAGTTTATACTTCCAGCAAGATGCTATTCAAAGTGAGCAAGGGTTGTAGAATCAAGTCTAACATGAGTGTCAGATTCTTCTGAAAATTAATACAAGTAGATAAACATTAAGATGATAAAATCCTGTGAGGCCGTGAGCCCCTTGAGCACTAAAACATGTCCTCCAGAAAGGCATCCAGTCTGAATGTGAAGACTCTTAATGTCTTCAGATCAAGACTGGTTGCCTTTCTGGAAGGTATGCTTTAGTCCAACACAAGTTATTGGTCTCAATACAGGGGTGACTGGGTAAAATTCTATGGCCTGTGTTAGGCAGGATGTCAGACTAGATGATCTAATTGGTCCATTCTGGCCTTAAAAAAATACAGGAATCTGTTAACATTCCAGTTTCATTGGGGCCTGGAGGGGCCTACCGAGCATTGGGTTTGTGTATGCGTGTGTGGTGTTAACCTTTTTAGTACTGTTTATACTCGATGTGTTGTTCAGAAAGTAGAGATCCTGGCTCATTGAACATTCAATTTTTCCCCACCCCTCTAAAGTAGAACTTTAGCTGGGAATTCATGCATTTTATTTTCTTGATAGTTTTTGAAAGTTCTGTTGCTGGTGTAACCACATAGCAACCGAGCCCCATACTCAGCTTCCAAGTACTGCAGTGTATTTCACAACTTCCTTCCTGTCTTCTTTCTGATATTGAAACACATTTGTACGGGAAAAAACTAGATACCAGCACAGGATAAGAATAGATAACAATACTAGGGGTTAGAAACATAACTTTAAAAAGAAAGCTGCTTTGTAACCTTAGTAAGATTTTGAGTTTCCTTGATTTTCATTTTTCAGGAGACTCTAAAATTTTGTATAAATGATGCTGAATAGCATTAGGACAGTGCTACAGTTTGAACACTTCAGCAGAAGAAGTTGGATTTCAAAATAACAGATTTGAAGGAGAGCTCCAGCGTGCCCTCCTTCTATGTCTAGTTATTTATCTTCATTTAAAAACAGGATTGTTCTTAAATTACGCAGATGGAATGGAAGTCTTCTCACCTTAGGAAAATTGAAATTATTGTCGATTTTCTTCGCTAACTCGAGTCCAGATTCGGAGAGGTGCTGAGCACCTGCAATACCATCAGGATCAGGCCTTCTCTGTTTTGAAATATAAATTTGGGTTTTAAAAATAAAAGATATATTCAAGACTAGTGGCCTATTGATGACTGGCAAAAAAAATCAGGTTTGGAATTTGCTTGTCAATCAAATATGTTTCAAATCAAGAAGTGATTATTGGGTATGTGTTTCTGAGGAAATTAACAGTTCTAATACCAGCCATTTTGGTTGTTTGTCGTACTATTCTGCTGCTGTATTTGGCATTCTAGTTACTCTTCTGCCTCTTAATGTGCACTGGACAAAGCTAAAGGGTGGAACATTTAGACATTGCCAAGTGCATAATTGTTATAGCTCAGTTTAACTATTATTTTCTTATCTGTATTTGTAGTACATACTTAGGACCCTGGAAATCTCTCCTGTTAGAGCCCTTTTCTATTTCCACTCAGCAAATGCTGAATTTACCTGAAATTTATGGGACTATTTTGTTTAAAAGTAACTTTGGTCTATAGTAACTTTTCTCTGCAAAGCATCTGTTTTTGAATAAGAAAATAATTATTGATGTCAGCACATCTCCTAGAAAAGGGTGTCATTGCTGCATAACAGAGTAGGAAGCAAAAAACTTCGGGTTTTAGGAGGCTCTAAAAGTAGGAAGCGTATTGATTTTGTTTTCAATGTTCTGGCAATTGAATGATCAACAACCAAAAAACCCAGGTATTTAGGATCCAGAGAATTTTCCGCAGTCAAATTTCAACAGTTTTGTTACAGATCAAATCAATGTCTCATGGTCTTCCTTGACAATGTCCTCTTTAAACAAACTAGATTTAAACAATAAAAAAGTGAAAAACCTAAATCTCTTGAAAATGACAGTTGAGAATTCACTATATTCATTAGTTAGCTGATTGACTGTAATAGTTTATTTTAGGGCTGCTGCTGGTTGTCATGTAAATATGCATTTTAACAACTGTTAAAGCAATTAATGCCAATCTGATATGATGAAATGACAACTTCTATTGTTAATGCCTAAATATTAAAGAAGAGAAACTATGATATAGTAGGAGAGCATGTAATTAGGGCTTTGGGTAAGGGGACAGAATTAATGGTAGTACAATAATATTAAGCTTAATGAACCTCTGTATTGTAATGTTTAATTTCCACTTTGAGCTTGCGGAACCTTATTGATTCCTCTGATTTTTTTTTCTTTAATTTTCATAGTTTCTTATGAAGCTAGACATTCTACACACCAACAAGATGGACCAGCAACGGGAAATTATGGATCCAAATCTGCACTTGTACATTCCTCTCTTAGTCGGGTAATGAATTGCCTGGGGATTAAATAAATAAATAAAACAAAAAAAGAAATGCATAAAGTTCTACTTCTTGTCAAAGTGACTTCTCATTTGGGACACTGCTTGTCACTGACACATAAAACTTAGGCTCTGACCCTCTAGTGGTGCTTTTTGAAATAAGTGGGGATGTTAGTCCCAGTAACGTAGACAAGTTCCATTTTGAATAAATCAGGACCAAAATCTCCCTGCAGTTTTAGCCGAGTAAAGTATTCTTCATTATTTTCACTTTATATAATCTTCATTTTGTTTCTCTTCTGCAAAGGTTTCCTCCTCGTCTCTACTGCCAGGCAAATAGTCTTTATTTTGCAAGTAAGCACAGAAAGGAAGACTGTGGGGTTCAGTTAAGCCCAAATTTTGGTTTTGTAAAAACTACATTTTACAAAGCTTAACATGAATACAAATGTTTTCAGAAATTTAAATATAAAAGTTCTTCCAATGATTTTTTTTGTTTGTTTGTTTAAATAACAACACTCCCCTCTGATATTTGCAGCTCATTGATTGGTGCATCCTTCTAGTGTAGGAGAAGTATAAAGCAAAACTGACTAGAAAGCAAATTGAAAATGAGTACTGGTAGTTCATTTTCATTGTTTAAGCTGAGTGAAATTCAAATGTAAGCAAACAACATAAATATTGAAAAATTAGATTGAGATTCTTAGATGATCAGAAGTGAAAGAATTTTAAGGTATTAATAACACAAGAAAAACATCTTTAAAATATATGAATTTAATTGAGATTTTTTTTCTTGATCTAGTGTGTTATCCCTGAGACACTCACACTGCCATGACCTGATACCCAGCTCCTGTGCAGGAAATCATTCAAATTTGTAGACCCAGTTTATTGTCTCAATCATCCCAATTACGATAAAGAAGATTAGGTGGGATGTTTTGTTTGATTTACTTGTACTGGTCCAGCGTTTCCCTGCTGGCTTCAAAGCCATAACTCTGCAAACTTTCCAATTTGTCTATTGTAAATTTCCTGTTATGGAAACAGATTTTTGGTCTAAGGTAAAATCTTGCCATGTTTACCAGCAAAACTGCTTTTATTTAAATGAAAGTGGCTGTTTGTTTTACTGTGCTCTCACTCTGTCTACCCCATAACATAAGAATAACATGAGGCATGGATAGATGATTAGGAATGGAATGGGTTTTTCAAGCAGAGTCAGTTTCCCCCCTCCCTCTGGCCCATGTCTACTTAGAACGCAATGGACTGCAGCTCCTTCAAGAATTATTAATCTTTTATATCTTGCCATATTGATTAGGTTGTGTTCATATTTTTTACTGTACAGGCAAATATGATGCACTGTAAAACCTATTCGTCAGTGTTCCATTTATGCATTTCAATAATTCTGCACCAAAGGAATTCTACAAGGCTATCTGGAGCTCCATCACATAGTAGCCAGGGGATAATTTTGAATACTTCCTTTTGTTTAAAGCTTGCCAACTATATCTATAGTTTGTAGACAGAAGTTATGAAAACAATGCACTCTAAACTGGAGCAGAGTAGGTTGACCTGTAATATTCTATTTCTGCTTTGTTCTGCTACTTACATTCTATTTTAAACTGCCTTGAAGAATTGGGACTGTTTGCTTGATCAGCTGGTTTGAATAAGGTCAATAGTTTTCATTGTTTCAGTACTGCCACCATTTTTTCTAGGATTATGTAGAAATTACACAAAATAACATAGCTGTTCAACTAAAGTAGTATGCATGAGAGAATTGTAGAATGTAGCATTATGGGGATCAAAGACACTAATGAAGACAGACAGGGTTGGCCTTTGACCTATCAGCTTCTCTTCCTCCTCTGCCTCCTCTGTTGGATGTTTGCTCTGCTTCAGTTTAAGGCAATTACCCTTTTTCCACAGCTCAGCTGCTGCAGAAAATAAAAAAGGAAGCAGCACTCCATAAGGAAATCCTGCCTGGTGTGTATGGAGAATTCAGACCAAACATGTAGGAGCAAAGTAAAATAACTTTGTGGCCTGTCATTGGCCTTGATGATGATGATATTTTTCTAAAGCCTTTCCATGTTGGATCTTAAAGAGCTTTAGGAAGATTAATTACTAGATCTAGTCAAATGTTTTTAATCAAAACTCTTCTTCAGTGCAAAATGGCTTTTTGATAAAATGGTAATTTTTGAGAAAGGATTAGATGGTCAGTGTACTTGTTATTACTGGGGTGGTGATCAGAAGGGTTTAACTAGCTAGAGTGGGGAGAAAGCAGGTATTTAAAATGAGGTGGTTGGGCTCTGTAGCTCATCTTTCAAGAGGTGGAGGTTGTGGCAGCCCATTGATTGGAGAAGTCCTGGGTGTTGACAAAGTATGTGTGTGAGTGGGATATATGCAGGACCATTTATGGCTAATTGTTTGGTACATGGCTAGGGCCAGCTCTGGAATTATACTAACAAGTATGATTTGATGGAGCATTAAGTTCATCAATGATTTTTCAGATGACTCTGTCATCTTTCTTTTATGGTTTTGTAAAGAGGAACTTCCAAAGAGATGGGTCAGATGGAAGTTCCATTTTCCCAAATGCGCCTTTGTTGCATTTGTAATACTTTGTAATACTCTACAGACCACTATAAATGGGTAAAATATACCTACTTTATCAAAGTACACAAATATGTCAGTACCAGTAAGTCAGGCAAGAAAGAAACACATGCTGCAGCTGCATTAACAATAGAGAGAGACTGACAACTGAGTCTGTTCCACTGACTCCACAACCAAAGTCTAAAATAAATAGCAGTAACACATTTATACTCCTTGCTTGGTGCCCACCCAGGAGTCCACTGGTATTTGTTGGCTAGTTAACATAACTGTCTTTGCTCAACCTCAGAACCCAGCACATCTTGCTGCAAGGAATTATCCTCTTATTTCACAGAGAAGATCCCCAGCATCTGGTCCATCAGCCTGACACAGGACCTGAGAGTTCATCCCAGTGACACAAGAACTAATGGAAGTACTGATGCCAATAAAGGCCAGCACTGGTGACTAATTGTAAAAGGGCAGGCCAAATCCTTCTTGAGCTGCCAATACAGTAGTGGTTCTATGTTGCACTGGCAAACAATGTTGCTGTGAGGCTGCGGCATTGTCTGTATGACGCTAGGCTATGCAGATTCCTTGAGCTCTGGGGCATCAGACAGAATTCTAAAATACTTCAAGCTTCTCGAGAATCTAAATAGTGTGCCAAATTTTGAGTCCAACTTTTATGAAAATTTCATGACCACAAAAATGTTTCTGATAAAATACTGCATACTTGAGTTACAAGCCCAGAGTCCTGGTTCTTCTGAGTATTTTTTAGTTGGATTTTGCACGCTTTGTTTATCTTGTTGGCTGCATAAGATGTACATTAGATATATTTCTTCAGATTTCTCACTGTGGCAACCAATGGTGCAGCTTCACCAGTAGAACCAACTGTGCGGGAATTTGTATAGACTAGATTGACCACTGGCATTTTTAGCCACCGAGTTGTCTAATCATGCTAAGAGCAAATCTAGATGTAGGGTGACCAGATGTCCCGATTTTATAGGGACAGTCCTGATATTTGGGGCTTTTTCTTATATGGGCTCCTATTACTCCCCACCCCCATCCCAATTTTTCACACTTGCTGTCTGGTCACCCTATCTAGATGCCATGGTGGTTAAAATGCCAAATGTTACCAGTGGCCTATCCATACTAGCACCTCACCAACGGCAGCAATGGTGGATAATAATTTTAAGAAAAAAAAGCCTGGTGTAGACAAAGCCATTGTGAATTAACAAGGCAGTAAGTTTGCCGCTGGTTTCATGAATAAGACTATGAGCCTGATTCTCATTTACAGGAAGGCCCTGTTACACTGCTCTGGAGTGTAAAGGTGCCTCAAAGTGGGTATGAATTACACGTTTACACATTAGCACTTTCTAAAAGGGTCTTAGTACAAATGAGAATAAAGCCCCATGACTGTTAGGGTTGTTGTTTTTTAATCACCAGTCATGTTTTTTGTTCCCCTTGTCTGTCTACGACAGAGCAAAACTTCTCCATGAATTTTTACAAACTTTCCTCTATGGAAGAGTGACCTAGGTTTTTAAGCTGTTCTAAGCTATGGTCTCATTAATATTAAACAGTTTTAAAATAATGTTTATTGAACTGTAGACTGTGGCTTGAAATAATATAACCTCAGGAATTTGATTTTTTTTTTTTTTTAAATCAATGATTAATTTTTTTTTTTTTTTACACATGGGAAAACCTCAGCTGATTCATGGGAAACAGTGTATCTAAAACATCATGTAGTTTAAACCAATAAATCTCACATAATTTCAAACTAGCACAAAGTACTATTTTGTGATGTTTCCTGTTTTGGAGATCTTTTAACACATTTTAAAAAACAAAGTCACATATTTGAGTTTGAGCACGTTGACAGCCTAGCCAGAGGAGTGGTCTTAAACTTCGCTGGAGCATGTAGCTTATTCTTTCCTACATTCTGTCACTAAAATATTTTGTCATGCAGGTCAAAGCATTTTAAATGTTTGCTTCTTTCCACCATAAGAGTGATGCTCACAACATTGACATCCCCTTCTATGCAAACAAACAAACAAACACAACCTTATACAAATCAACCTTAAAAAAAGTAAATAAATACAATTTAAAAAAAAAAGCTAATCCAATCAGCTTTCCCGCTTTCCTCCCCCACCCCAATGGAGACATTCCAGTGACTCCATTGAGTTCACTCGGGACTTCACTGTTGCTATCCATTTTATGTGGAAGGCATTCAGATGCTTTGGTGATGGGTGACAATATAAAACACCAATATGGGGAGATGGAACTTATTGCATGACTAGTTGGAGTGATCTTTCTATCTTCAGCAGTAGTTGGGTTTGTTTTTTATTTTAGCTTCATTCATGTGAAACTTCCTGTATTTCTCTGAGCAAATGGGCATTTATAATAAGCCCTAACTGTAACAGATATTAATCGGCTTGGGCCTTTCTGCTCCCGTTTCTTTAAAAAGGGCTTGCTAGATGTGCAGACTGACCCTGACTTCTTAAAATGTCTGTGTGTGCTGCTTTCCCCGCACTTTTGCACGTGACTTTTTGCCCTTTTTTTGAAGTCTCTTTCAGTAGAAAGGGAGCCACAGGACAGCAGTAATTACCCAGATGACCCCTGGAGGATAACTGAGGAACAGCGAGAATATTACATCAACCAGTTCAAATCCCTACAGCCTGATCTGAACTCTTTCATTTCAGGTAACATTTACTAAATAATATGCATGTGCAGCAAAACAACCAGGATGAAAGGCCTGTAAATTAAAGCAAAGTACAGTAGATAAAGGGAAAGCTTCTTGAATTATCTTTAGATCAGGTTTGTGCCCCAGACAGGGTTGATCTTTATTTTTTTTTAAAGTAACAACTTCTAAAAAAGTTACCAACCTACCCATTGCATTTTGTCTCTCTTTTGCTACCCACCCAGGATTCAAATTCATGGGGGCGCCCAAAAATATAGACCAGCGTCGTCATCCTCCTCTGCTGCCTCCTCCTTGCCCTACAGAGGGGGCAGCAACTACCTGCATCCACCACCCAACACCGCAATCCTAACCCCGGCGCGCCAGGTCACAACGCCACATACTCAAACGCCTCGCCCTCCAAATCCTCTTTTTCTCCCCCAGGGCCTACAACCCTAGGCCCGCAACCCATCTACCACCTTCCTGTGACCCACTGAATCACTGAATTAAAGCATTAAAATAATACAGTGGGTAAAATAATAGTTTCTTTGAAGAATTTTTTTAAATTATTTAAAGCGTGGTTCTACTGTTAAAGATGACTCCAAAATGGGTTACAGGTTAAATGTGTATTTTAATACCACATGCTCTCTGTTTACAGGTAAAATATTTTTTCTTAACTGCCATCCCTGCAAACTCACTCTGGGATCTGAGAGCCAAACTGGGTTAATTCTTTCTTGTGTGTCATCATCAGAAATAAATGTTCTGCAGGCCAAATGCTGTCCTCACTTACAACTTTGCAATCCCATTGTCTTCAGAGAGTTTATACAAGTGTCATTGACTGGAATTTAGCAACAAAAAGAAAATCTTTTGATGATGCACAAGGAGGACTAGAGTCCAGCTATTTCTCTCAGCTGTGGTGGCTGCAGGAATAAAAGAGGAATAAAAAAATAAAATAAATGTATATTTGTCACTAAAATGAATAGATATGATTCTAATCACACACTGGGAGTAGATCTTTTGAGGAAGAATGTGAGAGTTTCGCATACTAATTTTTCAGAATAGAAACACACTTTAAAAATTCAGTGGGAAGTTAAAATAAATTGTTTGAATCTGAAGACAGCATTTGGGGCTCAGTCCTGCAAAGTGCCAAGCTCTGGCCTGATCCATAAAAACACAAGCATGTACTTAACTACTTTCCTATTAAAGTCAATGGGACTGTTTAGGTGCTTAGAGTTAATGATCTGTTTAACTGTTCTACAGGATCATATCAGGATGCTCAGCACTCTGTAGGATTGAGTTGTTGGTCCTTAAGCGGTTAAATGTAAACCCTGCATAGCACACATATGGTAACAGTATTGTAGCTGATCTTAAAAATCAGATTTTCACTGACCAGACTTCTTGTGAGAGGAATTATTCTAGGTACTGTGAGTTAGTCTGGCAAGGAAAAGCCACAGATTTTAACTACAGGCATTTTGACTATGTCCTCTGAGGTTATATTATTGCAATCCAACACTTCGGGATTCAGGAATTCTGACCTCAGACACAGGTTTTAAAATAATTGCTTGATCTTGGCAGAAATTAGCACTTCATCAGTTTTTTCCCCTTGGTTAAATCTTCTCCAACTGATCTTCCTAGTAGGAGGGAAAAGAAAATGGAAGTTCAACACATAGTGGATTTCCAATGAAGCTGCATATAGTAAACTTTGTTTATAACAGAATGCACTCTTTAGAATATGCAAGATGTTTGCTCTATCTATTCCGAGAGAGAGCCTCATAGGGCCAGACATTGCATTTCATGCACACCCAGAGTTACTATTAACTGCAGTGGGAGGCAGGATTATAGATCTGTATATAATGGCTCTGAACGGGGTTGGCCTTATGTTTTGCAGGCTTATGTGAAGTAAAAGGTGCAAGGGTCTAAGGCAGACTTTTGCCATCCCTGTAGCCTATTTGCCTGAGACAGTGTTTGGCAGCTGGATGCATAGTGAGCTTCTTATCACTGCAGAGGGCTCAGCAGGGGTTTGTTGGCTGGGAGGGAAATCAGATTGCTTATTATGGGAGGGCTACAGAGGATGTTCACAACTGGTAGTGAAGACTGTAGCAGGATGCTTAGTTGGTTCCTCTAAGTTCAGGGGTGGCCACCCTGAGCTGGAGAAGGAGCCAAAATTTACCAATGTACATTGCCAAAGAGCCACAGTAATACGTCAGCAGCCCTCCAGCGCCTCCTGCCTGCTGCAATCAGCTGTTTCGCATGCGCAGGCGGCTCTGTGGGGGAGGGGGAGGAGTGAGGGCATGGCAGGGTTGGGGGCAGGGGCTTTCGGGATGGGGTGGAATGGGGGCAGGGCCTGGGGCAGAGCAGGGGGTTGAGCAGTGAGCACACCCCAGCACATTGGAAAGTTAGCATCTGTAACTCCAGCCCTGGAGTAAGCGCCTATGCAAGGAGCTGCATATTAACCTCTGAAGAGCCACATGCGGCTCTGAAGCCACAGGTTGGCCATCCCTGCTCTAGTTTTTCTTTCATGATGGTAGGACCACAGCAGGCCTGAAAGCAGAGAAAGTCACTGTGGGAGTAGCATAGATGGTGCAGGGTCATTTGCTGCCACATACTTGGCATGTGATTAGAAGCATCCTTTTCTCTGGAAAGGAAGCCATTTATCTCCGTTTTCCTTTCTTTGTATTCATAATGACGTACTGATGATGATAATAGTAATATTGAGGCATGTTTTCATCCATTAATATTTTTCCCACGTGGAGAGGAGAAGTAGAGAAATGAGGTCAACTGCTCTGCTTGGCCTGTCCCATCTTGGTGACTCACCAAGAGACAAATGGCCAAGCAACTATACTAGTACCCAACAATCAGAGCGTCTGTTGAATGTGAAATAACAAGCTGCTGATGCTGTTGCAGCTTTATAGAAAAACAAACAAAATCAGATTGGAAGATGAATATCAAATGCCTAGCAATCCTTGTGGCATCTTAGAGACTAACAAATTTATTTGGGCATTAGCCCAGATAAATTTGTTAGTCTCTAAGGTGCCAAGGATTCCTCATTGTTTTTGCTGATACAGACTAACACGGCTACCCCTCTGAAACCTATCAAATGCCTGTTTCACTGTTCTTGACAGGTTCCGTGGCTAAGAATTTCTTCACAAAATCCAAGCTTCCCATCCCAGAACTTTCTCACATATGGTGAGTACTGTAGTGTAACCCAGAATATGGATGCTTGTTTTAAAAGACATTTTAGCTCAAGAGTTTTTGTTAGATTGAAAAAGTGTATTTAGAGTAATTATAATTATTGCTCTTATCATCAAAATCACTTTCAGGTCCAAGCAGCGGGGTGCGTGTTGATCTTCCTGGCATGCTTGTTATCTTTTTAGAGCTACTCTTTTACTCAACAGGACTGCAGATATTTTAATAGCAATATAAATGATAGCCGTTCTTAAGAATATTATAAGAAACATCATTAGCTCAATGAAAAGACATATTTCATGAAATGGTTTAGAAGAAAAACACATTTGGAATATTTTAGATGTGTTCAGTTAGCTTTATGTTTCTGGCTGTGATTTGTGAGATGAGGCCTAATTAATACCTAATTTTTAATAAGTACATCTGCATAATTCATCAGTGCTTTTATTAATGAGCCAGCACTCTTGTTTTTAATGAGTTTGTTTAGAGACCATTGCAGATGGCACTTGTATACAATACAATTTATAAGGATCTTATTATATTTCCATAAACATAATGTTCTTGTATCGTCATCCTATCTTGATATGAGGAACAAACTGTTCTAAATATTCACCAAAAATGCTGATAAAGGGAACTCTTATTTCACTATAGCTATATACTTTTATGAAGATAGATTTTAAGAAAAGCTTGCAATAGCCCAAACATCTGTTGGGTTCAGAGAATTTGCCTGGAATAGTTTCAAAGCTAGTTGTGAATCATGAAAAAAAAGGCTAAAGAAACGTTCTCTGGGGAAAAATGAGCACTGGAATTTAATTTAAAAATTATTTAAGAAAAACTACTTAACCCACTATGATAACCAAAAACATTTTATTTATGTTACAAACATTAATTGTGCTCTGTATAGCAGTACAAAAGAAAATGTTCCTTTCTAGGAGCAATTTGAAATCTTGCATGATATAGTTTATCAGGCAAAAACACCTTTGCTAAAATTGAGGAGCATTTCAATCTTGCTAAAATTGAGGAGCATTTCAGTCTTCACTGTAACCTTGACTGCTTGAAACATTGTTCCTTCACTTCGAAACAGTGATGAAGTAACTATTGCTCCATTTTAGCCATTATATTAATACTAAATGAATTCTAAAATTTTCCAGAAGGTGTAGTCTATGAAACTGTGTTCATGTGCTTCTGAAATCCTCTGCTGCTGTTTCACGCTTAAACTAAAACTAAACAAACAGCAGTGCTAATGGGCAGTTTAATGCTAACAGTCCAAACTGCCACCAGCATTAGTTAATCCAGCTGTGCAGCTCATAAGGCCGGTCTACACTTGGTACTTAAGCACTTTCTGAAAACTGTTTGCATTGATCGGTCTGCCTGAAACAGTACTGAATAGGGTTTAAGTGCTAGCATAGACCAACCGAACAGTTTGTCAACACCATTTCGGAAAGAGAGATTGAATTTGGGTACTCAAATATAATTTCTTGACAAATTTCAGTTTTTGAAATACCAGATAGAAAATATTGTATGATGTGGCATAAAGAGAAAGCACTTTTTTCCCCATATAAAATCTTCTTAGTATTGGAAAGTCAGATTGTTCCACTTCTCAAAGGGAAATGTTTAAAAAAATAAACAGTATTTTTAAAAAAATCCCACTTACTTGGGAATTGTTACCTTTTTACATAAAGAATATGCTCTGTGTGTGTGTGTGTGTTTGTGTATATGTTTCATTCCTGCAATGGCTCAGGAAATGTGTGAATACCATGTTCACAGGGAGCTGAGCGATGTAGACTGTGATGGAGCGCTGACGCTGCCAGAATTTTGTGCTGCATTTCACCTCATTGTTGCTAGGAAGAATGGTTATCCATTGCCAGATACGCTGCCGGAGACCTTACTGCCAGATTACCTTCAACCAGGTGAGGCTGTGATATTCCTGTACCAACTCGTCGTTCATCCAGAACAGCCTTTTTTAGTAAGAGACAAAGATTTAGCTAGAAGCTGAGTAGTACCTCTCGATGTAGCTTGATAAAACATTGATTTTTAGTTATGCTTAAAGGGAAAAGGCTAAAGAAGAACCAAAAAATAATTATTAAAAAAAAAAAGCAGCAGCAGCACGTCTCTGTGAAGGAGCACACCTGCACACTGACAAAGAGGGGACTAATAAGCTCCTCTGGGCCTGGTCAGCACCAATGAGGCACACCTGCAAGGCCTGTTCTTCCTGGAGCGGGGTGGGGGCGGGGATGTTCAAAAGGGAAAACCTGCCACAGGAAAGAGGGCAGGGGATGTGAACAGGGAGAAGATTGCCCCGTCCCAGACAGCTGAGAAAGGCCTGCCCAGAGGGAGACAGCAATAAGCCTCACCTCTCCTGAAGCTGCACGGCCCAGCCTCAGAGCAGCACACCCCAGGAGGAGGGGCTGGAGGTGGACCTTGTGTAGATTAAGTTCTAAAGGCTGAACCAGGAAGACTGCCTAAGTTCCAGGTCACCCTTGTATCTTTTCAATTTTCTATGCTCTCCTCTCCCCTATAAGGGAAGAAAGAGGGGAGAGGACTTTTCATTTTTTGTTTGTTTGCTCCAAGAACCCCTTGGACATATGCTGTGGGGAGAGAAAGACAGTACGAGGATCTGAAGTGGGGTCTGGAGGGAACTTGAGGGGACCCCTGCCCCTCCAAAGTCTCTGTTCCCTATAGGCTGTCCCCATGCTCTATTGAAATACTAGTGTCTACTAGAATTCTACTGTCTAGATTCTACTAACATGAGGCATAGCTAGGAGTGGCAGATCTGGATGTCACAAGACTTTACATATGAAGTAGGTGACTTTTAGCTTATGTGTTGTCTTGCTCTAATGACTCTTGGAGGCATATTTGAAACGATGGAATATTACTGACCTGCTTTACAGGTTATCTTGGATGCTGTATATGATTACTGATTTTAGCAGAGCTCACATTTTTCTATAACTCATTTTCCTGATCTGCCATTCCTACTGTTAATATTTTACAATTAACAGTGAGATTTCACCAGTTTGTGTGGGATGGGGATAAATGAGTCTACAATGTGTGATGTACCTCATTACTGAGGTACAGTTGAGAAATATTGACATATGTTGTCAATTTTCATTATATATTAACACTGAAGTGCATACTCTTCAATTAAAAAATGTGCACAGCTTTCTAGGGTGAAGAGGATTAATTGCTGATAATAGTTACAGTGCTAAGAGATAATATATAAGAGCTAATAAAATCTCCATTAAATTTGCTGGCACTTTAAAAGGAGAGGAAAAGAGCAAATCAAGTTGTAGTTAAAAAATTAAATGTCCCCCATGTATCAATTCACTGAAGTAATTTCTGTCAGATTCCTGTTCTCTACAATCCACCATCTTCATATCCAAGGGTATAAACTATTTATGAAACATCAACCTTCAAGATGTTCACACTATTAGTCTGCATAATCGTGTGTCCTTACCACTATCACCTCCATCTTCCCTGCCTCAGGCTCTCCTTCCTGTTTGTTATGCTCGCTTCTAGTCTCATTTTAAATTAGACTGTAAGCTGGTCAAGACAGGGATCTTGTCTTTCTATACAGTGCCTTTCGCTGTAGAACCTTGAGCATGTCATGATTATGGCCTCTGGGTGCTACTGTAATAGAAAGAATTAGTAGTAATAATAGGGCATTTTTCTGACCACACTATGAACCTCTCACTTGGCATGAATCAGGTTGTGTGTTTTCTAAGCTAGCCTTCTTCATCTCTGTCTTCAGTTTTTCTCTTGGCCTCCTCCTAATGTCTTGAATTAAAACCAAATACTTGAATTGCATCCAGCTGTTCATAAATATCCACCAAGCTTTTATTAACTAAAGGCATTTCCACTGCAAATTTGAGAACAAAAGGCTAAATTGCAAACAGGTTTGTTTCTAGCTATTGCAGAATGTTTGTCATCCTACTAACTAATATTTAGTATTTTTGGATACGTTTTTTTTATAGTATTTAATAGATAATAAGAACCTTTCTCTAGGCTTTTTAAGCCATCTCATAGAATTTAATAGGCAATTACATACCCCCACAAGAGAACTTTATAGGATAGTTTAAAAAAACCAAAATCCTCTAGAGTTAGTACAATTTTCTGTAAAATTATAGGGTTTTAGAATCATTTCAGTAGAAAATTTCAGTGGAGACTAATGGTTTTGTCCATATTACATTGTTTGGGACTTTTCTAGAAGGGACAACTGGGAATGGATAGCTCAGGAAGACGATACTGGAATACAATGTCTGACATGTCTAGGTCACTAGCTAGAATCTAGTTTGTGCTTCTAGTGACCCAGGGTTTGTCTTCAGCTGCACCTTTCCACTGTAGCACTTGTGAAGACACTCTTATGCTGACAGGAGAGCTTCTCCTGTCGGCGTAGTTAATCCAGCTCCCTGAAAAGGAGTAGCTATGTCAGCAGTTAGTTATACCGATCTATGTTGCTCAGGGGGGGTGAGCGACGTAATTATACCACTATAGGTCTGTATTGTAGACCTGGCCTGAGAGTAGTCTGGTGTCCTACATGAGGCGAGTTTGGTTGTCTCTGTCTCATTCCTGGCTAGAAGACAGGTACCAATATTAAAAAGAAAAGTCATGACCACAGTTTGCACTAGTTAGCACCTTTTACTGGCAGTTTGAGCACAGAGCAAGGACTGAATGAGCACGGATAGTGAGTGTCTGTGTTCCTTCATCCTTTGAGGTGTTTCCTCCAGGTCAGAGTTGAGGCACGTTGGCAGGATGGTGGGGGGAAGCTTGCATTATTGCTGTCCATTTAGTATCTGACCTGTTGATAGAGGACATCAGTTTTCATTGTGTCAGTTTGGCACTTCTAATATCTTAATTTTAATAAAAAAAAAATACATGAGGATAAACAAAGGCAGATGATAATAGCTGCTTATCATCCTGGCCGATGGTGTCTCACTGTGTCCTTGTGCTTTTTACGTTTTAAAAAGTAGGGCAGACAGTTGCCTGGGAGATTTTTTCCTATATATTTTTTCCTCTTATTTGCACCTAGCTTTCATTCTGAACTCCCCTGTTTGCACTGTAGCCTTCTATCTTCCTAAATGAGCTCTGTTTTGTTTCTTTTAAGCAGCAAAGCATTTCAAGGGCTAACCATTAGTTCTAGCAGTGATATTGGCAGATTAGTTGAGGGATTTAACGTTTAGCTAATGCTTACAGCTCTATTTAGACAAGATTCACAAATAAAGATGGAGTTTTTGAAAGGAGAAGTGTGTATTTGAAAAAAACCCTTGCACAGTGAATCACATATAGTACAGGCTTCTGAACCAACAATTTTTGGAATATGCATATAAATAAATAAATAAATAAAGCAGTATGGTGTGCTTCCCTGTATATGTAATGGACCCTTTTTACACTCACTTCCAAGTACAACACTAGAATTTATGACAACTTGGTATGAAACATTTTTTATGGGAGAAGTCCTATACCATAGTTTAATGTCTATGAAATCAAGGTTTTGCTTGGCCATTTAGGAATGTAAGTCTATTTGATAGCACTTCTCATTAGCCTGTTGTATTAAGTCCAGTATGAGGTAGACTTAGTACTTTATTCATAAGGCTCAAGCAGAATTTTTTGCATTTGATCAAAATGTTAAAATTTAAAATAAAGAAGTGACTTTCAAAAGAAGCATTTAAGGATGAATTGATTTTGCTACTTATATGGCTTGTTTTATGAACTACAAGTTCAGGGCTAAATTCTGTGCTGGGGTAACTCTATTAAGAACTTGACCCACTGTGTTTTGCTTTGAAAGCTTTTCTTGAATTAAAATAAAAAACCCTAAAGCTGATTGCCCTGTCTAGTAACCTAACTGTGTTTTAAATTAATACAGATTTGTAAAAGCTTAGTTTGTTTGGAGGGACCAGATGCTAATCAGAAACTAGAAACTGGACTTGTGAATTGATTATTCTGCTACTCAACATATTAATCTTAAGAAAAATAGGTTTTCTAGCTACCAAGATGCTTAATGATTTAGAGGGACTAATCCCTGAGAAGTGTTAGCAGAAGGGTCCATGTATATAGAACAAAAACATGGGTGTTGCAAATATTACCTTAACAAATTGCAGGGTTGTTTCTCCTGCTCCCAGTATTTACCTGATTGAAAACTATTAAAGCTGATACCGACTGAAGCAAGTGTTGTGATTAGTCTTCATGCTTTTCACTGACATTTAGTTATATTGCGTAGTGTTGGTTCTAATACATTCCCCATTTCTAGATAACACAAACAGGAAGTTGCAGGCCTGTCAAATAGGTTTTATAGTTCTAGCACTCCAGTCTGTAATCTGTTACGCCTACTATATTGACTCTAGATCCCAGGAAGGAAAGACACAAATAAAACTTCAGTCATAGTTGTTTTCGGGTGGCTGAATAGTATCTAAATCTGTCCTCAGTTCCACCCGATTGTTTCTACAATATATTAGACTTGTACATCACAACATGTTGTTACTTAAAAATAATACAAGAGAAAATGATTCTCTATACAGTACTTATCACCTTGTTATCCAGATCAATTGCAGTATGAAGGGGTGGGGAGGAAAAATAATAATCTAATACATGTAAAATATATGTATTATTAAACAAAGACATGTATCTTTGCTTTCCCTCCAGCTTCCTTTAAGCCTAAACGTGACTGCGCATTATTGGATTCTTATTCTGAGTCATTGCCAGTCAGTCAACAGACCAGGGACTTTAATCGAACTGAGGTAAGAAAATTACCCGAGGGCTATAGTTACATTAAGGAATTTACATTAGTAGACCACCTAGCAATTAATACAGCATACATATCTGTGGAATTTTCAAGTGGGCTATCTGTTTTTAAGCTTGCCTTTTGTCCATCTTACTGTTCCTCTCTCAGCAATTCATTCAGTGACTGTAGAGGATAGACTGGCCTCCTTTCAACAGGTGTGCATGAGTGGCAGAGTCTACATCCTCCTCCTAAGGACTCTGTGCTGTGACAAGTTGGGAGTCTGTGGGTCAAATGCTGGGAGAAAGTTGAATATTCTTTTCCTGTCAAGCTCCTGCCTTGCTGAGGTTGGCGCAAACAATGGGAAAGAAGGTCTGTGCTGCTGTGGAAGGCAATTGACCAGAGGAATCCTGATAGACTGTGGCATATTAATGCTGTTGAGGATTGGATTGGCCAAAATGTTGGGCTTTGTCAGGGACAAGCTTCATTCTAGTCAGGATCTCCTTCCAGACTCTTCTGCTGTCACCTTATCAGCACACTCCTCAAAGACGCATTCTTCCTTTTTCAGAGCCCCAAGTCCCATCTTGTCCGCAGAAATCCCATTGAAAGGGAATAAAATGTACCTTTCTCAGCTGTTCTGGCCTTGCCCTCCCTCCCCTGCATCTCTGGTGACTGCTTGTTACCCCCGATTTGGTGCAATATGTAGCAAGAGTTTGGGTCTACAGGTCCAAGTAAGCATGTGCTGCCTGCTGCATCTTCATTCCTCCTTCCCCTGGTTAACTTTTTGGCCTCTGGCATGACCTGGAACAGAGGCTAATTGATGCTCTCCCCTTTTCCACTCCAGTGGACAGATTTTTAAAAACTCTCAGCCCCCATTCAGGTATCTAAATGAAGCAGGCAGCGATTCAAAATTTCTCAGCACCCAGCAGCTCCCATGGAGAACAAGAGAGCAATGGGAGCTGCTGGGTACTGAGTGCTTCCAAAAATCTTGGTCCCTAGTTCCTTCTGGCTTCCCTGTGAAACATATTTCATCCATGGTTCTGCTAGTGCCACCAGTGGATATATCACCACCCAGTTGGCTGTGAGGTGGTGGGCCGCTGCACCCCAGACCATGCTATCTGCCTCTGCCGCCGGTCATAATGCCACAGTCTACCTAGGTACCAGTAGTGGATCAGCACATCTAACTTTTGAATGACCCTGGCACTTGCCTAGGTTCAGGACCCAGCCCTGGACTAATCCAGGCCTGATGGACCGCCTAAAAAGAGAATGATGTTTTATATCAATATAAGTACAGGCCAAATAACTGAGTTAAGGGGACAATAGTTCAGTCAGAGGAACTTTAGAAAAGTAAGTGGTCTTATGACATTTGTAAACTTGAGCGGTTTAAAGGCCTAAAACCTGGAATAACTTTACCTGCCTCATGGTTGTTGCCAACCCATTACAGCTGGATATGTCAATTCAGAGTTTGTAAGCTGTGCCATTTGAAGGTCTTAGCTTGTTAGGGTAGTGAATCAAGTGACAATTTGTGGACAGGGCTATGGCTCAGAATTGTTAGGCCTCTGAAAACTGGCATGCATTGCTGTTGTGGAAGTCCCTTCAAACTCTGCATCCAAATTAAAGAATAATGGTACATTCTACCAGCTCAGCCCCAGTGCTGGTGTAAGGCTGTTCTCCAATCACTTCATCCTCCCCCTTGTTATAGGGAAAACTCCATGGTCGAAACACAGCTCTTCTCTTGTCAAATGCAACTGTGCAATATCACCACCAGGCAATAGGCAATGTTTCATAATATTGCTGAATTTTATTCTCACTTTGCATGGTGTGATCATTGTGTTTATCTCGTGGGACTACGTATATATGATCTTACCAGCGCCCTTTCTGCTCACAGGACAATGTTCTGGGTACATCAGCTTGATTCAGAATAGCACTACTATTGGTTTTTGAAAATGGTGCTTTTATTTTAGAAGTGCAGGCAGGTCTTTTACTGAAGCACAGATTTCTGGTCCTATTAATATGTTCACATGCTGTGAGGTTGATTAACAGTGGGGTGCCAGATTCTGCCACAGGCCAACACTTCACTAGAACTTTTTCACTGTGTTCTAGTGATGGAAAACTAATCAGTTCCTTGACAGTTTGACTTATTAGCCTATATGTTTATTAATTTGCAGCTTAAGCAGAAGTCATGCTGAAAACACATACTTGATCATATACGTGCAGCTCCACTACCAGAATTTAATACAATATTGATATGCAGTTAATATTTTATCAGCTCAATACATTAATATCTTATTGCCCTTATATAAATCCATGGTACGCCCACATCTTGAATACTGCGTACAGATGTGGTCTCCTCATCTCAAAAAAGTTATACTGGCATTAGAAAAGGTTCAGAGAAGGGCAACTAAAATGATTAGGGGTTTGGAAAGGGTCCCATATGAGGAGAGATTAAAGAGGCTAGGACTTTTCAGCTTGCAAAAGAGGAGACTAAGGGAGGATATGATAGAGGTATATAAAATCATGAGTGGTGTGGAGAAAGTGAATAAGGAAAAGTTATTTACTTGTTCCAATAATATAAGAACTAGGGGCCACCAAATGAAATTAATGGGCAGCAGGTTTAAAATAAATAAAAGGAAGTTCTTCTTCACACAGCGCACAGTCAACCTGTGGAACTCCTTGCCTGAGGAGGTTGTGAAGGCTAGGACTATAACAGGGTTTAAAAGAGAACTAGATAAATTCATGGAGGTTAAGTCCATTAATGGCTATTAGCCAGGATGGGTAAGAAATGGGTGTCCCTAGCCTCTGTTTGTCAGAGGGTGGAGATGGATGGTAGGAGAGAGATCACTTGATCATTACCTGTTAGGTTCACTCCCTCTGGGGCACCTGGCATTGGCCACTGTCAGTAGACAGGATACTGGGCTGGATGGACCTTTGGTCTGACCCAGTACGGCCATTCTTATGTTCTTACTTCAAATTGTCTTTGCCATAGAGTATTTTTTGTCTTTGCTTTTATTTACTAAAGTATTATATATGATTTTTCCTCATTGATCTTTATAGATTTATCTAGACAGTTATAATTTTTGTAAAAATTAAGTGTGTGTGTGAGTGAGAGTGAGTGAGTGAGTGACTGTTCTTTGCTCCCACCATCTCTGGTTTTCTCATATGAGAGATGAAACAGTATGGCCAAAAGGAATAAGCACAGCAGCTGGAGTCAGGAACTTCTGAGCTCTTTTTCTGGCCCTGCCACTTAATTCCTATGTGGCCTTGGGCAGTTCAACTTCTTGTACCTCAGGCCTTGTCTATACTGGCAAATTTCTGCGCAGTAAAGCAGCTTTCTGCGCTGTAACTCCCGAGGTGTACACACTGCCAAGCCACTTAGTGCACAGAAACTGCACAGTTGCAGCGCTGTAAAAAACTCACCCCGATGAGAGGCGTACAGTTATCTGCGCCGGGGGTACAGCACCGCGGTGCCAGTATAGGCACTCTGGTTGATTACAGCGCTGCGATTGGCCTCCAGGACGTGTCCCACAATGCCTGTTCTCGCCTCTCTGGTCATCGGTTTGAACTCTATTGCCCTACCCTCAGGTGACGAACTGTGAGCCCCACCCCTTAAATTCTGTGGGAATTTTGAAAGTCCCCTTCCTGTTTGCTCGGTGACACGTGCAGTAGTCTCAGCACATCTTTCCAGGTGACCATGCCTGCTTCACACACCAGGCGATCCCCCGCTTGGAGCAATGCCGAGCTGCTGGACCTCATCAGCATTTGGAGAGAGGAGGCTGTCCAGTCCCAGCTGCGCTCCAGCCATAGGAATTATGATACCTGCAGACAGATTTCACGATGCATGACAGAAAGGGGCCATGACCGGGACACACTGCAGTGCCGGGTCAAAGTGAAGGAGCTGCGGAACGCCTACCACAAGGCGCGGGAGGCAAACCGCCATTCTGGTGCTGCGCCCACGAGCTGCCAGTTCTGCAAAGAGCTGGACGCGATACTCAGCGGCGACCCCACCTCCATGGCAAAGGTCCCTGTGGATACTTTGGTGGCTCCCATGCCAGTCAAGAGTGGACCGAGCCAGGAGGAGGAAATCTTGGACGAGGATGTGGAGGGGGAGGATGACCCAGAGGCAGAGGATGACTCAGAGGTCAAAGATGCATGCAGCCAGGAGCTCTTCTCCACCCTGGAGGAGGCTAGCTGGTCACAACTGTCAGAACTTGGCGAAGCGCAAACAGGAGAGGAGGCCCCTGGTAAGTGGCTTTGATTTTGGGAATCACTGAGGCAAGTTGTTGGGGGCAGGAGGGTTGCAGAAAACAGACTTGTCTGTATGATGTGCGTACCACCACATGCCTAGTCTGAGCAGCAGAACAGGGTGTTGATTGATTCCCTCACTTCACGGGAATCTAGGGTGACCAGATGTCCCAATTTTATAGGGACAGTCCCAATATTTGGGGCTGTGTCTTATATAGGTGCCTATTACTCCCCACCCCCGTCCTGATTTTTCACACTTCCTGTCTGGTCACCCTACGGGAATCTGCCTTAGAGATCTCCAGGAAATTCTCATGGAGATACTGGGCAATCCGCTGCCACAGGTTCTTTGGTAGAGCTGCTTTGTTTCTTGCCCCATTAAAGGTAACTTTCCCACACCACTCTGCCGTCACTGTGGGGACGGAGCCTTGCTGCACACAGGCGAGTCGCATAAGGGCCAGGGAGAAAGACGCAGGCTTGGAGAAGACCCTCCCTTGATTCCCATCTCACCCGCAGCAGCGAGATATCTTCCATAATGAACACAGCCTGTGGAAAATGTGGGGACAGGAATGTTTATCAGCCACCTCCCCCCCCCCAGTGCTGGCTCTCCACAAGAGCCACGTTCCCATTGTACAGTACGGTCCTGGAACACTGATTTCCCCAGCCCCTGCAGTTACTCACCACTTTGGGGGTCTTGTGGCTCATGTGTGCTTGCCTGGGGTCAGCCAATTAGTGACAGGTATGTGAATAGTGACTATTTTAAATCACTGAATCAGTGGTCAGTGTCTTGCAAACAATACTGCTTCTGTAAAATGTTGCATTTTAACTTCACAGATATGACCTTGGGAGCCCAGCCTCCCTCTTTGTTATTGCCGGCTGACCAGCTGCGCAGAATTAGAAAGTGGCCAAGAAGAACTAAGGAGGACTTTCTGCGTGATGCCACGATGCACTCCACAGCCGAAAAACAAGAATTGAAGGAGTGGCGGGATAGCAAGAACAGGGACTGAAAGGAGAACGTGGTGCGCCAGAACGAAGCCACGGAGCGGCTTTAAAATGTTATGGAGTGCCAAGTGGACATGCTCCAGGCGCTACTAGCATTGCAAACAGAGCAGCTCCACGCCCGCCCTGCCCTGCAGCCACTGTCACAAAACTCTTTCCCATGTGCCCCCCCCCCCCGACACCACCAACACTCTCTTATCAACCTCCTGGCTCCAATCTGTACCCACTGCATTCCACTCCTGTCCCGTCACAGTCAAGCCCTGCGGACTCCCAGTACCCACTGCACTCAACACCTGTCCCTCTGCATTTAGCCCTGCTGAAGTACAGTACCCGCTGCACTGTACTCCAAAGGACAAGGTTGCATATGATACTTGGACATACACAAATCTTTAACTGTCTCAGGACCCCCTTCCTCCTGGGACCCTCCCATCCCCCACAGTGCTGATTTTTTTTTTTTTTTTTTTGGTCTCTCTCCTCCGGTGGTTGTTTTTTAATTAAAGAATTGTGTTGGTTTGAAAGCAATCTTTATTTCATTAATTGAAAGCAAACAGAGCCCTACAAAGCAACAGGCAATTTTCTTAAACCTTCATAGTGCATCGTCTGCACCAATCCCAATCACCTCCTAGCATTACAAGGGCTGCACTCCCAAGCATAGGAACAAATATTAGTGGTTTTCAGCTTCAAATTGCTGCCTCAAGGCATCCCTGATCCTTATGGCCCCACGCTGCGCCCCTCTAATAACCCTGGTCTCTGGCTGTTCAAATTCTGCCTCCAGGTGCTGAGCTTTCACCCTTCCCTTCACAAATATTATGGAACATACAGCACGCGGTTATAAGCATAGGAATATTGTCATTGGCCAGGTCCAACCCCCATATAGACAGCTCCAGCGGGCCTTTAAACGGCCAAAAGCACACTCAACAGTCATTCTGCACTTGCTCAGCCTGTTGTTGAACCGCTCCTTGCTCCTGTCAAGGTGTCCCATGTATGGCTTCATAAGCCACGGCATTAAGGGGTAGGCAGGGTCTCCCATGACCACAATGGGCATTATGACTTCCCCTACAGTGATCTTCTGGTCCAGGAAGAAAGTCCCTGCTTTCAGCTTCCTGAACAGGCCAGTGTTCCAAAAGATGCTTGCATCATGCACCTTTCCAGACTAGCCTGCGTTAATGTCCGTGAAACGCCCACAAGCGCCTGTGGAACCATAGAGAAATACCCCTTCCGATTAATGTACTTGGTGGCTAGGTGGTCTGGTGCCAGAACTGGAATATGCATGCCATCTATCACCCCTTCACAGTTACGGAAGCCCATTTATGCAAAGCCATCCACAATGTCACACATGTTGCCCAGAGTCATGGTCTTTTAGAGCAGGATGCGATTAATGGCCCTGCACACTTCTGTCAACATGAGTCCAACGGTCGACTTTCCCACTCCAAACTGGTTAGCGACCGATCAGTAGCAGTCTGGAGTATCCAGCTTCCACAGTGCAATCGCCATGCACTTCTCCACCATCAGGGCAACTCTCATTCTTGTGCCCTTGCGCCACACAGTGGGGCGAGCTGATCACACAGTCCCATGAATGTGGCTTTCTTCATCCGAAAGTTCTGCAGCCACTGCTCATCATCCCAGACGTGCATGACGATGAGATCCCACCACTCAGTGCTTGTTTCCCCACCCCAAAAGCGGCGTTCCACTGTGATCAGCATCTCCGTGAATGCCACAAGCAATCTCGTGTGGTAGCTACTATTCATGGCAAGATCGATGTTGCACTCCTCTTGCCTTTGTAGTTTAAGGAATAACTCCACTGCCACTCGTGACATGTTAGTGAGAGCGAGCAGCGTATTGGTCAACAGTGCAGGATCCATTCCTGCAAACCGAAGAGGCAGAGTGTGCAGATGGCGCCAAATGCGGACGGAAGCACAGGGATTGCTGGGATGCAAAGCAATGCATCACGGGGCATAGGGACAGGACCCAGGATGCCCCGCGACCCCCTCCACCTTCCCACAACTCTTAGCGGGAGACGAGGAAGATACGCTCTGTGGGATAGCTGCCCAGAGTGCACCGCTCCAAATACCGCTGCAAGTGCCGGAAGTGTGTACACGCTATTGTGCAGTTAGCTGACAGTGTGAACACACAACAGCCGTTTTTCCTTCAGTGCTCTCTGAGCGGCGCTGTAACTGCCAGCGCTGTAACTCTGCCAGTGTAGACGTGCCCTTAGTCTCCGTATTTATAATCTGAGGATACTACTGCTTCCCTGCCACACAGGGTTGTTGAGGATTAATGTTTGTATAGTGCTTTTTGAAGATGCAAATGATCTTGCAAATATATTTTTTCAAAATGTATATAATATCTGTGAGAGACAGGGTGTCACTTTCTAAGGCACTGCACAGGAATGCTGAATTATGCTAAATCCCCCTAAACTCAGGTGCTAGAACCCTATATAAAGATGTAACTACTGTGGCTTCTGCTAGCAGATGGATCTCTTTAGCTCCAGACAGGATATAAGAGGGATTTGAGTGTCTTACTCCAAGGCAGAGGGAAGTAGAGGCTGGGACAAGGGAGGTCATGAAGGGAAAAACCTTAGCAACAGCCAAACTTGAGGAAAAAGTTTAGGCAGAGGTGTGTGCGCCTTTATGGTTAACTTACCCCCTTTCTGCGGTTTCTTTTATTGTAAGTTTGGACTGTATTTAATATGCACACACTTTATACAGAGCATACTGGGCGCTTCTAGTTACAGTAGGCCTAGGGTGACCAGATAGCAATTGTGAAAAAACAGGACAGGGGGTAGGGGGTAATAGGCGCCTATATAAGAAAAAGTCCCAAAAAACAGGACTGTCCCTTTAAAAACTGGACATCTGGTCACCCTAAGTAGGCCTATTATATGTCAGGGAGGGTGTAATGCTTCATCCAGTCCCACTGAAGTCAATGAGAGTCTTTCCACTGACTTCAGTGAACTTTGGATGAGCCCTTACTCTACGGTACTTTTATCATCCAGGATCATGTGGAACTTGCTGCATTCATTTACTGAGGCAAATAGCTTAGTAAGTGTCCACATAAAAAGAAAAGATTAGATGTATCTGAAGGGCAATACTGCAATTAAACTAGCTAGAATAACAAGAAGAAGGTTATCAGCCTTTATGCTTCAGGGAATAAAGCTAATCAGCAGCTGGGGTCAGGAGAAGCTTCCTTTCACAACAGAGCATTGCACAATTATGCATATTATGTATTACTGTGATGCTGGTTGCAGTAGAAGGCAGGCTACCAGACTAGACTGACGATTGGGCCGTTCTGATGAACCAGTTTTGTCGGTGAGCAGGTCCCCGTGTGTCCCCATAACTTCCAGCTGCCACATTTTATCTCTCTCTCTCTCTCTCTCTCTCAAAAAAAAAAAAAGCTCTAGCTCATATAACTCTTTGATTTCAGGATCCACCTTCGTTTCTGTGAGATTATTATTATTTTTTAAGTTATTAGCTTCACAAATTATTACCCAGATGTCCAAAGCAATTTCTCCTATTTCTGAGAAGTGGTGATGAAATTTGCTCCTTGCTAGTGTAAATGCTGGGACATAAACAGAAATTCATTTTATACTTCAGAAAGCTCAGGGTTTCTCCTTTCACATTCTTCTTAAATTTCCTAATATTAAAAATATTATCCTAATAACCCGACCCAATAAAATTCCATAAGCCAATTAACCTGATGCACAGAAAGTGACATTTATGTTTGTGGATTTGAATGTTTACACAATAAAGGAATAAACCTATAAGGAGTAGATTTGCTGTACAATGAAATAGCATGTCTTTAGTAATTCCTACTATAGTAAAAGCAGTAGTAGTTGTCACATTGTCTGCAGTGGCTCACAACCCTGAGTGCCTATCTCAGGGCAGACTGCCAGAAAACAGGGCAGATACCCTAAGCTGGTGGTACGTTCTATAACTAGATTTCACCAAGCCAGTAACAAATGTGAACTCCTGAATCACTATACCACTTTACCATGTAGTCATAGACTGGACTTGGTGATAAAATGGTCACTTAAACCAAAAATCACACCATATCAGGTTGCTCTCAATCCCAAGTGATCAGCCACTTACCCCAGATCAATTGGTACTCCAGAGCTTACACCAAATACAATGCTGGCAGCCAATTCTATAGTAAACTAACTGTAGGTTTATTAGCTAAGAAAAGGAAATGAGTTATTGAGAGGTAAAAGCAGGTAAAATATAACCGGTGAGTCACTGTTTGTAATTCCAAATGGTGGCAGTGATGTAATAAACTGCCAGACTCCCAAAAGTCTTTTCAGGGTATCCAGATTGTCTCTGGAGATCTCTGCTTTGCATCTGGTCCACTTCCCTGTAAAAGTCCAACCAGTCCAGAGATGAAGGATCTTTCCATGAGTCCATATTTGTAGTTTCTTCACTCTGAAAGCAAGCTGACAGTGTCTCTACACACATGGGCTTTTCTTTTGATGACAGGGAGTGAGGAACCATCATACATAATGGCCACTTGCTTTGAAATTAACATTTTCTGTTTAAGTCCTTCATTGGCATTTCACAAGATTTCTTTGTTGGGCTATTTAGTTACAAGGGTGTACACAATGTAAATGTTTGCTATTGCATTATAACAGGAACAAATGAATGAAAATAATACAAGTAACATTCCACTAATTTTCATGAAGTTCAAACACCTGAATATACTCTTACATTTACACTCATTTTGATCTATACTAATACACAAGTCTATTGGCCTGGGGCCCTGATCTGACTGGGTCTGCCAGCATCACAGCAGTAATACTAGGAGTAGAATAGTAGTAATAAATTATCTGTTATCTGGTGGTGAGATGAAATCCTCCACTGGGCAATTGTTAGCAGTTGGGGGACACAGCAGAAGACTTTCAAACTGCCATATTGTAAATTAATTTTTAATTTAATTTTCAAGTTAAGCTTTTGAGCACCCCTGCCTGTGACTCACCAGGCTCTGTCTTGCCCTGTAAAACATCCTGCTCCTCACAACCATCAAATAACTCCACTCTCCCAACCTATGAGCTGTTTCTTTGGTAGTTAGGGCCCACATTCACAAGGAGCTGGGTATTCTGTTTCTCTCTTCCTCACTCCTCTGGTGTCTGGTGTGAGGGTGTCCAATGCTCCCTAGAAATGTGCCAAGAAACACTTTTTTTTCTATTAACTTGTTCATTAAAAAAAAATTGAATTTATGGAGGTCTAGCCATTGGCTGAGATAGGATAGTGTCACCTGACCGTAGTGCAGTTGATTAGACCATTTGACAATCAGCAGGCTCAGCTCTTTTCTTCTTGTCTATATCTTCTCCTCCCAATCTGGGACTCACAGTATTTGTGCTGAGCTGTAGCAGCCAGAGCTCTCTGGGCTTAGATGTGCCCAATTATCCATGATTAATGACTTATAAAACCTTGCTTCAAAACCGACCCGAAATTATTTTGACTGAAGTGTTCGGATTTTTTCCTAACTGATATTTTTATTTTGAAAAATAATACACTGTGTAAATATGATTCAGAAAGGGAGTAATTCATCTTTGTCTCTGGGGAGTGCAGTGATTCGCTTTCATAATTTAATTTGTGGCTCGGCTATTCAGGAAATACAGTTCATACATGTGATCACAAGCGACTGAACATATTTTATTACCAATGCAATCAATTATATGTTTTCTTCCGGTCTTCTTCCCTTTCCATCCATCATAAATTCAGGTAGTTTAAAGAGCATCCTTATTTGTAATTGCTGAAATACAGTACAACAGAAATGATTTTTTGGATTTATGTATGAAGAGGGTTATGATAGGAGATGGGTCATGTGGATAATAGGCTTTTTCAAAAGCAGAGGTTTTTAATAATCTTGAAATATCAGTTAACAGTTCTGGTATGTTTTGTAAAGGAGCAATTCATTTTCGTTTTTAACATTAAGAAGTACTATCTGCCCATATTTTCTCTCTCCTTGGTATTCTGAGACCCTCGGCACTTTCATTCTGGTCTCCTATGTTTTCCTCTTGCATACTTTCTTCCTTTCTGCCCCCTCTCCTCCACACACACCAGTGCATACTTCCTTGCAACAAATAGCTTGGGAGACAAGACAGACGATTTCTCATGAGGTCGATGAAACTGCCAGCAGTCGCTTTAAGCCCCTCCTTGAAACAGCACCTGACCCAAAGTCCATTGAAATCAACGGAAGTGTTTCCATTCAGTTTAATGGGCATTGCTTCAGGCCCTTAGCCTCTTCCTCTGATCTTTATGATTCCTTGACTCAGAAAGTGGGGGAAAAGCCAGTCTGGGCCTCTGGTACATTGCAGCTAGGCCACTATGGTTGTATATTTAGGCTCTCGAAACATTTGTCTCTAGCACCCCAACGTGAATGTGAAATTCATGGTAGATTTTGATGATGGTGAAAACTGAAGCTATTGAACTGTTAATAAAAATAGATTTTTTTCTTTTCCTCCTCGCCTTTGTAAAAACATCAGCTTGAAACTGTCCGTGAAGATCCAAGCAACTCAGAGCCGTTGATTCTCTTTGATGTGGCGACCTCCGTTGTTGAGCCAGTCGGTGACCATTTTTTTTATTCTAGCATATTATTGTGACTATAATATTTTCTAGGGCACATAGACAATCATGGTTAATATAGAGATTACATTTGTCCATATTTTTTCAAAGCACTTACACAATGGGTTTGAATGTTACTTCCACTGAAATCTACAGGAACTGTGCTGGAAAAAACCCACATGCTATTTCATATAATAGATCTGTAATTCCTAACCATGAATTCAGTCTGCTCTTACTGAGACAAGTAGCAGAACAGCTCCCTTTTTGGTGAGGTAACTAGCAGAGATTATAGGAGTAGCAAATGCCCACATTATGGATTACTACTGTAATCAAAGAAGTTGGTCTCATTTGTCAGAACTGGGTTGAAGTTCCCGGTCTTTGCCACGGAGACCTGAAGTTGTGCCCTAGGGACCCCAGCTTTCCCCACTTCAAAAGTATTCAGTGAGAGGAAAGAGTAGGCCAGAGGTCAATTAACGTATCAGGAAGACTTCCTCAAGCACGAGAGGCACAGGACACAGAGAAGTCTGGCCCCAACTTTGACTAAAGGAGCTATTCTGATTGTTGTACAGTTTCTGGTGGAGAGGAATTTTCAACTAGTGCAGGGGTAGGCAACCTTTCACAAGTGGTGTGCCGAGACTTCATTTATTCACTTTAAATTAAGGTTTCGTGTGCCGGTAATACATGTTAATGTTTTTTAGAAGGTGTCTCTAAGTCTATATTATATAACTAAACTATTGTTGTATGTAAACTAAACAAGGTTTTCAAAATGTTTAAGAAGCTTCATTTAAAATTAAATTAAAATGCTGATCTTACGCCGCCAGCCTGCTCAGCCTGCTTCCAGCCTGGGGTTCTGTTCACCTAGGCCTGCAGCGGGCTGAGCAGGGCCTGTGGCCAGGACGCTGGCTGGCAAGGGGCCGGCAGCCGGGACCCCTGGGTGTGTATGTGGGGGTTCAGAGGTCAGGGCAGAGGGCAGTGGGGATGTGGGGGGTTCAGGGTAGAAGGGTGGGAGTGTGGGGGGA
>NW_020664373.1:10969952-10979741 GCF_002925995.2 Terrapene triunguis
GTGCTGCCCGGAAGGAGAACTCCCAGATAGAACCGGATGATTTTTTTGTCGAATAGTAAATTTGCCAAAAATGCATTTTTGAGGCACTGAAACTTTTTGCGAATTGCCTAATGGTTTCAGGGGGGGGAAATTAAAATGTTTTGTTTCTGCTTTTTGTTTTTGAAATGTTTCTATTTTTCAATTTGAAATGGCATTTCATTCTGAAATTTTGGTTATTTTAAAACACCCCAAAATGAATAGGAACAAAAAAAATTCATTTTGGGTCAAACTAAACATTTTGTTCAACTGGAACAAAATGAAAAGCTGAAAAAAGTGGGGTTTTTTTCATTTTTGCGTTTTGTTGAGGTCTAACAAAATGTTTTGTTAAAACTGAAACTGATTAATTTTTTTCCAGAAATTTTTCGGTTCGCCTCTGAACTGAAAAATCAATTATTTGCTTAGCTTTACTCTTGAGGATTCAGAATTCTGTAGCTTAGGATGTTGTAAGTGAAACAAATTCTCATTCATTTCCATCATCTCACAGATAAATCAATTCTGCGTTGTCAGTTATTTATATATTTAAACGTATATAATAGTGGAAATAGAGATGGGACTGAGGAAGCAGACTACGTCCACATAAAGTCCTTTTACTCTGGACATACTGCAGTGAAGTGAGTTTCAGCCATAGGGATCCCATATAATACAGTTCTCGGCAAAATGAATACAGCTTTTTTGGTTGGTTTGTGTTTTGCTCACATCCTTGATGTGAGATGTTTTAGGTGTTGGTGGAAAAGGGATATTATGATCTAAACCTTTTCTAGAGGAGTAAGCCCAGAGGACCGGGAGCTCCTGGGTTCTGATCCCGGCTTGGTTGCTGACTCACTATGTGCCTTTGGGCAAGTCACTTAGACCCAAGTTATCAAAAGATTTTGAATGCTTCAGTTTTTAGGTTTCTAACATGAGACACCTAGGTCCTAACTTTCAGAGTTATTGACCGCTGAACATGCCCAGTTCCCATTAACTGGAGTTGCAAGTGCTCAGCACCTTTGAAAATTGTATACTTGGTCTCTCAAGTTAAACACCCAAAAGCTGAGGCACTGAAAATTTGTGGTCAGTTGGCAGCTTGGGCCTAGAGCTCTCTGTGCCTCACTTTTTTTTAATTATTATTAAATAAAGATAATAGTGACTTCACACTGATGGTGTGAGGAATAATTTACCTAATGTGTGTACATTTCTTTTCACCATGTAAGAAGTATTATTAATAGGGCCTTAATCAAAGTTGAGAGCTATGGACTGTTGTTTTCAAGTACATAATTAATTTAAAATAACTTTCCGTTTATTTTTAATTAAGCTCTGAACATAAGCACTACTGCCAAAACAATACCAAAGGATTTTAAACCATCTCAACACTTGTCTGTCAAAACAGGTAAGAGGAGAAAAATTTCATGTCTTTAAAAAAAAAATAATCTTTTTTTAAAGAACTTGTCAGCTAAACAATTTTCTTACCAAAATAAGCCTAAATTTGTTTTTTTTTATTTCATTTCACTGGTAACGTTCCTTTCCTTTCACTCTAGTAATAATTTTTAATAATAAAATTACTTTTAAAAAATGATCCATCCCATGAGTTAATGACCATTATTTGCAAAGTTCATCCGAATTAGGATTTGAACTTGTCAAAAAGGTTCACCTACTGTACTTTTCTTCTGATTCATTTCTTAAGCACAAAGGACATTTTGTAATATAGCATATTGTAAGTTCCATTTTTTTCTGCACACAAGATTGGGAAAAGTTGGTAATAATATAACTGTTGATGGAAACCCTTCCCAAACACAGAGTAAACATTATATCTTGCCAGTAATGATTTTGAGCAGTCTTCATTTTCACAGGAGCTGACTACCCATAATTCTCATAGAAGTCAATGGGTGCTTAGCAATTTTGAAAATTAGACCTTGTGACAGGAAGTATGGTGCTATAGCACTGGTGCCACAGTTCAGGCTGTAAGTAGCTTTCCTTTCCTGTAGCTATTGATTCCCTTCCCCACCCCTATCATCTCAGAAGGTTTTATTTCTGGAATGGCATATGTCAAAAATCGCTTGCTTGGTCCAGAAACTTCATACTTGTTCTGTTTATTTAACCTCAGTGAGAAGTGATGCCTTTACAATTAACCATCCAACCTTCCTAAAAATATTCCTTGCAAAGCTCTGAATATTTGAAAACTTTATCACAGTGTTTCTCAAACTGGGGTCGCCGCTTGTATAGGGAAAGCCCCTGGCGGGCCGGGCCGGTTTGTTTACTTGCCCCGTCCGCAGTTCCGGCCGATCGCGGCTCCCACTGGCCGCGGTTCGCCGCTGCAGGCCAGTGGGGGCTGCTGGAAGTGGCAGCCAGTAAGTCCCTCAGCCCGCACCGCTTCCAGCAGCCCCCATTGGCTTGGAGCAGCGAACCGCGGCCAGTGGGAGCCGCAATCGGCCGGACCTGCGGACAGGGCAAGTAAACAAACCGGCCCGGCCCGCCAGGGGCTTTCCCTACACAAGCGGCCACCGCAGTTTGAGAAACACTGCTTTATCAGGTCTCAGTAGAGCTTATAAATCTCAGTGGTTAACCACTTAGGTATTAGTGCAAATCTGGGTTTGCCCTTTAAAAAAAAAATTGAAGTTCTCCTCCTTTTAATCATGAAGATATCCTTGATTAAGCAAACTGACCCCAAGGGCCTGTCTTAGTAGTTGTGCCTTAAAACTCAAGTTTATTAATGGCCCCTCAACAGCTGCGTGCCTCATTTTCAACTCTTTTTTTCCTGGCTCCTTCCCAAAAACACTTGGGAACTGCCAGATTTCCTATCTTCAGCTCATGTTTTTGACTGATTGCGTGGTCTCCTACATACATACTTCCCTCTAGGAGGGAGAGTTAGTGGCAGAATCTTCATCTTTCTTTCTTTGCACTCTCCTGGGATTCCTGAATTTCAGTTTAGCAGGACTCCTAGCAGTACAGCTCAGAAAAACTGTCATTGCTCACACTTGTCCCCAAGCCACTGCAAGTTCTAGCCCCTCCCTCACCTTTTCTCCATGGAGATGGAATGGATGCTGCTGTATTGTTCTTTTGTGGCACAGTTTTGTACCCCTGAAAAGGTTAGGGTTAGAGTCTTAATTCCCACTCCAAACCCCACAGAGGGAAAGGCAGCAGTAAAAAATCACAGTGGCTTTCCCTTTGTCTCCTTCTCCTGGATAGATGATGCAACCCTTTTCCTTCTCTGTCTCCTTTGTTACCTGCTGCCCTTCAATCCCTTTCCCCTTACTTGGTGACTCCCTTTGAGTCCAAAGGGAAATAAATGGGATGAAATTTAAGAGGAAGAATTAGGTTTCATAAATCAGGGGAAAAAATGTTATGAAATCAATTAGACCAGAGGTCGGCAACCTTTCAGAAGGGGTGTGCCGAGTCTTCATTTATTCACTCTAATTTAAGGTTTCGCGTGCCAGTAATACATTTTAATGTTTTTAGAAGGTCTCTCTCTCTAAGTCTATAATATGTAACTAAACTATTGTTGTATGCAAAGTAAATAAGGTTTTTAAAATGTTTAAGAAGCTTCATTTAAAATTAAATTAAAATGCAGAGCCTCCTGGACCGGTGGCCAGGACACGGGCAGTGTGAGTGTCACTGAAAATCAGCTCGCGTTCCGCCTTCGGCACGTGTGCCATAGGTTGCCTACCCCTGAATTAGACTGTTGGATAGTCCACCAAGGAAGTAGTGGTAATCCATTACACTGAGTTATTTAAAACTGGACCGGACAAAGTACTAGAGAATATCCTTTAGGTACGTAGATGATGTTACAGAAGTTAAGAGGTGGAAAAGACCTGCTTTTTTAAAGCCACAATAATTAGGCAGTTTTCCTGTAGTGATCATCAGTGTTTAAATATCATCAATGTTATCTTTAGGCTTCAGGACTAAAACTCCACTAAGATTAGGGTCCTGCAAATCTGAAGATATCTGCAGACCATGTTTGCGGATTACAGATCAGATGGAGATACACATTTTGAATCTGTGCAGGGCTCTAATTGAAATGAATAGGGAAAGTTCAGATCGCTCTTGGAGCTATTGATTTAGGCTATCTGCCTGTGTTATAAACTCAGGAAAGACAGCATTTCATTGGTTCACATTTGGAAGGTTTTCTTCACAATCATAAAGATTAGTAATTTGACGTCAATGCAAACTGTTTGATTCAGCACCTTTGAAAATCAGGCCACTTATTTAGGTGCCCCTATGAAATTACATTATTGAATTTGGGCACCCACATTTAAAAATGTTGGTCCTTAATTATTTCCAAATGACAGCTTAAATTCTGCTCTTGCTGCTTAAGCCAAGCACAAAGCAGCTCAGTGTGCCGCAGACTGTACGAGTGTTTTAGGATAGTCAAGAAATCTTTGTTTCTTCCTTTCTCTCTTCTACCACTTTAGCATATTACACCATTTACTGTATGGCTTTCAGTTCAGTCTTCAGCCTCTAAAGCAGACCCACCACACCCCCCGGTTGAGCTATGGGTGTCATTGAATCTTAATCTTGAATTTCCTGACTTTCACTTGCTTAAAAAAAGGCCTTGACCATAACGCTGCATTGATATAGTTCTTTATTTAATACAATAATCAGTTCAAAATAGGATTCTGTCTTCCCTCTATGTCCCCATGTTCACCTCAACAAAACATAATTTGAGGACTCTCTGATGTCAATCTTCCCTATAGTTTTGTGGGGGTGATCTGAAGAAAACATAAATATTCTAAAAATATGGTTCACCTTGAATGATATAAAATGAGAAGGCAAATCTTTCAAAAATTATATATGTAATTTAAGTTATCATTGTCAGTACTGTCAAAATTGGGTCATAAGATTGTAGAAATTTGTTGCTAAAATTGTATTCTGTGGGTGTTTCAAACCTAAAAAAATATTCATTATTGCTCATTGTTAATGGTAATTCCTTCTCTTCTCTTCTTTTAGTTGCTAGTAAGAGTTGGTTACACTGGAATATGGAATGACGCTTGTTAATGACATTAATCTACTGAGAGATTCATTCATAAGCGGTTTTCTTATTGAACATTAATCACTACCAGTTGCATCTGTATAGCCTCCATGCAGCGCTTCAGTCAATAATGTAAAACCCATGCAAACAAATTCTCTTATGAGGAAAAAGTGCATGTTTGTGGATCTACATTATGTTGCCTGCTATCTCATTTGTTCTGCATGTCTGTAAACCCCCTAACTGGTATGTGCATACAAGAGAATAATACAAGCCATTAAAAAGTCAGCATTTGCCAACTGCTACCACAGGTAGATCCTGTATAGGAAAATCTACGGTAAGATCAGATAGATATTGGAGTGTGGTAACTGTTGGCAAAATGCTGATTTTTCTGAAGGTAACAAATAACACCGAAAGTCTCTCTCTAGTACCATCCCTCTGGATTCTTTTTAGCATTCTATCTAGTATAACAATTTTTTTAAAAAAGGAACTCACCTATCTTAGACTTTTAAAATTGATTACACTAGTTTAATATCCCAAGAATCTCTCTTTCAGGGAAGTAGATTTGAAAGCAATCACAAAGTTACATTTTTCAGGATTACTTTTTGTTTAGAGAGGCGACTCATAGAAAGGGATGTACATATATAAGGAATAGTTCTGAGAAGGTAAATCATTCACTGCTGTTTAACTGTTCTTGTTTTATGAGACAAGAAAAGTGACTAAAGGCAACAAATTTTAAATCAATAAAGAAAATACTTTTTAAACAACTCTGGAACTTGTTGCTGCAAGGTGTAACTGAAGCCAAGAGTTGGAGTAGTCGGTCTCAATGGGATTAAAAAAAAGAACTAGAGATTTATGTGGATGATGAGAACATTCACAGTTACAGATGGGGAGTGAGGAGTGAAAACAATCAAATCCTCATTATTATGCAGGGATGAGCATCACTCTGACATCCTCCATTTGTTTGTAATTAATTCAACTACCTATCATTCTGCAGATAAAGAAACCTCCTCTTTTTTTTTTTTTTTTTTTTTTTTTTTTTTTAAATGTTTTTAACAAGTAATCTGTTGGTTTCAGTTGTTCAGGAATCGAACACACTCAAGGCAAGACCAAGATCCAGGTACTTGTTTCTATTTCTGTCAAAGAAATATTCCCATCTGAAGAGATCTTCAACAGTCTATTATTTAAACATCAAACTGTGTAGGAGTGAAGGTGTTGGTATTGCATTTTATTAACTGCGGTGGAAATAGAAGCCACCCTAATGTCATGTTGGGAGACCCATCATCCCATTTTAGGAACAGTCTTGAGACTTCATCTAATTGAAAGTTGCATGCTACATATGGATAGCCACATTGGACAATCTAGAGAGCACCAATAATGGCAGCATCTGATGCGGCTGAGTGTGTCCTCTCTTTTGAATTGTGTAGTATCACATCTAACAGTAACCAGTTGGTGTGTGGAAGAACATGGTGTATGGTTCATATAAGAATGTGGATTAAAAATTAAAGCTGCTAAGATTGGTTACTTGCTGGGAATGAAAAAGGCAACTCATGTCTGAAAATATTGTGTAATCAAAAATACAATAACTGTGTTAAGCATTGTTTTTGGCTGATCAGCATTCTGGTATGCCCACATCTTGTATTATACTTTAGGCTGTCTATTTCAGCCAGTCAGATTAACTACTTTAGTGCTTCATTTCTTTCTCTAATGTAATGAATGTGTAATCATGAGTCTCTTCTTCATAAAGCCTATAATTAATTGAACAAAAAAAGAAGAAGGAGAAGGAGAAAAAAAGAGTCTGGCAGAGAAGGAGGATAAACCAAAGAATGGGAAAAACTAAAAGAAATTAACACTTTGAAATTAAACTAAAGGCTATAGAGAACAAAATTATATGCTTGCCTGTTTAGAGTTTGTTTCAAGGATTGTAGATGTATCCTCAAAAGCCAGGAGTTGTAAAAGTACTAAGCAGACTTCTCTTGAGCAGATGTATTTTTGCTCCCGAAGAGGCAGTAAATTGAGGGGTGGGAGGGAAAGGAATTTGACTGGCCTACTACAGCAAAGCAGTACACTGGTGCTGAAGACAGACAGTATTTGCAGGACAGAAGTTTGATATACTTCACGGTTGGAAAAAAGTATTGAGAGGGGAAGAATATGAATTAATATCTAATGGGATAGTAAAGTGAGTAGTAGAAAATAAAACAAGGAAAAATGCACTTGGGACAGGTATGCAAAAACTGGAAATGAATTAGTCGGAGAAGAGGAATGCAAGGTTGATGTGATGTGATGTGATAAGGACATTTTTACTTCTGGAGAGCTGAGTTTACTTTGCATAAGAAAATGTGATTTGTTGGTGTTCTCAGTCCCTACTAGCTGTTTAGCCACATGACAGAATCACCATGTAACTAGACACAGATAGATTTTTGGTCATGAGTTGGAATAGAATGGCAGGGTAGGGCTGAGAGACATGGCTGACAGAGTCTGTGTCCAGGAAGATTGCACAGCACCTGCACGCTTTGTGCCCAACTCAAGCTGGAGCATTTACGGTCTTAAAATTCACTTAATTGTGGTTTAAAATCATAAAATGGGGGGGGAAATCATAAATTACTTTGAAAAGAAAATCATGTGACTAAGGGACTTCGATATAATACTTCAAAAGTATGGATTAAGTTCATTTTTAACCTCAGAACCCCTGTCTATCATGTATTGCATAACCCACAGGTCTGTATGTGTTTACGTGTTCCCCTCTGTGCCTGATCCACAGAGGAGATGAATAGAGATGTGTAGAGGACAGAAGTTCCATTTTGCAAAGGATTTCGAGGTTTCAGAATTTGGCTTTGTTTTAATTAGGAACAAAACCTGAACATTTTGAAATTCTGTGCAGAGGAAAATTCAAAAATCCCCCCCCCCTTTTTGATTTTGATTTCATTTAAATAATGTTGCAATAGGATATTGACTATTTTAAAACTAAAATTCCTGCAAAATAGACGGCATTTCGAGTTTGATAGAACTGCAGATTCTGACAAATATAGTTCCCTTGAAGTTTATCTGACCAACTCTAGAGAGGCGTCTGTTACTGCTCTTAGCTTAGTTCAATCTATAAAGATCATGCTTTTAGTTCTGGGGGTCCCCAGTTCAATCCCTGGTGTCAGTCAATATGGTGGCCTTCAAGTAGCATTGTATTAACTCTGCAAGGCCAGATGCATTTTTGCCTCCTAGGCACTACTTTACAGTTCCTTACAATGAATGATAAAGTATAAAGCTGCCTATTTTTCTCCAATATAGCTCCCCTTCCATTGTTTATTGTATATATTTGAAGTGCAATATTTTAAGGGCCTAATCCAAAGCCCTCTGACTTTCATGGGTTTTGGATCAGGTTTTAAATGAGTTGGGTTGGAGGATTCTAAACCCTGGGGTGAAAAATGCAGTGGAAGCAAAGGCAACATGTTGCATGTGAACTCTGAAACAAGTTTGGTTTTACCTCATATGTTTATTGGTTTAATCAAAAATATAAGATGGAAGTTGCCAGTGTCCAACCTGTTAACAAAGAGTTGCCTACTAACTACTGCCAGTTTGGCAAAAGCTGCTGATCCCTTTTCCCATTAGTTGGAGTTTTTGCCTGTTGATGATGAATCTTTTTTTGTCTTGCTTGTCATGCATAATGTGTTCTAGTAAGTATAATACTTCATGTTGTCAATTCTGATTTGAGTAAAGTCTGCAGGCTTGCAAACAGACCTTGTGACTCCAACAGCAGAAATTATTGGACTCCACTCAAGATAATGAAATTTGTTAAAAGTGTTTAGAAAATACATTGCATAATACACAGGCAGTATCATGAAAATGGATCATTGTGAACAGTGAATTCAAGTGATACATATATTGCACCTATGAATAGATAGTCACATTCCAGTTTAAGGCATGGTAATGTGAGTTCAAATAGTTTTGCCTTGTTGTCCTACCACTTAATTATTAGTTTTAGGCCCCCAAATTACCAACTAGCTAGCTCATTGGTTGAAGGAGAATCATGTGATCTGAACCAGACAGCTCAGATTGTCTCTGCTGCAACAGATTTAGGGCAAAAAAACCCTGGGCTTGTCTGGCCTGATTGCTCAAGGAGGTACAGATTTCTCCTCCCTGAAACAGTGAGGGCAGGCAGTGTTTCTAATGCTGCCCTCCGACAAGAATTCCATTAGAGAAGGACAGCTTTTTAATTTCCCCAGTGGTCTGTAGGAGCCCCATAAGTAGGTGCTGTGAGGGTGAACTGAGTAAGACTGGGCACCTTTTTGGCCAATCCCACTCAGCTGCAGACCCTACAAAGGAGATGGGGTTGCAGGCATGTTGCACTGTTACAGATCCTCTTAGGGAGATTTTGCATTGCCAGCAGCCCTGTGCCCGGGGTTATGCTGGCAGAATACATCAAAACTGCAGGCTGAAAGTAGGCTCCTGCCAGGACACCTTGTTATTTTAAGTACTACAACTTATGTTACAGTTAATGCAACATTTTGGCTGCATTTATTTATTTTTGTGCTTTCAGAATTCAGCCATATTGTAGGAAATAAATATCATAGTGAAAATGCTTCAGAAGCAAGTTAGCACTTTTAATATACTCCTAGCGGCAGCCAGAGCCCAACATGTTGAGAGTTCAAATTAAAGTTTATGGAGAAGGAGAGGAAGAAAGTCGGTAGAGAGGAAAGAAATTTTAATTCAGGTGTATTCAAGATAGTTACTATAATTATTCTGCTGTTGGCTAAGGTCACATGCAGGGCCGGCTCTGGCTTTTTTGCCGCCCCAGGCAAAAAAGCCTCCGGCCGCCC
>NW_020664373.1:10979841-10981003 GCF_002925995.2 Terrapene triunguis
GCGGCCAGAGCGCCGGGGGCAGGGCGGCGAGAGGGCGGCGAGCCCCGGCTGGGGCTCGGCTCTCCCCCCGGCGGCCAGAGCGCCGCGCCGCCCCCCTCCAGGTGCCGCCCCAAGCACCAGCTTGGGTGCCTGGTGCCTGGAGCCGGCCCTGGTCACATGACCCTCTGAGTTAAAGGAGTGGAGCCTGAAACTATAAAACTAAAACAATGAGGCTAAAAGGCATTTTTAACACTTGTACTTGTTCTGTGTGTTGAAAAGTAACCCTCCCACTCTCTAGAGCAATAGTGCCCTCCGTCTGTACCATCTAATATTATATCCCACCACCATCAGCTGCCCTTTCAATCCAGGAGGCAATGATTTTCCACTGTCAAGCTCAACTCCAGTCAATATTTACTACATTTGTACAAATGAATGGTCTAAAAGTATCAGTTGATTTTATTTTCCTTTGAGATTCTTTTATTTTCCTTTAGGTCCTATTCCAGCACATCTATTGAAGATGCAATGAAAAAGGGGGAAGAGCCCCCTATGCCACCACCAAGGCCGCAGAAATCACATTCCAGAGCCTCCTCCTTGGACCTAAATAAAATCTTCCAGCAAAACACACAAGGTAAACATTCTTACTGCTTATCATTCAGGTTCTAGTGCGATAGGTGCTTCAGAAATACATCTATTCTAAATAGCTAGCTATCCTTAATAAATATTTACATATACAATTGTTAATGTTACCAATATATTTCTGCATCAGATGTTGAGAAGATAATCTTATATATATATATCTTTATATATATATTTTCTTTGTTGTTCACTGAGGCTATGATTCAGGAAAGGATTCCTTTTCGGGAAAGCAGGAAGTCCCATGGAAGCAAATGAGATTTAAGCACATCCTTAAATGTTGTCCCTAAATAGGGAAGCACTTAAGCACATAGTTTCATAGCTAACATATTGTTGTTAGAAAACATGTATGGCAGCACAACATTATTTAATGTTGTTAAACAAAAAATAAAAAGTTCAGTATTGGTGTCAGCAAGTAGTAAAATTATACAACACTGTGCATATGGTCTGATCTTTTCTTCTTATAAAACTGTTCACTGATGACTAAGCTTTCAAGATAATACTCCTAGAATACTCAAGGAGCTAATAGAGGAGGTATCTGAGCCTCTAG
>NW_020664373.1:10981403-11035948 GCF_002925995.2 Terrapene triunguis
GGGATGGTCTAGACAGTATTTGGTCCTGCCATGCGGGCAGGGGACTGGACTCGATGACCTCTCGAGGTCCTTCCAGTCCTAGAATCTATGAATCTATGAATCTATAACACATTTTTCAAACATAGCGCAAGCAGTTTTTGCAATGAAAGAAAGCAGCTGGAACAGCTTTAGTGTCTTGAAGCAGAAGTTTTCCAAAACTGATTGAGCAAGATATCCTTAGGTACAGTTTTCTGCCCAACATCAGATGTATAGGCCATTAGTCTATTTATTCAGGGGAAAATAGGTGCATTTCTGCATAGGTTTGTACATAACAGGATCTTGCTTTGGTTCAATAATATCAATATAAGACTTTGGGTTTTTTTAAATGAGATTACTAACTCCTTGCTTACCACATTGTCTTTGGTTTAGCAGATGACAACATAATCCTCATTGCTAGGTTCACCATGTATTATTTTTGCTGAATATATAGCCCTTGGCACACAGCATGTTGGTGTACGTGTGCACATTTAGATGTATTGTTGAGCTTTATTCAGTCCTGGAAACATAATAGCATGTTTCAAGTACAAGCAGAAATGTTACTTAAATACGTACATGAATTGGCAACATCTTTAGCTCCTCTTTATACCTTCACTTAGATAAGAAACATGCCCATTTTTTCTCCAAGGCTGTACATAATATGGACTCGGAGAAAGGGTGTTCCAGGGGTGACCTGGTGCTCTGTCACGTGGAGTCTTTTGCTTCTTGGATCCGCAGGAGAGGGCGGAACATCGTGGAAGGGATATTCTTGCCTTTTGGCTATTTTTGGACTCTTTTGTAGTGGCCTTCATTTCCCAACCGGCCAGTTTGGGTAAGAGGCTGTGAATGAGAGATTTTCCTGCTTTCTGATCACTGATAAAAAGAGCAGTTTTGCAGGCTAGGTGATGGTGCAGTGAGGAATGTTGGTGGTCCTGTTAATGGTCGCATCCTGAAGCAGTAACCATCCCTGTTTTGGGAAAGGGGTGGGTTTGAAAAATGGGAGAATGTGTCATTCACCGGGATTGACCTCACACTTTCAAAAGTCTCTGACACTCTGCTGTTTGAGCTCCTGAAACAAGCCACAGAAGCCTACAGCTGATGGTGTTGGTGAATACAGTGGATACAATGTGCTCTCCCTCTTGTGTCTTTGCATACCTTGGGAGTCTGCCTTCAGATTCTTCCTGTGGACTTGAATTTGGAAATAAAATAAAATATTGAGGATAGCATGGGCCAGCAATGGGTGAAGTATTCCTCTGAATTTTGGCAGGCGTCATGGCTTTAAAAACAGTCTGCATTGGCTACCTGCTGTCCAGCTGCTCACAACATTTTCTGTCTATCAAAGCCATTGAAGAGTTTTCTTCTGGACTGCAGTCTGGGCTAAGTTCTGTTTTTTTTGGCGATGATCAGAGTCAATGTTATAGCAATGCAGTTATCTTTGAAATGTAATGCTTTTGTATAATATAGTCTGGAATGCATTTTAGTCGCTGTTTAATTCCAGTTCTTCATTACAGTTCTTTAATTAATGCCTGTGTGACACAAAGGTTATTTGTTTTGGAAAGAAAAGCAGCTTTGGCCAAGTACTGTAGTTGCAATAATCAATAAGATTCCTGAGTAGATGGAAGCAGTAGAAAATATAATTACAGATTAAATGTATGTTGTATCATCCATCAAAATAGTCACGTAAGTATTTACGAAATGAATTTGTGACTGGCAGCTTCAGTTGCTGATTTACTTTTGGAACTCAAGTCCCACAGAGAATATTCTTGCAGTACAAGGTATGTGGAATGCTGGCACCGGTTCTTTCATGGGTGTGTAAGCAAACAGTCAGTGGACTCGCTTCTTCCAAAACAACTATAGGATGTTGGTTTCAGCCATAGTAGTCAGTAACTCAGGGCCAGCTTTTTTGTTGCTCTACCTCAATCTGTGTAAATTAAATACCATGTTTTCTTAGTAAGAATTTGTCAAGGTTTTTGAGCTTGCTTTTTTTATTTTATTATTTTATCTTCACTTATGTAGGTATGAGGGCCAGATCACAACCTACTATTTATTTTATTATTGCTGGGCAAAAAATGGGAAATGTTTTCATGAAAGTGTTTGCAAAAGAATTTCCCCTTATTCCATGAAAATGTTCAAAGTTCAAAAATTCTTGACCAATTCTAATTACTCATAAACTTTAAGGCCAGAAGGGACCATCATGATCTTTTAGCTGACCACCTGCACATCGCAAGCCACAGAACCTCTCCCTCCCACTTCTATAATAACCTCTGTATGCGTTACTGACATCCTCCATTACTATTTATTTCTATTGCAGTAGTATCTTGGGGCTCCATCTTGCTAGACTCTAGGCACACACAATGAAATGTTGGTGTCTCCTCCAAACAGTGTACAATCTAAGTAAAATAATTCTTATGTGGAGGAGACCCTTGAAGTATGGATCTTCCCTTCCCCACATGCAAAAGAGTCAGTTGCCTTCTGCAGAGACTTCTAAGAGTCTGGTGATCCAGGGAAAGGAAGGGATGGGTAGTGGCTAGGGCTGCGGGAGTATGATTGGGGCAAGAGCAGGGATGTACATGGGGTTGCTCATTGTTCCCCCGCACCAGCATGCCCTTAAACGTTTCTCATAGAAAACTAATACAACCAGAAAATGTATTAGCCACATGTGGATTTGGGATTTGCCACCATCCTTAGTGCGAAACTCTGGGTACCACCACCAGCTAGGGAAGTTCTTACAGCAGGGATCTGTCAGACCCATGCTGCAAGGTGGAGGGAGTGTGCCTCCATGTGGGCGGATAAAGGATGAAGCTAAATATAAAACAGGCCAGGGCAATAATCACAGAATCGTGGGACTGGAAGGGACCTTTAGAGGACATTTAGTCCTGTCCTCTGCACTCATGGCAGGACTAAGTATTATCTACACCAGTGTTTCCCAAACTTGGGATGCCGCTTATTTAGGGAAAGCCCCTGGCGAGCCAGGCTGGTTTGTTTACCTGCCGCGTCCGCAGGTCCGGCCGATCGCGGCTCCCACTGACCTGTTTTTCCCCTTAGACTTGCTTCCCAAGGAATCTTACCTTCCAACTCTCTGAGTTTGCTAAAGTCTGCCTTCTTGAAATCCATTTTCTTTATTATGCTGTTTTCCCTCCTACAATTCCTTAGAATCATGAACTCTCTCATTTCATGGTCACTTTTACCTAAGCTGCCTTCCACTTCCAGATTCTCAACCATTTCTTCCCGATTTGTCAAAATCAAATCTGGAACAGCCTCTACCCTAGTAGCTTTCTCCACCTTCTGAAATAAAAATGGTCTCCAATACATTCCAAGAACTTGTTTGCTAATCTGTGCCCTACTGAATTATTTTCCCAACAGATGTTCCCCATCACCACTAAGTCCTGTGCTTTGGATGATTTTGTTAGTTTATAAAAAGCCTCATCCACCTTGTCTTCCTGGTTAGGTGGTCTGTAGTAGACCCCTACCATGACATCACCCTTGTTTTTTATCCCTTTTATCCTAGCCAGAGACTTTCAGCAAGTCTGTCTCCTATTTCCATCTCAGCCTCAGTCCAAGTATATACATGTTTAATATATAAGGCAACACTTCCTCCCTTTTTTTATCCTGCCTGTTCTTCCTGAGCAAGCTGTACCCTTCTATACTAGTATTCCAGTCATGTGCATTATCCCACTATGTGATGCCAACAGTCATAGTTGTGTTTATTAACTAGCATTTCTAGTTCTTCCTGCTTATTCCCCATACTTCTTGCATTAGTATACAGACATCTAAGATACTGATTTGATTCCCCCCTATGTTCCCTTTTGTTTCTCCCTTATCCCTGCTATAACAGCCCATGCTTCCCCCCAGATACCGACCCGTCTCCCAGGTCTCCATATTTTTGACTACCTGTGAGCTTTTGTCTCCTGCCCCCATCCACCCTAGTTTAAATCTCATATCACTAGATTAGCTAGTCTGTATCCAAACATACTTTTCCCCCTTCCTTGAAAGGTGGACCCCATCTCTACTTAGCAGTCCTTCTTCTGGGAACAGCATCCCATGGTCAAGGAAGCCGAAGTCCTCTTGCTGACACCATCCTTGCAGCCAGGCATTCACCTCCAGGATGCATCTGTCTCTGCTAGGGCCCCTACCCTTGACTGGAAGGATCGAAGAGAACACCACCTGCGCTCCCAACTCCCTCACACTGCGGTACTCCCAGAGCCCTGTAGTCACTTCTGATCTGCTGAGGGTCATACCTCGCAGTATCATTAGTGCCCACATGGATGAGTAGCATGGGGTAGTAGTCAGAGGGCTGGAAGATTCTCATATCACCATGTAACTAGACACAGATAGATTTTTGGTCATGATTTGGCTGGAAGATTCTCGACAATCCCTCCATAACATCTCGGATACAGGTCTCTGGCAGGCTGCATAACTCCTGGGATGCCATGTCAGGCTGACAGATGGGTGCCTCCGTCTCCCTCAGATGAGAGTCACCAACCACCACTACCTTATGTTTCCTCCTGGGAGCGGTGGCTGCGATCCTCCCAGCCTTGGGGGTACATGGCTTCTCCTTCTCCACCTTTGGGGGCGATTCCTCATCGCTCGTTGCCAGGGCAGTGTATCGGTTTTCCATCACCATGGTGGGTGGGATGGGAGTAGGGGTGGCACACTGCCTGCTGACAAAAGTAGCCAGCAGCCTCCCTGTGACAGGACACTAGACACATTTAAAAACAATTTTACAAAATCTGAAACTAGATAATGATTAAAAAACAGGAAAATAGATAATGTTTAGAAAATAGAAAAGAACAATAATTAGAAAATGAGATGGCTTAAAAACTGAAAAAGAAAAGACATGAATAAAAATGATAAATGGACATGAAAAAATATACTAAAATAGTATAAAATGTATTAAAATAAGTTTATGGGCAAGGGATTTAAAAATAAAGCAAGTTTAGCAGGCAGTCTGCTTTACATCACTTCAGACATTTTCCTTGCTTGCTTGTTTTGCCTTGCCATTTTAGGGCCTGACCCAGCACATATGTAGGTGAGTAACTTTACTCTCGTGAGTGAGTTACTCACTTTGTGTTTGTAAATTGAGCCCCCTGAAGTGTGAACACTTCATGGCTGGCAATATTTTTTTCTGTATGCTTGGAAAGTGCTTAATTCATTTTTGGATGCTACTGCAATATATATTAATATGACATAACATTATGTATGATTAACATTTGAAATGTGAATGTCTATATTAAGAGCCTGAGTGTCTATAAAGGGTGTGTGTGTGTATATCACACACTTGGACACAATTTGAGGGGTAAGGCCTCATTTTCAGAATCATGCATTATATTTTAGTTTAGGAGAGCCAGAACGATGTTTTTTTCTTACCCTGACAGCATTACGCACTTGCTAATGTGAAAATCTGTTGTCATGAAAGACGCATAAAAGTGAGAAGGAAGACAGCTGCCAAGGAATACAATAAACATCATTCTAAAGTTTCCAGTAATTTTAGTTTGAGGCACTACTCCTCTTTCATGTTAAAAACCACACTAAATGCTTTATTAATAAAACTGTTTATGGCACCTCACAACTGAATGCACTATGGCAATTTTATTCAATAAAAATATGTCACTGTCATTTCGTTAGAAGGGCACAGCTTGCTGTTCTTATATTTTGAGCTAAAGAATACTAAGTGCCCAGAATAGACTGAAGATAAATAAAATCAGCAGCCACACTCCTGCATGTTAATCATAGAATGCTGGAAAGTAGAAATGGAGGAGATCCATTAGACTATGTTGGGCTTGATCCTGCCAGGTACTGAGCACTTTCTGAGAGTGGTGGAGTGCCCCCTCAGCTCCTTCGGGATCATTGAGGGTTCAGGGCAAGATTGAGTCCCTGCTGTATGAATGTATATACTTGTGTTACATAGCATCTAATTGGCCCCAATTGGGCCCCATTGTGCTAGGCACTCTACATACACACATATGCACAACCAAAAAAGTCCCCTTGGTAATGCAGGTGTAACATGAACAGCCATACTGGGTCAGACCAGTGGTCCATCTAGCCCAGTAGCCTGTCTTCCGACAGTGGCCAGTGCCAGGTGCTTCAGAGAGAATGAACAGATCAGGCAGTCATCAAGTGATCAATCCCCTGTCGTCCACACCCAGCTTCTGGCAATCGGAGGCTAGGGACACCCAGAGCATGGGGTTGCATCCTTGCCCATCCTGGCTAACAGCCATTGATGGATCTATCCTCTGCGAACTTATCTGGTTCTTTTTTGAACCTGTTATAGTTTTGGCCTTCACAACATCCCCTGGCAAGGAGTTCCACAGTTTGACTGTGCGTTGTTTGAAGAACTGCTGCCTATTAATTTAATTGGGTGACTCCTGGTTGTTGTGTTACATGAAGGAGTAAATAACACTTCTTTATTCACTTTCTCTACACCATTCATGATTTTGTAGAACTGTATCATATTGTCCCTTAGTCATCTCTTTTCCAAGCTGAAGAGTCCCAGTCTTTTTTAATCTCTCATACGGAAGCTATTCCATATTCCTAATAATTTTTGTTGCCCTTCTCTGTGCCTTTTCCAATTTCAATATATCTGTTTTAAGAAAGGGTGACCGGAACTGCATGCAGTATTAAAGGTGTGGGCACGCCATGAATTTATATAATGGCATTCTGACATTTTCTGTCTTATTATCTATTCCTTTCTTAATACAGTGAAACCCCGCTATACCGCGATGTTTGGGGTCCAAAAAATTACATCGTGCTAAATGCGGGGTCGCGTTATAGCGGTATATTGATGTGCGCCGCCAAGTGCCCCTAGTGCCTAGTTTGAGGCGCTACTCCTCAAGGTGGTGCATTGATGTGCGCTGCCTAGTGCCCCTAGTGCCCAGCAGGGGAGAGAAGCTGCGGCCCCGCGCCTGCCGGGGATTGTGAGCACCGCAGCCCTGTTGTTCTCTGTCCCCGGCAGGTGCGGGGCCACGGCTTCGCTCCGGCTTCAAGAGGAGCCGCGGCCCCGCCCCTGCCGGGGACAGAGAACAACAGGGCTGTAGGCGTCGGTGCTCTCTGTCCCCGGCAGGCGCGGGGCCGCAGCTTCTCTCCCCTGCCTGGCACTAGGCGGGGGCACGTCAGTGTCCCGGCAGCCATCATGGCGTTGGGGACCACTGGTACAGTACATACAGTACTGTATTACTGTGTGTCTTAAAAGGGGGCCAAATTGTGATCGCGTTATATGCAATTTCACGTTATGGCGGGGCGCCTTATTGCGGGGTTTGACTGTAGTTCCTAACATTCTGTTAGCTTTTTTGAGCAGATGTTTTTCAGAGAACTATCCACAATGACTACAAGATCTCTTTCTTGAGCGGTAAAAGCTAATTTAATACCAATCATTTTGTATGATTGGGATTATGTTTTCCAATGAGCATTACTTTGCATTTATCAACATTTGTTGTCTACAGTAGTGCAACCTTCATTCTGATTTTAAATATCACAATGATTTTAAAAAGAAGACTCCTTCCCCCTCCCCTTTCCCCCCACTACTTAGGCATTTCAACATGAATGATATCTAGGATATCTTCTTGCTCTGTTCCATCCTTGTGAATGTAAAAGTTTATGCTGGCTTGATTCCTTGGCACAGTACAAATAAAATTAAAGCAGATTTTATTGTAGAAATAATTTGGGATAATGATTATATTCACCTTTTCCCCTTACTCCCATTTTTCTTATGATTTTTGTCTTAAGTAATTTTATTTAAATTTGAAAAAGGGAACTGTTATTAATGAAAGCTTTTAAATGATTTATTTTAAATTAGTTATTTCCTCATGTCTTGCTATATCCCCATGTATCTGGGAATGAAGGAGTACTCTGTGACTGACCTTGTGCAGTACTACAAAATGTTCTGAGCCGTGTGTATACACACATTTTTGGGAGTGGCGTGGGGTCCATCAAGATAAGTGATTTTTCTTTCATAGTTATAGTTGTTTAGAATGATGTGCCAAAGTGACATAGGGCCTTTACCTCAACATTTTAAAAATAATTAAGTGGGGTTTTAGCATGCATCTCCTGCTTAGTTTACTGGAAGCTTCACCGTTAGTTTTTTTGCCAGTTTGAAAATACAATGGTTAGTGCCATGCTGCTTTGTCTATATCTGTTAGCTTTGCAATATGAAGCTTTGGGGTATCATTCTTACATGAGATACTGGTAGAGACAAGAATCTTTATAATGCCTAAAAATAAACCTGGGGCACGATCTCTATTTTCCTCTAGTCTCCCAGAATCTGATAAAACCAGCCCCATCTACGCTACAGCTTCCGCTGTTGTTATGATTGGTGGAGAACTAAGGGCCCCAATTTTCCTGGGTTAGCTGAGGCTACAGTGGTAGCCACCTCCTCCTCTGGACTCCTTGCCAATTCTCTTACACCAGGTAAGTCGAGTAAGAGAGCTGGGATCCAGTGGCCATTTCTACCTCACCACCACCTGTGGAATGGGGAGAGGAGAGTGCAGCAGTCTTGGGGGCTACTGCACTCTTAAGATGTGATTGAGCAGCCCGAGGGAAGGATTATGCTTCTTCGAGTGATGATCCCTATTGCATTCCACTGTGGGTTACGCATGCACACCATGTGCCTGGAGCTGGAAAATTTGAAAGTAGTGTCCGTTGGTCCACCTATGCGCCCTTACTTGCTGCGTACTTCTGTCCAAGGCGAAAAAAGGATGGGGTGGACCGACCGCGTCTCCAGTTACTTTTCCCCGCCACATGGTCCGGGTCGGAGCCTTCAGTGTAATTGTCTCTGACGCAGTTTTAATAATTACGGTTACGAATAGTTTTATCAGATTTAGCTGTAGTTTTACTAGGTTTATTTCTTTCCTAGTTTTAGTAGTTACTCGTTTTTAACAGTTAGACTAGAGCAGACTTGGGGGATTTTCCCTATTCCTGCCCCCCGCAGAACTCCGGGCTTCAAACTCTGTGCTTTTTGCCCGCAATCCTTCTCTGTCACTGACAAACACCAACTCTGCCTCTACTTCCTGGGAGAAGCTCAGACTGTGGCTAGGTGCAGTATCTGCCAGTCCTTTCTTAGCTGTACCCAAGAAGTCTAAGCACTTTGTCTCCGCAAGCATCTCGTGGAGGTGGCCATGAGACAACATTCAGACCCAGGCCGGGGTTCCCCCCCATGTATATTAGCTTGATTCAGCAAGGAGTGTGCCTCCTGCTGCTACGTCTGACTCCGGTGCTGGTGAAACCACCCCCAAAAGCCCAATGGCAGAGCCTAGTCAGGAGATTAGGAAGCAGTTCCATGCTTATTGGAGTAAGTCTTCCTCCAAGTCCAAGAAACTGGACATTCCCTCCACCAGCTCAGCACAAGGGGACATAGCATGTTCTAAGTCTCACAGGCACGAGACGAAGACCCACAAACAATGGGATACAGCTGTTCCGGGCAGTGAACTGTTGTACTGCCATCTCTGGCATCTCACACAACGTGAGACCCTCCTGCACCAGGAAAGACTTCAGCGCTGCTACTGGCAACCGGAGAAGAGAGAGTGCCCCTTACATTAGGGAGATCCAGATATGTGGCTGCACCCCATGACGTCTTCGCCTTACTGGATCCAGAGTCTCTTCCTCCATTCAGTCCTTCCACTTCCAGAGAACTCATGTCCCTGCCACGGGATATGCCTATGGTACTGCCTCCTCGCATGTGTTATGCACCGCTCTATCGGCACCAATGGTACCACCATTGGAACCAGAGTCCGCCTTTTCCTCTTCTGATGAAGTGGAACTGGGGGAAGAACTGTCTACACCGTACCACTCCTATGCACCATCACATAGACTGACACCCATGGGAGCAACTACCTCCTCACCTTCCCCAGAGCCACTGGTGCCCCATGCCATGGGGACTCCTGCAACCTCCTGTTGATCCTGCTTATTGGCCACATTGGGAGCCCTGAGCACAGTATTCTCCTTTGGAGCCCACCCAGTCTGCACGAGTCGCCACCTGTTTCTCCCCCCCACCTCCCCTGAGGGATCCATCAGGCATGCCCATGGGTCAGATAGCGGAGGAAGAATTTTATACCCCAATTCTGGCAGTTCTGCTGGAGCCAGCTAGATTTCCATCCTCATCGCCGGACGAAGCTGTGACTACATCACCCCTTTCCTTACTGGATAACTTCAGACAATTTCAAGATCTTTTACAGGGCGTTGTGGGGGGAACTCCACATTCCTATGGAAGAGATCCAAGACTATCAGCATAAGCTTCTGGACGTTCTCCGTACTTCGGGACTGACCAGAATAGCACTACGATCAACGAAGCCATACTGGAGCCAGCCAGGACACATGTGGCACACTCCTGCCACGTGTACCGCCACCCTTAAAGGAGCAGAGAGACGCTACTGTGTCCTGGCCAAAGGCTCAGAATTCCTCTTCTCCCACCCAGCTCCAAACTCACTGATATTTCAGGCTGCTGCAGAAATGGCTAAACAACAAACACCCTCGAGCCACACCTGCGGACAAGGAAGGGAAGCATCTGGATCTACTGGGGAGAAAAGTAGTCTTTTCCTCCAGTTTACAATTCAGGACAGCCAATTATGAAGCATTGTTGGCTCAATATAACTTCTTGAATTATGCTAAATTAGAGGAATTTGCTAAGACTGTGCCTGCTTTCAGACCCTTGGCAAGAAAGGACAACTCATAGCCAAAACTGCCCTACAATCCACAGTGGATGCGGCTGATGCTTCCTCCAGGGCCACGGCTACAGTCATCGTGACGTGTAGAGTCTTGGCTTCCTGCTTCTGGTTTTTCAAGGGAGGTCCAGAACACAATAGAGGATCTCCCTTTTGGTGAATCCCATCTCTTCAACCTGAAGACAGATGAGTCTTTGCATACACTAAAAGACTCTAGGGCTACTCTTCGCTCATTGGACATCTACACTTTTGCCTCGAAATGAAAGTCCCACTGCCCGTCATCCGCACAGAGGTACAGGTCTCCACAGTTTTACCAACATAGACCCTATGAACCTCCATGCAAGCGACAAAAGATCCAAAGGTCTCATTTCCCTGGGCCCCCCCTCAGGCTTCAGTCTCAAACCCAACCCAAACCAAGAGGTATTTTTGATGCAAGCTCTTGATGTGAGCTCGAGAGCTGCCAACCACTGAGCCTAACACCTCACGACTCTTTGACTCCTTTCAGAGGTTATCTAGCACTCTTTTTCACACTCAGAGTGCAATAACAAGGGACAAATGAGTGCTGAATATCATCCGCCCTGGAGATATGATCAAGTTTGTAATGCTTCAAGACCCTTTGCCCCATCCCCCTTCGGGGACCACTCTTATGACAGTTTTCTCACCCAAGAGCTGAACACCTTATTACAACAAGGATTGGGATTAACAACTTCCCCTTTTGAACCAATGGCGTCTTGATCCATGTCTCTCCTCTCCATGAAGGTCGCCTTTTTTGTTGCTATCACTTCAGTGAGAAGGGTTGGGGAATTCAGAGCTATGATGGTGGACCTGCCATTTACAGTATTCCACAAGGTTAAGGTCTCCTTACGCCTACACCCAAAACGTTTACCAAAGGTGATCTCCCAGTTTCAAATTAACCAATCCATTCACTTACCTGTTTTCTTTCAGAAACTGCATGCGTCTGCAGAAGAATATAGACTCCATTCCCTCAATGTCCGATGAAGTTGGGTCTTTTACCTGTAGAGAACAAAAACAATCAGGAAGTCCCCTAGACTGTTGTGGTAGCAGAGAGAATCAGGACAGGCCATATCCACCCAGAGAATCTCCAAATGGATTTCTGGCTGCATTAAACTCTGCTACCAGCTGTCGAACCTACCTCCCATCACAAGGGTAGGGCTTCACTCCACTAGAGCTGAAGCAATGACCACGGCATGTGCCTCTCATAGACATATGTAGAGCAGCCACATGGAGTTCTGTCCATACATCTGCAACACACTATGCCTTGGTACAGGACTCAGCAGTGCATGTCTCCTTTGGCACGGCGGTTCTCCGCATGACCCTTCCATCCCCAACCTTGCACCCTCGTCCAACTTAGGTCCTGCTTGTCAGTCATGCACAATGGAATATAATAGGGACCATCACTCAAAGAAGGAGAGGAGGTTACTTACCTGTAACTGGAGGGTCTTTGAGATGTGTGGTCCCTATCTGTATTCCACTTCTCGGCCTCCTTCCCCTCTGCTTTGGATCTGTCAGATTCACCATGGAAAAGAAACTGGAGACATGGTCAATTCGCCTCACCCTTTGTCGCCTCAGATGGGAAGCACAAGGTGCATGCATGGACCAATGGACACTACTTTCAAATTCTCCTCCTCTGGGCATACGATGTGCATATGTAACCCTAGTGGAGTACAGATAGGGATCACATATCTCAAAGAACATCCAGTTACGATAAGTAACCTCCTCTTTTCCAGTTACTTGCTGCTGTTTTCTATGAAAGAAGCCTGATATTTGTGTTCACCATGGAAAGAACTGTTTGCTGTGCTAGTTTATACTTCCAAAGTACACACAATACCATCTTTAACAGTCAGAACCCAACACCGACAAACCCTATGTAGACCAATTTCCAAGAAAGGCTGTCCTTCCGGGACAGCTGCTGAAATGTGCAAAAATGTATTTGTTTTATAGCATGCTCCTTTTTTAGGGGAATGATACTTGAGAAGGTCCAAGTCAATATCACCTGTCACTAACACTCTTTTCATTGCCCTTTGGGAAAAAACAGAGCACGGTTTTTATAAAAGTTATTACCTCTTGATAGTCAGCTGACTCCAAATCTTCTCTGGCAATTGTACTAACATAAGCATGATTTCCTTCTAACAACAGGCCATAGATGTTCTGAAACAGCAGGGATTTTATGAATATTTCATGAATAGCTTAAGTTAGAATTTGTAGGATTAAAAAAAGAGGAAACTGGGTCAAATTCGCATGGTTAAGTATCTCACTAGCTTAAAATACTAAACTCTGAAATGTGGCATATTTTAAAAGCTGAAATAAGATGCTCTGTGCTCTACTTGAGCACTTCAGAGTAAAGTAATTTTAATAAGGAAGGTTGTGTGGACCATTCTGGCAGTGTTGTGTGGGTGCCAAGTACAAGTTCTGAGCTTGGGAGCAACTTCAGAACATGCTTTCCCTGTTGGGCAAACTCATTTCCTCTGTATAGAATCCTCATCATTTCTCTGGGGATCGAGTGTATCACTGGGATACAGTGATGAGTGTTGGGGATACAGAATGCACACTAGATGCTGTATTCTCTGGAGCAATGTTGAGGTTAAAGACAGCACAGGTGCCACCTTCTTCCTTTCCCCGGGGGTGCTCAACCTCTGCTCAGGCCCTGTCTCCACTCCACCCTTTCCCCTAAGGCCCCACCCCTGCCCCGCCTTTTCCCGCCCAGTTGCGTCCCCTCCCCCAAGCGCGCCCCATCCCCTCTCCTCCCAGTGTCTTCTGCACGCTACGGAACAGCTGATTGCGGCGGGCGGGAGGTGCTGGGAGGGAGGGGAAAGAGTTGATTGGCAGGGCCGCTGGCGGGCAGGAGACGCTAGGGGGGAGGTGGGGTAGCTGACTGCCAGTGGGTGCCAAGCCCTGGAGCTATTTTTTTTTTTCTATGGGTGCTCCAGCCCCAAAGCACCCACGAGTCAGCGCCTATGAAAGACAGCTCTGGCATGAAGAGGAGGTGAGGAGCCTTTTTTGTACAAATGGCTATGAGGGCATGTCAGAGGTAAACAGAAAATTAGTAGGCACAAGAAGTGGGCCAAATTCATCAGAAAGTTAAGGGAACAACCGAACACAGTATGCAGTACCAACAACCATTGGCTATGAGTACTGTACTCCATCACTGCCTAGTCCCATGAGTTTGGATTACCTCGCCAGTCCTGCCACTCATACTGTAATGTCCTCTGTAGCTTTAAGTTCTGGCTCCCACAGCATAATTGTAAGAAATAGTCTCAACTGGAAGGGACTGACCTATGGTGATTTTACTACCTTGTTATTGAATGGTGCATATCATGATGTTAGTCTAACTAAGAGTTTCCCTAGGCTTCAGAAATTGCTCCTTTCTTGCTTTTGTGGTGTGAGCGATCTGATTTCTCAGCACTCAGTGCACAGTATGATCCAGTGGATAGGGCACGGCACTGGGAATCAGATAACCTGTGTTCTTTAGCTGGCACTGCCACTGATCTGCTGGGTGACCTTGGGCAAGTCACCTCAGCTCAGTCTCCGTCTTTTCCATCTGTAAAATGGAGATAACACTTCCTTTCCTTTGCAAAACATTTTGAAGTCTGTGGAAAACCATAGATGATATTATTCTTATCATTCTCCTACATCAGGCAATGTAAAATATATTCAGATTTTTCAGTTTAATTCCTAAGTATGACTCCTGCAAGATTTCCCCAAGATAAGTTCATCACTTTGAGCATATGCAACCATCTTCTACATAGAATGTGTGTGACTGACCTGGGGAACTTTTGTGTCTGAATTAGATTCCACTTGGAGTAGGGACTATTAGTCTGTACTTGCCAGGCACACTGTCAGCACTCAATAAACAGTAATAATCAGGAATCTGGGGTCGGGAAGGGAAGGTTTCTCACCCCTCCGCTCCCACTCAGAGACTAGTTGGGTGGATGAGGTGAGTGATGACAGATGAAAACATCACAGCTGTATAGTGGCTTTTAAAAAATCTAATTAAACATGGTGTGAAGGGTTCTAGTAACTTAATCTTTGCCCGTTTGAATATTTTGTGAATAGTCTTTTATACCTGCAGTATATAAGCAGCTTCCCTAGGTAGCCTAAATTAGGATTCAGTAGTTCTGCATCCCTGTTTGGCACTTCTTTGTTTTTTCCATCTTGTGTGTCACACACCTCGTTGGAGCTGTAGTTAGCCAATACAACTGTATTCGATGTTTTACCCATGCATTTTTACATGAACATCTCTGTGTACGTGGGTCCAGATTTTAAAGCAATTTAGGCATTGTTGCACTCAGCGTTGCAATACCTAACTGATTTAGGAACTTGCATCTCATTTTCAAAAGGAATTTAGGCACTTAGGAGTGTAGATCCCATTGTTGCGTCGCTGAGTGTAACAACGCCTAAATAACTTAAAAAATCTGGGCCTTTGTGCTTTAGATCCTCTTTTTTATTTTTTATTTTTTTTAAGGAAACGAACAGGTTTGCATTATGGAAAATTTATGGACAATTTTAGATCGAATGCATTTTAATAAGTTAAATGGTTATGCTGTAACAAAACTTGTAATGGTCTATGTGGTCTTTTAGAATATGGATATAACTAAACACAAATGTGTATATATAACCCCTTGTTTAGCACTATTATAGTAAAAGGGCTGTTTTATTTTAATTGTTGGTTTAGTGCTACATTTTAGGTTTTACAAATAAACACAAATCTGAGATAGGCTGTCTCGTATTTTTTCAAAGGCAAGTGGTAGGAAGGCTACGCAGCATAGGGGCCTCTAGAAGGGAAAATCAGTCGAGACTTCCATCAAATTCACTTGATATCTATGTGTTAATCTAGTCCTCCTTATCACAGCTGCCTTTACAAAGCCTCATCTTCCCTGCAGTTCTGCCCTGAGATGGGTTTTACGGATTTAACGAGAGCCAGATTGAGAATTATAATGGATGGCCCACATGGTTGTTACCAACTCAGTTCACTGGCTCAGAATGAAAGATCACATGATGTTGCTTTGTTAGATTACCCAAGGGGCCCAAAAGTGACTGTTAAAATATTTTTTCCCTTCAAAAAAACCCAAAACAAATCAAAGCTAAAACTGATCTCTGTATGCTTCACTTAAGCATCCATTCTAATTCCATGGGAGATATTTTCTTCTCTGACTGGGCTTTGTGACTTGTCAGAGTATTTTATCTTGAGCAAACCCTAATGTCTACATTCGTACACTGCATTAGTTTTTTAAAAAGGCAATAATGTTAATGACAAAGAAAAATAAGTAGACTTTCACCCCAGCTCTGTACTTTAACTACAGTCAAATTGTTTTAGCTGCATGCAGCTGACTGTATATATCTTTGTGGCTGACTGAATATATCTTTACCTTTTATTTTAACAGTAGGCTTTTTATAGCATTTAAATCTCTGGTCTTTTTCAGAGGGTGTGCTGTAGCAGGAAGAGGTTTCAAACAGTGTTTGCTCAGATTTGTTTTCAGTAAAGACCCAGGTTGATTTTCATCATTAAAAATGTTGAAAACCACCTGTTCACTGACAGTCAGCAGAGAAAATAGTCTAGTTCTGAGGTTTTCAAACTGTGGGGCATGCCTTCCTGAGGGGATGGAGGAATGTTCGGGGGGGGAGGGGGGCGAGTGGGGATGCCAAGTGTCTCGTGCCAGCACCGTGTGGCGGGGCCCAGGCCAGCTCTCCCAGGGCCCCCTCCTGACTTATCTCAGCGGGCCACCCAGCCTCTGGGTCAGTGTAAACATCTGCCGCGGCCATACCGATTTCTGTGCCCATCAGCCTCTGCGCCCAGCACTCGCTCTGCCCCCAGACCCAGTGGCACATGCCTTCCCCCACCCTGAAAACCTGGGTGGGAGGGGCAGAGGGACAGGTATTGGCCCTGCCCTAGTGGTGCAGCCTGGCTGCAAGGTAGAAGTGGCCCACTGCTGAGGAAGCCTTGGCTGTGCAATTGGTAAGTGTCTGTGTATTTGAAACTTACAGGTGTAGGTAATTTAATTAAAAGTTGGCATCAAGGTCTCTGTTAGGTTTATGAGTAGGCTATCAAGCATACTTTTGCATGTGTCTATTTTTGTCTGGGTTGGGGGGGGTGCATCCAAAAATTGTAACTCAAAGAGGGGGCTCAGCTCAAAAAGTTTGCAAACCGCTGATCTAGTTTTTAGTTGTATTAGTTAATTTTATTTGTTTCTCTCTCATTTCAGCTGTGAAGTCAGGTTGGTTACCACCACCACCTGCCCTGCCCCCTAGGCCTTTTGTATCACAGGTATGTACAGAATTTCAGTATGTGGATAATTGGTGTACAGTGGTGGTGGTTGTTTTTATACTGTGGTAATAAATACATGCAGGCTTGGATATCTAACCATTCTCATTATAAAGCTAATACTCATCTATAGAATGCTTTACAATGTCAGGCTTTTTGTGTATGGATAACGTTAACTTTGTTTGGTCTGTCTATCCAGTATGCCATGATGTCGTATTATTGACTCCTTCCAGCTCATCGTTGTGGAGCTGGGTATGTCCAGTAGAAAACGTTGTAATTTACAAGCTGTGCCATAAGGCTAGCCTGATGGTAGTGTTTGCTATCTGGAAGGCACAGGTTTGATTCCCAGCCTATTTCTTGCTTCTCAAGCTGTAAATGCTGTCAAGGCGGCAATGCAGGGAGCAAATGCATAGCACATTATGATATAGATTCATAGATTCTAGGACTGGAAGGGACCTCGAGAGGTCATCGAGTCCAGTCCCCTGCTCGCATGGCAGGATGTTACATATCAGTGTGAAAAGTCATGCTAAAAGGAAATAAGTCCCACGTTAGCTACATTATTGAGTGGCATGCTGTGATTTACCGACTTCTGGTTCATCAGTGTCACACAACCATTGTGTAAAGCAAATGGATCTAGGGTGACCAGATGAGATGAAGAAAATTTCAGGACATCGGGGGCGGGGGGCCACACACACACACACAAAAAAAAGCCGAGTGCAAATTGTGTCCCGACCAGAGATCGGTCGGGACACGGGACAAACAGCTAAAAATCGGGACAGTCCCGATTTTATCGGGACGTCTGGTCACCCTAAATGGATCTAATCATGAGCAGTCGTCCCAAGGAATGTACGATGTGTAGGTTCTTCAGTTCATAAGGAATGATGGATACGCAAAGGCCAGTTAGCTCAGCAAGACCTATCCTAGTGATTGCATCTTCACCTCCTTGTTTGCCACCTCTCTTAATCCTCTTCTATAAAAATGTCTGTCTAGCTGTTTTACTCATTTATACCATTGGCTCCAGTTGGCCTTACATGGCAATTTATTTTATATGTTAATCTTTCAGATGAGATGTAGAACTGAGTCCCTGACCACTGTGGAGCTAACATTCCGACTCCCCGTAAAAAGTGCATTGGCACCTTTGAGTCGACCATCAGCAGTCAGGACTTCAGTTTTAAATAAAAGTCAGAATCTCCAGCAGCATAGTGCCCCCTAATGGTAGGCTGGGGCATGTGTTCTCTAAAGGGAAGGTGGCCATTTGCTGGGTCACAAACAACAATTCTCTCTCCACCCCCTTCTTCCCTAAATTATCTTTGGAATTTGCTAAATTCTTCATTTGGAGGATTATATAGATTGCTGCCTTAAGCCTTCTTTGATCCAACTACAACCTTAGTGCATCCATCAAAGCTTTGCTTTGCCTAATCTCCTGTAAGTCGTGTCTATTCATCGCACCCCCTTCTACTCTGAATTATTGCTTCCTGCCTCCCTTATATCACTGCCATCATCAGCTGTACCCTTTCACTGCATCTCCATCTCCATTGTACCCTTTCACACTCAAAAGTCTTACAGTCACCGCTGTCTGGAAAATAAACAAACGAGCAAAACAAAACCCTTTTCTTGAGGATCAAACCAGTGCTACAGGTAATACTTTTGCTAATTGCTTATTTTCTCAGCATGTGATAGATTTTATTCTCTCTGACCATGCAACAGGAGAGACTCATATGTATTTTCATATCCAGCAGGGTCCTCACCATGTCACAAATACCGAGCCTGTTGCCCAGGCCAAATCCAGCTATGTAGAATTCAGACTAAAGGAACAGGTACGCTCTAAAATTGTAAACTATAATTCCCATGTAAAGTTCCTAATGCTTTCTTCTCTCCCATTACAATACGCTATTCCTTGCAAAATACATAGTGTTGGAGAAACATATGACACTTTACTTTTAAAAATTATCGGGGGTTGGAGGGCGTTACAGCAGGGTTTTAAAAAAAGATATTTCTACCTTCTCAGAATACTGTTATTTTGACTTCGAATTGAAAAATAATTTTAATAATATTTTAGACCATGTCAGCTGCATCCTTGCTCACATCTTCTGTGCCTAGTCATCAAAATGTGCCTTTAAATGGTCAAGATTGTATATAGAGGGTGGGGTTCATAATTCAACTTATCTGATCCTTAATTATAGCAAGCACAGCTATAACAAACATATGGATTACATTACCCAAATGGGGCCCTTGACTTAAAGAACATGAATAAATTCAAGCGAAGCCAATCTGTTTTCAGAATAGAGACAGGATCAGGAAGAACTGAAGTAAAACATTGAAACTGGCGTGACATACTCGGCTTTTACCTGTTTTAGGACTTATCTTGCTCTTCTTAAATTTGTTTCAACTAATTTTCTACAGTGTTATTGGAAATTCTTTTTATTGCCTTAACATTTCAAGCTCCATATATAGCTAAGCACCCTGAATCACAGATGTAGTTTGGGAATTAAATGTGTCCCAAGTATTTTAAGGCTGCCCTGCACCACTTGTGCATGCTTATGGTGTGATTATTTTGGCATTGTTTTGTAAATCAATTGATGGAGTGTAGGAAGAGGGAAACAATTTATTCTGAAGACTGGAGTTTTCCATGGATGACTGGGAGGCAGCTAGGATTGGTTAGGTGTTTAGAGTATGTGTTCCCTGCACAGTTAACCTGGGTGATTGGCACCCACCTTAGCCTAGTCCAGAGTGAGAGTCCCCACAGGAAAGCCCCACCCACGTTACTGCATCCTCGCTGTTTCTGCATTCACCCATGTGTGTCTGGGAGCATAGCCCATGGTTCTTTGTGTTGAGACTTTCTATGATTCTTTCCAGGTCAGTTGTGGGAGAACTTTGTCCTTCAGGGGGAATTGTGGGAAGGGTTTGAGGACTATCCGTACTTGAGTGAGTTAACTGGCATTCTCACTGCAAAGTGAGAGGGTTCCAACCCAAGTGAAAGTGGAGCTCAGGTTCTAATCCACCCCACAGCTGTGTAAACTAGTCTGGGCTTAAAGACTCTCCAGACCTGTCCAGAGGTTTTCCTGTGTAAATGGTAGGGGAGTGTAGGCTAAACCTAGTAAGAGCCCAGTTTAACTGTGCAGTTAAGACATACTCATAGAATGAAATTAAGGGATTCACTGGACACCAGGTACTGTTGTGCATCAGCAAGTTATGGTAGGATAGAAGTTTAACAATTATATTTTAATTGGGCAGAAGCTCCTGTGCGAGAGTAATCAATAACAATGTAGAAATGGAGCTTTAACTTTGGTCCTGTACTTTTGTAGTTTTCAGAAATTGTTTCAGCTTTTTTGTTAGACTTCCCTCTTCCTGCCAGTACTTCCTAGGCAGCCAACCTCACTATATTATTGAAACAACACAGTAATTCATAGCACTAAACACTTCTGGTTGTGTCACAAATTCATTACACTGTGCCCGCATCCAACCCACCACATTATTTATTGATTTATAGTTCATCTTAGCTAAATGGTGGATAAGCAGGTTTGGGCCATTGGGTGGTTATAGCACACTTAATAGCTTTGGGCAGATATAGCACTGGTATCCTCAACCCTGATCCTGCTTTCCAGGCAAAGTACCCTGTTTCCTAATAAATAAAACCCATCATGGCTGGATTAAGGCATAGGGTTGCCAGGTGCCTGGTTTTCGACCGGAAAGTCTGGTCGAAAAGGGAACCTGTCAGGGTCCAGTCAGCAGTGCTGACCGGACACTAAAAGTCCAGTTACTTGTAGTAACCGCCTCTGCCGCTGGGGGACGGGAAGAGCAGCTGCTGCTGCTGGAGCCTGGAGGAGCATTCAGCAACAGCTCCCGCAGAGAGAGGTTCTGGCGGCTCCCTGGTCCTGCCCCGAGCGTTGCTCTCCCTGCCCCGTCCTGCCCCACTCACTCCTCCACCCCCAGAGCATGCCTCTCCCTCCCCCAGCCTGCCCCAGTCACCCCCCCACCTCCGGAGCCTGGCTCTCTCTCCCCCATCTTGCCCCAGTTACTCACCCCCAGAGTCCGGCTATCTCTCTCCAGCGTCTTGCCCAGTCACACTTCCACCCCTAGAGCCCTGCTCAGCTGGCAGGGGGAGGGTGATGGAAAGAGCAGCGAGCGACGATGGGATGGAAAGAGGAGTGGGCCTCGGGCGAAGAGGCGGAGCAGGGGGCGGGGGAAGTTCCGGCACTCAGTGTCCGGTTTTCACAAATTAGAAAGTTGGCCACCCTACATAGGCACCAGAGGCCTATGTCAAGGACCTCTGCTCCTGGAGTCTTGTGATTACATCCGAATCTCAGTTCTTATTTTTTTTAAAAAAAGGAAAGTTGCTAGATTTCATAGTTGTGAAGAAAATTTTGAAATTGTATGGGCTATGCCCCCCAAATGTAACCGATGCAGAGATGTTTGCCTGAATCTGCAGACAGCTTAAAACAACAGCTCCGAGTGATGTGCACTGTCCCATGCATCAAAATGGCTTGCGGCTCTGGGTGCCCCCGACAAGGCCAACCCAGCAGAGGACTCTGCATGTAGCAGAAGGAGAAGAATGCAGCAGGCCTTGCCCACCAACCAAAGCAGATATACCCTGGTTATTGGGGTAAATATTAGTGGTGGTGTGTGGGGGGGCTGCTGCCACTCATGCCTCTTAGGAGGCAGAGAGGGCCCATCTTGCTTCTTCTCTGGTGTAGAAAGGATCATCATACCGCTGTCGCTGCCTGGGAGGGGAAGGAGGGTTCTGTTATCATCACTTCAACTAGGGAAGGGTGTGGCTGGGCACAGAGCCATGGGGGCAGAGCTCTGGAAGTGTTTGCCAGAGCTGTCGTTAGGGCACTGCATTGCCTTAAACTGGCCTTGTTCCTCAGCCCCTCTCTTGGGCCTAAAGGAGTTGGGAATGTTGTCTTCGGGTGAGCTAATAATGAGGGAAATGGCAGCTGGGTTTGTTCCCCAGGACTCTGTCACTCGTAGCCCTGTAGGTAGATTTGTGGGTGTGCATGCATCCTTGTCATCTATCTATAGAACTTGAGGATGTGGTTGATTAACCATGCATATACTTCTTCTTGACTTTCCCTGAGGAACTACTGTAACCCATGTCCTCTGTGATCTTATCTGTTGTCAGAGTCTGCACTGAGTCCAATCCTCATCTGTATCATTTCACACAATGGACCCCTGTTTCAATATAATTTTCACCAACATTTTTCCTAATGCTCTGAAATCAATCTCAGTGTTCCTGTGGTAACTGCAATAAATAAATTTGCCTTTCATCAGTGCTTAGATACTGTAGTGTAGAGAGGTATCCAAGCTATTGTTTATGGTCTCTTAATCCAGTTTACAATCCACATCTCTGTTTTCCTCTGTAAACCAATTTGAATTAATTTTTCCTGTAAGATTTTGTGAAACACAGTATCAAATGCTTACTAAAATCCAAATATATTACATCAGCTGCATTACCTTCATTCACTGATATTGTGTTTCTGTATTTTTTAAAGGCAATCCAAGTTTGCCCAAGTCACTGTGAAAGTTTGCTGGAAAGACTTTTTAATAGAAGCAGCAAAGAGTCCTGTGGCACCTTATAGACTAACAGACGTATTGGAGCATGAGCTTTTGTGGGTGAATACCCACTTCGTCGGATGCATTCACCCATGAAAGCTCATGCTCCAATACGTCTGTTAGTCTATAAGGTGCCACAGGACTCTTTGCTGCTTTTACAGATCCAGACTAACATGGCTACCCCTCTGATTTTTAATAGAAGTAGATTTACACAAAGGCTAGTCTTCTGTTTTGGCTAATAAATTATTTTGAAGTATTTTCCATCTACAGATCTAGTGTGTTTCCTTCTAATATTGGGTGTATGTAGTTCCACTGCTATCTTGTATAATACACAGTGGTGGTTTTTGTACATACTCCTCCTGCAACATTTTCTTAGATATAGGAATAAACGTGTTTTTCAAATTTTCCTCCTTGTGTCTACAGCTGATAACTCGAAGGATCAGTAATTAAGGAGGGATGGAATCAGTCTAACTAGATTGTCCAGTATCTACTGCTCTAAGTTCTTTGGGCCTGGGCCTGTCTCTTTGTTCTGTGTTTGTACAGTTCCAAATACAGTGATGTCCAGGTCCAGAACTGGGGCTCTTAGGCACTACAGTAATATAAACAGTTAATAATAACAGCAGGTTAGGGAGACAAGCTGGCCAGTGTATACACACAAAATACATGTTATTTAGTGGCAGCAGGGATCCATGCTAATAATGATGGAGAGTAGGGATGAAATTATTAATCAACTAAGCAAAATAACAATTTGTAACAATATATATTTACAACTGGAATTGACTTTGAACACACATGAATGAGGTTCCGTTTGAACTGAACTGAGCACATGCACCCAAAGATTAGATAGGGCCCATATTCTTTTATCTAAAACAAAATAATACCTTATTACAGTTGGCTTTTGGGTCTACAGGAGCTGGTTTCAACAGCTGCATAGTGTGGGGGATTTATTAGCACATTAATGTTAATAGGAATTATCGAGGTACACTGAACAGAAAATAGGTGTTCAGGGTTTTATCCAGAGTCAGCTAAATAAATGCAGCATATATCACACTTAAATTAGCACTCCTAACTTAAATTGCACTATACTGGTATCTTCCACTGCATAAATCACTATACATCTCAAGTCCTGCATGTACTACATGAGGGGAGACGTGGAAAATGAGGGACTATATATTTTGGCTGAAAAACCAATTATTCCTAGCCTCCTCTCCCATAGTCTGGTTTACAAAATTGTTGGTTTTGTAAATTGATGCTGATTCTTCTGTAATTTATTTTTGGAAACTTGATTACTATTTTCACGTTTGTACTGGTGATTTCGGCACACATTGATTAAAAAGTATACACTCACTCAAGTAAATAAGAACATAAGAACGTCCATACTGGGTCAGACCAAAGGTCCAGCTAGCCCAGTATCCTGTCTTCCGATAGTGGCCAATGCCAGGTGCCCCAGAGGGAATGAACAGAACAGGTAATCATCAAGTGATCCATCCCCTGTCGCCCATTCCCAGCTTCTGGCAAATTCTTTAAAATAAATGGAATAGTTAAGAAGTCGTGAACTGTAGAGCCTTAAAAGATTAAAATCTTGAGTTTCTAATACGGTATTCTGTAGACTGAAGGTTAGATTGTGCAACCCTTATAAATTTTTGGTAGCCTTTCTTCACCTTGGGAAGCACTTACTCAATGAGGTTAATTTGATTATTATATCACTACGTTCTCACCAGTGTAAGTAAGGTTTACGCAATCTAGCTGTGAAAGTATAAATTATTGTTATTTTCCAGTAGCATCTAAGGGCCTGATCCAAGTTGCTGGAAGTCAGTGAGAGTCTTTCTGTTACTTTCAGTGGGTATTGAATCAGAACCTGAAGGTCGCAATCAGATTGGGGCCCCATTTCAGCAGGGACTGTAAACATAGACCAGGGATGGGCAAACTTTTTGGCCCGAGGGCCACATCTGGGTATGGAAATTGCATAGCGGGCCATGAATGCTCATGAAATTGGGGGTTGGGGTGCAGGGGTGGTGAGGGCTCTGGCTGGGGGGTGCGGGCTCTGGGGTGGGCTTGGGGATGAGGGGTTGAGGATGCAGGAGGGTGCTCCGGGCTGGGACCGATGGGTTTGGAGGGCGGGAGAGGGTCAGGGGTGCAGGCTCTGGGTGGCGCTTACCCCTATGCGTAGGAGCTGGAGGGAGGGACATGCTGCTGCTTCCGGCAGCCGCGCAGAGCGGGGCAAGCCCCCTACCCCACTTCCCGGCTGGAGCTCAAAGGGCCAGATTAAAATTAAAATAATATGCGGACCCTGGGCCGTAGTTTGCCCACCCCTGGCATAGACAAAGAGAGTTCACAATCTTGTATCTGTAATTTTTAAAAGCAAAATAGTTGAAAAAATATTTTTCTAATTTTACTGCTGAGATCAGGATACCATGTATCTGTTGGAACTGCTCATGACATCACAAACCCTAAATCAGTGCTGATCTTTTCTCAGTAGCTGTGATAACATCAGTGCAAAAATGGATCCTGAACACAAGGCTTGTCAGGAACAGTCAGTAACGAAAAAAACGATTTTCAATTATTTAATTTGAAATGAGTTACATTTGAAAACTGAGACATTATTATTTTTACAACTGTTAGAACATTTAGATCTAAAAATGTAGCCTGGTACTGGATAATTCCTTAAAGTTTTCACACTATTCCTTTTTTAAACGTTAATGATATCTACTATCTAACCCTATTCACAGACTTCAGTGCTTCCTTTAATCAGGGTCTAAATAATTATTAATCAACTATCCAATTACCATTGAAATCAATGAGTCATTCTGATGAATTTAATGGTCTTTGGAACCAGGCCCCTTCATGTGTGATAAATAAGAAAATGCATTCCATTTTAATACTACCAGAATTAAAAACAGAGCTGTCAACAGGATAATCTCTGTGAGGGTCCCTTGAATGTGGAATTCTTTTCTCCCCCCCTTGGTTCCAAATAGCCCAAGTCTGCTGACCTTTAGGGGATCTAGCATGACCTATCTGTTCGCACAGGCATTCAGGGAAAGTAAAGGCATTGAGTGAATGGGACAGAATATGTTGGTTTGTTTCTATTATTCTATTGTGGCTGTGTTTTTGTTTAAACATTAGGCTAATTGGCGTGCTTTTTTATATTGAATCTTGATGACATTTGTGCATGTGATTGTAAGTGCTGGCAGGACATCTAGAGCTCTAGATAAGTACATTTTTGTTTTAGAAATCAAAAGGAAATAATGTATTGAGGTTATGGCAACCTAGTACTTGCATACGCAGTGGTACAAGTAGAGCGAATCTTTTCTTACATTATTAAGTCACGGTAAACCCTTTTTTTAGCCTGTATATCCAAACATTGTATTAGAAAAAAAGAATTGTTTTATAAAGGATTGATACAGTCCACCCTATTTGCTGTGGGTTAACATATGGTGTATAATCAATGTGTTAGATGCTAAAGAAGACTGTGACTGTAATAAAACTATAAATCGTCTGTAGTATGAAATATTCTGCCATCTGTCACTTTGAATACAATACAAGTGGATTATCCTCCTCTGTCAGGGGAAAATTATATCTTAAATCCAGAATAGCCAGACCAGAAAAATAAAAAGGGTTTAAAATGATAGCGACCAGCACATTTAATAAGTTATTTTGGGGTTCAGTGACAGATGCAATGAAACCTTTTCTAAAGTGGTTTCCAGAGGGAAACAAATCTCTTAAATAAAAAAAAAAATTAATTTTGTATTTTGCTGCAAAAATTGTTTAAATGAGAATCATATGCCTGTGTCTCTAACAGAGTGCACATGCCCCCTTTCAGCTTATATTAATATGGTTCTATTAAAGTGGAGTATTAAAGCAGATTGTTAATGTTTCCATCTGGGTCCCATGCATTACTTGCAGTTGGGTTGAACATTGTGGCCACTTTGTGCATATTTACTGCCTTTTCCCCAAACCTTATCACCAGCTCTCAGATAGCTTTTTTAAAAAAGCGCTTATCAAAATTTCAGGATTGCACAGTGCTGAGAAAGCAGTCAGCACTCTAAGATCTTGGCAGCTTGTTGCATTTGCATCCCTATAGGTTTTCTTTCTGCCTTATCACTTACAGTTTTTGTAACAAGCTGTAAAAAGAATTGACAGTTCAATGTGGTATATACCAGGCTCACCGAAACTGAAAGGAGAAGGCTTGTTTTTTTTGGAAATAGCCTTTAAACAGAAAAATTGGTTTGAAACACAAATATGTGAACATTTAGAAAGGAGAAAAAGATGCCCCTCAAAATTAATCTATTTATAGGTGACAGAAGGGTATAATTAGTATCCTATAGAGTGTAAAGCATGAGTAGTCCACCTCACCTTACAGGTAAGCTCTTCTGCACTCCCCTCTTTGTAAATTGAAGAAGTGGCACTATAAGTGATCAGCATCGGGTGATCCTGTGAATGCTTTTGCACATATGGGTAACTTTTTTCACTTGAATAGTCTCATTGACTTCAGTTGGGCTACTAACATGTGCAAAGTTACTCTTGTACATAAGTGTTCATATGTGCTGGAACGAGGAATGCTGCCACACCCCTGGCTTGAAGTGGTTTCCATCATATACAGGGTTTATAGTTTGGTTCAATAGCTCTCAGCACCCCCACTATAAAAATTGTTCCAGCACTCCTGTAAGTGTTGGCAAGATCAGGCCCTCCATATGCATTTCTCTCCTGCAGAAATGTTTCAATATAACTGAAATATGAAGTGTGTTATCTATTTTGCTTTGGAAGGTCAATCATGCACTTCCTTCTAGCAAAGTGAGGGTGGAATCTGTGTATAATCCTGCTTTGCTTGAGGAGTGAGGACCGGAACCTAAAAACAAAAATGAAATGTAAAATAATGTAATTTTTGCATTTATCTAAACCTGTCGTCTGAGGACTTCAAAGTACTAAACAATTAAGCAAGTCTTGCAACAACCCATCAGATAGATGTTGTTACTGATGACAGTAGAGAGGTTATTATGGCTGACTGGCCCAGGGTCACAGAATGAAGTAGTGAGTGTCTGAATAAAAACCAGGGGCCCTGACACTGTCCTCTTCTCTGTCCATTAGGGAAAACGTAATATTGGCTGCTGAGCTACAAGTTTGATCACTCAGTAGGAGATTGAGATCTGAGCCTTGCTAGTACATTCCTCTAGAATGGAAGCTTCTTAGGGCATGGCTACACTTGCAAATGTAGAGTGCTTTGAGTTAAACCAGCCTTCGGAGAGCGCAGTAGGGAAAGCGCTGCAGTCTGTCCACATTGACAGCTGCAAGCATACTGGTGTGGCCACTTTTGTGGCACTTGCAGCGGCATTGGGAGCAGTGCATTGTGGACAGCTATCCCACAGAGCACCTCTTCCCATTCCGGTGCTGTGGCTTGTGGGAAGGGGGTGGAGGGTGCGGGGCATTCTGGGTCCTGTCCCAACACCCCTTGATGCATCGGTTTGCATCCCAGCAATCCCTTTGCTTCCATCCACAATTGGCGCCATCTTTCAATGTTTTTTGTGCTGCTCACTCTGTCTTCCCTTTCGGTCTGCGGGAATGGAGCCCGAACTGCTGAGGAATATGCTGACGAGTCTCGCCAGCACATCACGTTTGGCAGTCGAGTTATTCTTTAAGATACAAAGTGACAGTGAGGACTCCGACGATGATATCGACTTGAGTAACGCATACGACACGAGATTGCTTGTGGCATTCACAGACATGCTCACCACCATGGAATGCTGCTTTTGGGCTTGGGGAAAAAAGCACTGAGTGATGGGATCACATCGTCCTGCAAGTCTGGGATGACAAGCAGTGGCTGCAGAACTTTCGGATGAGAAAAGCCACTTTCATGGGACTGGGTGCTGAGCTCGCCTCCACCCTGCAGCGCAAGGACACGAGATTGAGAGCTGCCCTGCCAGTGGAGAAGCGGGTGGCTATTGCAATCTGGAAGCTGGCAACTCCAAACAGCTACCGATCGGCCGCTGACCAGTTTGGGGTGGGGAAGTCCACAGTTGGAATCGTGTTGATGCAAGTTTGTAGGGCCATTAATCGCATCCTGCTCAGAAGAACCGTGACTCTCGGTAACGTGCATGACATTGTGTCTGGCTTTGCACAAATGGGTTTCCCTAACTGCAGAGGGGCGATAGATGGTATGCATATTCCAATTCTGGCACCAGCCCACCTAGCTTCCTCCACCTCCTGCCTTGTTGGACTAGGCTCTGAAGTGTCCATTGGTGGTATTCAGAGTGGAGGTGGGGTCACCCCCAAGTATCGCATCCAGCTCTTTGTAAAAACAGCAGGTCGTGGGGGCAGCACCGGAGCGGCTGTTTGCCTCGTGGGCTTTGTGGTAGGCATTCTGCAGCTCCCTCACTTTAACCCTGCACTGTAGAGTGTCCCCGTCATGGCCCCTTTCCATCATGTCCCTTGATATCGGCCCAAAGGTATCGTAATTCCTGCGGCTGGAGCGCAGCTGGGACTGGACAGCTTCCTCCTCCCAAACACTGATTAGGTCCAGCACCTCGTCATTGCTCCAGAGTGGCTAGAACAGGCATTGTGGGACACTTCTGGAGGCCGATCAGAGCGCATTAACCGACCAGGGCGTCCACACTGGCGCCACAGTGCTCCAGTGGGGGCGCATCAAACGTTATTCCATTCGCCGAGGTGGAGTACCAGGAGCGCTCTAGCTGCGGAGTCAGAGCACTCTACATGCCTTGCCAGTGTGGATGGGTCGTGAGTTAGAGTGCACTGGGCTGCTTTAATGCGCTCTAACTCGCAAGTGTAGCCACGCCCTTGTAACCCCCTGCTTGGAGGGTAAGAGTATCCTCCGAAAATATGAATATGATGTGCAGCTGAGGAACATAGGAGGAATATCTCTTTGGAATATGAACTGCTGTACATTGGTCTGTTGTCCGCCTGCCTTGTGAACGCTTCTATTTCAAAATTTTGAAGAATTTTGAAATAGAAGAGTATGTTAATGTTAGTCTTTTGTTTAGTCCTTTATTACTCTTTCCCAAAATAGTATAGTCTTAGGCCTGGTATACACACAGGTTTTGTACCACTATAACTGTGTCAGTTAGGGATGTGATTTTTTTTTTTTTTAAACCAAAATAGTTATACTGGTACAACCCCTTGTGTGGACGCAGTTATAACAGTATAAAAATGCCGTATACAAGTATAGCTTATATATCCGTCTAACTGCATCCACACTCAGTAGATTGCAGTGCTTTAATTATACCAATGTAGTTAAAGTGGTGCTACTTTCATGTGTAGACAAGGCCTTGCATTTAAGTTGTAAAGTGGTGCTTACATGCTGAAGACTTTCAGACTCTACAGTAGAAGACTGAAGTCTTTAGCACCAAGGAAGAATTCCTCATACCATAGAGTTGTAAAAGCACATGGGAAGCAAGGAACATGTTGCTCAGCTCCCGAATGAAGGAGAGGTGCCCAGGTATTCACTGATGAGCATGGTAAAAGAGCTAGAATGGAATAGAATAGAGGGAGCACACCTCACATTGCTTGTCAGTGATCACCTTCTCCCCGTGCTCCATAGCAGCTGCTCAGAGTGGCATTGTGACATATTCTGGAGCAACTTGCACTCAGCCCACAGCAAGAGAGACAGGTGCTGGTATGTAGAGCCAAAGGTGAAAGCAGTGAAATGAATGGGGGGGGAAATCCCCTGCCAAAAGAAAAAAGCTGTCATAAATGCCACACTGTTTCTGAAATAACTTTAGACCAGATCATTCCCATGTAGATGAATACCTGTAGCTGCTTCTTGTGGAGTATCCTCTGCATTCTTTTACTGGGGAGAGAGAGATTGCTACCTCCATGAGGAAAGAGGTCTGGCTCCAAAATCCCATGAATCCCCTCAGGTCTACTATGTCTCTGGTATTTGCCCAGGCCGTCCTGACTGTTATCTCTTCTCTGGATCTTCCTCAAAGGGGAAATCCCCAGCAGAGGCAGCTCATGAAAAAGTAACACACCCGTTGTCTGTATGACTATTCCTTTAAAATCTGAGTGGGACCAGTGAGGGGAAATGCTTTTGCTGCTATATCTTATACCAGTTCCCCGAACAAAATAAGTGATACTGGTAAAAATACTTTATTACTGGTATAACTGCTTCTACCTTAGGGCTTTTGCTGGCATAGCTATGTTGGTTAGGGGGCCGATTTTTTTTCATACACCTAATGTAGCTGTGTTAGGAAAACTTTTAGGTATAGACCAGGCTTTCTTTTTATAAGAGGAAATGGAAAGTTCAGAAGAGTTCATACACGCTGTCTCCAGTGTAGCCTGTTGTCCGCCTGCCTTGTGAACCGGGGTGAAAGTAAAATTTCTCTTACCGGTGGGGGGGCGGGGGGGGAGCTCTTCCCCCCCCTCCTCCCCGGAAGGGGCAAGGCTGGGGGGGTCAGTGTCCCCCAGCCAGCCCACCTGCACCCCCTGGGGCTCCAGCAGCAATTTAAAGGGCCCAGGGCTCCAGCCACTGCAGCTACCCGCAGTGGCCGGAGCCTCAGGCCCTTTTAAATCGCCAGCCCCTGGGTAGCTGCTCCTTTTGCCCCCACCCCCACCCCCGACGGCGGCCTCGGGGGGGCAAAAGGGGCAGGGATGTTAAAGCGCTGCTGCAGCAGCTCTTTAAGCAGGGTCCTTTTGCTGTGGCAGCACTTTAATGTTGCTGTGGAAGCACTTTAATGTCGCTGCCCCTTTTGTGCCCCTCCCCGCATCGGCGGCATTGACAGTAGGAACCTGGCAGGGCTGCTGACGGCCAGGTGGGTGTGGGGTGGGCAAAAGGAGCAGCAGCACTTTAAAGTCAGCGGTATGGGCCGGTACAGGCAACCACTTTTTACCGGTATGCCGTACCGCCTTACTTTCACCCCTGCTTGTGAATGAATTCAGAACCATCAGATCAGTCCCAAGCTGATGAATATGCATGCATCTCTTGTGCGGACTGTGTTCTGAGAAACACAGTAATGACCTGTTCTAAATACCACTAGGTGGCACTTTAAGGACACGACAACCAGTGGTTGTATTCATTTTACATCAGCTCCTGTACCAGAACTGATTCCTTTCTTTTATAAAATCTGTGTATGTATTTAACCATCTGACCTCTCTTGTTAGCCGTACCCAATTGTATTGTGAGATCCGCATTCCACACGGGGGTATGATCCTCATGATCACAAATGAATAGGCAGGGCGGTACCAACACCAATGGCTTTTGACAGCAGCGAACAGTACAATAGAAATGTAACCCTGCAATCACTGAAGCTGTTATTCTAATGGGTGGCCCATGCCCACAGCACTCAAATAGCCAATAAACATAAAAAATGCTGTGTCATCAGATCGGCAGGAAATTCTGAAATCTTTTCCTTTAGCATTGGCATCAACACTTGGTTCAATATTTGCATCTGATAGTGTCCAAAACTTGTACTTTTTTCTTTCCTTTTACAAATATTATTTTAAGTAACATTGTTCTGCTGTGAGGCCTTTCTGTTTGGATCAGTTTAGTTGTAGGTTGGGATGGTCAAAGGCAGCCTGACTCTGCTCCCAGTAACTTCAGTGAGAGTTTTACCATTGACTTCAATGGGAGCTGAGCACTTTTGCAAATCCCAACCTGTGTGTGTGTATGTGTGTGTGAAGGCAGTCGGTGGCGGGGGGATGAGGGGAGTAAAGCGCTGTAGCTTTGCAACTGAAGTATGATCCTTTTTGCACCTGCCAAAATCTAATCAGTAGTCAGAACCAAATGGTGCTTCTCTGGTTATCTCTTCCTTCCATCTCAAACTATCCTCCTAGAATCTTTTACTTGATTTTTTCCTGCTTCCTTTCTCACTCAGTTACATGTGGTCCCCTTCCGTACATTTCTTCTGAGCAGGAGGACATACCACATGGCTCCCTCTGGGGCCATCATCATTGGTTTTTCTCTGTGAATCAACCCTTTCTCAAAGGAATGTGGGTGAGGGCGGAGATTTTCATTCCCCCGGTGTCCAAATTCATTGCCTCCGTGATGCATTTGAGCTCTGCTGTCCCAAGATCATTCATTAGAATTTATATGCCTGGAGTGCCTGCCCGATATGCTGTTGCCAAGCCACTGAAGCCTGTGTTTTGGTCCTGAATTTCTTTGTTACACAAGAAATGGTTCTGGAAAGTAGGGAATCTATTGTTTTTCACTGGATAACAGAGAGACATGTTTTATTAAGAAAAAATTAAATCCTTGATTTCAGTGATTCAGCAGAGTGTGCCCTTTCCCCCCTTTCATTCCTCTGTATGTCAGGAGCCTTCAGTTATTATCTCAGCCTAGCAATACCTGGAAGGTTTTCGGAATCAAAATGTTAGTACACATATTAGCCCCCTGGCAAATTCTTTTTAGCATTGGTTTGCAGTTCAAATGTACCATACTTGAAGGAGGAAAAGGGAAATCTTGTCAGCCATCGCATTTTATTTTCCCTTCTGTCTTGAGGAATTACATATGCATTTAAAGGAAGATCACAAATCCCTCTCCTAGCATTATTTCTACCCCTTTCAGTTGTAGAGCACTAGCAAACACGACAGAGCTTCCTCTCCCCACCAGCTTCCATGCTTCTGTTGTGAAGGGAGTGGAAGTGGTATGATAAAGCCCCTCTTTAAATATGTTATAATCTATATCTAATTCTGACATGGTTTGATTTATGGGTTGCGCTGAATCAGAGGCATTGAAGTAACTTCAACTGCTCTAGATCATGATAATGAAGGGACTGTCATTGCTTCCAAAGTCTCTCAGCAAGAGTCTGTCAGCAATAACAGAATAGGTTATTCTCTGCTTGATAAATTATTGGTAAGAGTCTTTAGGTGAAATCCAGGCCTCACTAAAGTTAATGGGAGTTTTGCCATTGACGCCTGTGGAGCCCGGGACTTAACCCTTTAAATGTAGCCGCACAGAAATAAACCATTTTGGAGAAGTGAGCGTGCTGTAGTGCAGTAACCCCCTGTTTTAATTTTCAGCCTAGCCTGTTACATTTAAGGATTTTTCCTTGGAAATGCTTTGACTGTTGCAATTATTTTCTATTTGGAGCTGGATTAGGACAGGAAGGAGGTAGATTTGTCTCTTTCTATACCTTGTATATAAAGTGACATCATCACAGTTTTTGCGGTAGTTCCCATTTTCTTGTTCTAGGCCTTAGCACCCACAGTCAGAGGCTCCCCTGTAAACCCCTCCCTCCCACTGAATATCATTTGATCTCAATATATGTTCATATTACTATTTGTTCAGTTTTTCAACTGGAGTCTTCAGGATCCAGTGACAGTTTGCACCCCTGACCTTTGTAGTTGTTGCTGTGGCTTTTCTTTTCTCATAATGGAAGAGCTCTATGTGCTATATTGTAGGAACCAAACCCTAGAAAAGACTCCTGGGTAGCAGGCCATTTATGTTCAGAGACGTTGCCATTTGTAGCTTTTCACAAAAAGTTTTCTCTTGTTTTCTTATCACAATAAAGGGGGGAAATGGTTTAATTAAAAATATACAAAAGACGTGTGTCATTCACTTAGCTGTCACCATAACTTTCCCCCTCAGAGTTAAATTGCTAAAGTAACTTTCCTTTTGTGTCTAGTGTTTGCTTTCTTTGTCTTTATTGTACATGACTGCTAGTCATTTTCTGGGTGTAGCGGTGACTGATTTGTTGTTACAGACAGAGCAAGTATCTGAGATGGAATTACATCCTCAGATGAATAGAGCTCCATCACAGACAGAAGAAAGCAGCCCAACGAGAAAGGTAAGGCCAATATGTTTAATGCCGTTGTTGAATGATCTGCCTTTATCTTTTTGGCTTCATCAACTGACCTTAGTTGTTTTAAGTTTTAAAGCAATTAAACTGAGGTTTAGGGTTACATTTTTACATGTTTACTTTTTCTGGAGGTCAGGACACCAGGGGGAAATGGACTCATGTGACATCCACCATCAGCTCAGATAAATCATTAAGAAAGCTTTCAATCCACACGTCAGTACATGTGCATTAAGAAAAACAACTTGCCATTTGTTTACAGTATAAACACACGGGCCCTTAAAGAATTGGGGAGAAGAGATCAATGGTGTCTGGTCCTCATTTCCTTCCAGCCTTTCCAACATGAAACATTTTAAAAATCTGACATTAAGGATCCAGCATAAGTACACCAGTTTATTAGAGCTCAGGATCTCTTATATAATATGTATAGAATTGCAGGACTTTGTTTAAAACATGAATTACAGGTTTTATATGCTTGCAGGCATATAAAATAGATATGCTGTAACTACAGCCTTGCATTTTCCAGGGGTGAAACCTGGCCCCATTGACATCTTTAGGAGTTTTGCCATTGAATTCAGTGGGGCCATGATTTCACCCATGCTCTTTAAGGTTTCCCTGTGCCCACATTGGCTTATTTATTTCTTTAGATTTATGAAACAACAAGAGGCACCTCTCTGAATGCTCTAGGTGCTTCTGACAAATGCTGGGAATAGGAAACACCCCCGAATGTGTACTAAATAATCAGGCACCACAAAAACAAAACAGCCCCCAACTTCCTCTTCCCCTGTATGTTTTCCCCTAACAACAGTTGCTTCTTTGGTAGCCCTCCCGAAAAGTTGGGCTTTGCAGCGTGCCGGGAAGGTCAACACATTCCGGCTATTGCGAACCAAGAGAAGGAGTGACTCCAAAGGACTGGGTTATGTCATTTTCCTCCTAGTGCCTTTTAGGGTCACACCCCTTTGTGCCTTTGCTTTTGAGCCATCACTCTGGCTGCCACCTCAGTCCTTTCCATCTAAGATCAGTAGCAGGGGCAGTTGTTAATTAGGAGTTAGAGGCCTAAGATCTCCAATAATACTCCACCAGTACTAACGCAGCACAGACATTACGTAGTGTCTATTTAGTGCTGATGTACGGCACAGTGTGGTACCAGATGCTGCCACAGAGGGGTGTTCTTGAAAGGGACGGAACTGCATGATGCATGGGTGGAGGTGAGAGTCTAGGTGGCCTGTAGGAGAGTCGGGAGAGTTTGGGTGAGGTCTGGTGGGAGAGGGAGCTGTTAAAACACCCCCACAGGTGGTAAAGTGGGCTTTCTTCCGCTTTCCTTCTGTACTCCCTGCCTCTCCCTGCCCAGTGATGTTTCTTCCCCAAATGAGCACCATGGCTGGTAGCTCCTGTGCCAGATGCTGCAGCTGCTCCTGATGTTCAGTCACCCATATGACCTCTAGCCACCAGAGGCAGCTTTGCAGAGAAGAAGCCAGAGAGAGCATAGCTACAGCCAACCCAGCCCACTATAGAGCTGACCACATGTAGCTGGGCTCCTGAAACTGGCAGCCTTAAATAGCCACTAGCCCCACCCACCCCAACTTCCTGGAGTGTATCCCCAGGGCACAGGCCTGCAGGAGATCTGCAGCAGTGGCCTGAAGATCCTCCTCCTCAGTACAATGAAAGAGGAGGCAGGAGTATCTATCAGAGTTGTTCTGCAGAACTTCAGCCCTCCCCCCCCCCCCCCCGCAAGGGACAGCTTAGTGATATGGGGGCAGCGGGACACAGATGGGGAGAGTTTTGGATGGGAGTAGCGGGGCAGCAGGGCAAAGTGAGCCTCTGGGAACTGTAAGTTTCAGGAGGGCCCAGTGGTTAAGGAGCGTTTACTTGTCCGTTTCAGGAACTAATTTATCAATAGAACTTAACTTGTCATTAGGAAGTTTTTTATAGCAGAGCATCCATATAAAAAAGCTGACGTCTAGAGCATAAAACGCTTGTTTTGAAATGCCATCATCTCCTACAATGCAGGAACTTGCAGCTGCTCTTCCAGAATTTACCAGGGAATTAATCTCTTTAATTTTCTTCCTCATTCTCCAATGTTTTTTATGGGGTTGAACCCTCTCCCACGTGCATCTTCCTGATGCTTCACTCAAGTTTCCCCCTCCCCTCCCCACACTTCCTTTGAACTCCTTTTGGGTGTTGCTTTTTTATTGAGGAAGGGACGAATGTACTGAGTGGGGACTCTGGCACCAACAAATGTACCACTTGCACTAGGCACCAGTGACTACTGCTCAGAAGACAGCTTCCTTCCTCCTAGAACAACCAGCAGTGCTCATCTCTCCAAACGAGCACAACAGTTTCCCCAAACTACATGCAGGTAGTTTTTAAGTGAATGCAAATTTATTAGAAAAACACAATAGAGAGAACCAGTAGTTAGAGAGATCCCTGAGACTCTTCCCCCTAGTCACTAGGAGGGTGAGAAGCTTAATTACAATTATGGGATGTTGCCTAGGACATAGCTGAAAAGTCCATCTAACTCACATCTTAAAAAGCTAGCTTTGTCATCAGTGTCTTATCCAGGTGTGTTTTTAACCAGATACTTTCAACTTATCTGCCTGGCACCTTCTGGCAGGCTCAATGTGTCTATCTTTAACCAACGAACTTCTTATAGGCTAGTTTCCAAGTTCAGTTAGCACTGGTGGTATTGTCTCAGCCCAAAACAAACTACAGGATAGTAGAACTGCTTTCAGATCAGTTTGTGCAACTCAAATTTCTTTTGTTCTCAAAAGGACTGACTTCCCTATCATCCTGCCAAGTAAGGTTCTCTGTGTTTTCTGTTTGTCTGGCTTTAGGAATGTACCAGCCCCTCAAATAGCACTCATGAAAATGGGGCTTTTTGACATCCAGGTTTGGCTGTTTTTGCCATACTAACAGAGATTGTGTATTTTGCATTTCCCCAGCTCTCACTCATTCAAGCATGTAGAAATCACACACAGGTTCCCTAGTCGTTTCACGCGACATTTTCAGAGAGAGCTATTCAACCCTGCCAAGTGTGAGGCCCCAAAGCGCAATCTTACTCCAGATCTATAACCATATAATAGTTACACTCTTCTGCTACCCTGTTCAATTAAATGGCAAACATAGATACTATTCAATTATTTAAAAAAAACAAAGGGGAACCAGAGGACTGAGTTTTGGAAATGAGATTCTGGGCCTTTCTCCTAAAGGTTAGTGGTGGAAATCCAGCTCATGCCAGCAATACTGACTGACAGATATTACCATTTGATGGCTGTTCAGTGAGGTCCTGGAAATGAGCTCTTGGTCTCATTTCAGATTCTAGCAGCCTGGTGTCCACATTCATAAAACCAACATCACTATTGGCAGCCACATAGGAGGCCCAGGACTGAATACACATAGAGGCTGAACTATCCTCTGCCCCAAGTGGTGGTCCTACCCTTTCTAGATTGGGCATGCTAATGAGACAGGGTGGGGGAGCTTCCATTGCAATGACTCACACTGCAGCCATTCTCTATGTAAGTGGGGGACTCAGGCACTAACACTATTAAACCAACAACTTACATGAGGACCACATTCACTCACTTCAATTAACAAACACTAAGGAACCCATCTCCATTGTGAAAACAAGCAAAACAGTGTATAGTCACAAATATCTTGTGAAAATCTGGTATGTAGATGTAATCGCTCTCAGCCTGGGTATAAATTTTTTTAATAAGCAGTAAGCAAATACATTAATTATACAATGCCATGTGATTATTTTGACTGTGGTATTCCACATATTTAAGGCAAGTGGCTTTCCATGTTGGGTGGTGTGAATCAGATCCTGTTTTTTTTGTGGTTCTTTTAAATATTGCTAAAGTAGTCATGGAACCCTGTGGGATTTTGGAATGTTAGAGACTCTACCCTCTCATAACGCTAACTCTATTCATGGCCTTAAATTACTTTTTATTGCAAAACACCCACAATAGCCCTCTGCTGACTCAGATTACATATTACAGCCTTTTGGGCACTTCACTGGGTCATTTAAAGGTGTATTACTTTGTTTAATTTATTTGTATTGTATTAATTGGTTCCTAAGACATAGAAAGTAAGGGAGCCTGGTCCAGTGAATACACCACTAGACCATATAATGAAAGATGGGTTCTAGTCCTGGCTCTGCCATTAATTTACTATGTAACCTTTGGCAAGTCACTTTACCATTTTGTGCCTCAGCTTCTTGCTTGGTGAAATGAAGATGATGATACTACAGGCTTCTCTTTGTTAAAGCACTTTGAGATCTACAGATGAAATATGTGCTATGAAAGCTAAGCTTCATAATAATAATATTATTATTATAACAGCCTGATACTGCAGTGTTGTTAAAGTTTTGGGCAAAATTAAGGATATTTTAATTAAAATAATGAAAGCACTTCTGGCCTAGTTTATTAAAAATTAATGTATTTTGTCTTTTCTACCTGAGCCTGACCACATCTTTTCATGTACTTCTCCATGACAAATCCCTAGCCTCACGTGCACTCATTCTGCAATGATGGTTTACATGTAGGTCTTTGTAAGCCAGTTTTCGAGCTGCCTCTAAAAGGGAAAGTATTTCTGGGACCGACATCATAGGATAGAGGAAGCCTGTCTTGTGTTTGAGGCATTTGCCTGGGACACAGGAGATCTGGGTTCAATTCCTAGCTGTGCCACAGCTTTTCTGTGTGACCTTGGGTAAGTCAGTCTCTCTCAGACACTGAATCCCAGCTGTACTGTGAGGTTGGTAGTAGTTCTGTACCTCTCAGACGTGTCATGAGGATAAATTGATATGTTTGTGAGGCACTCACATTCTATGGGGATGAGATGAGGCCATATAATGGATAGATGCTTTATAATCCTTAGCTGGCGATCAATATTGGTCATTCCTGGGAAATTTAAGGTGTCCTGTGTTGATCACGATGGCAGCGTATGCAGGCAAAATCCTCATATTACACAGAGCATAATTTTTTAATTATTATATTCTGGTAATGTCTAGAAGCCCTAGTTGGAGTTCTGGCCCCAGTATACTACCTGTACATAGACGCATGTACACACATTTGCATGGACAGTCCCTGCCCTGAACAGCATACAGTCCAAATTAAGATAAAACAGAAGTAATGCATGCAAGACAATTGAAGGGAGGGAGGGCAAGACACACCAACAAAAATAGCCAACCTGCAAATATAGAAAATTAATATTAAAATGACAGAATGCAGTTTCTAAAAAGCAGGTTATTACTGAATTTAGTCAAAATTGAAAGAGCACAAAGCTTAGGTCATACTTCAGCAGTTTCTGTGTCAAAAGCATTCACTCATCATAGCCCTTTCTTTCGCCACGTCAACATTTTAGCATGTCTTTAGACGCTGACTTATTTAAGGACTAACTGAATCTTTGTTTGTTTGTTTTTCTCCAAAGGAGATTCTGCTTACTCAGCCACCATCCAAACCAATCCGTAGGAAATTCCGCTCCGAAAATCAGGTGTTGGAAAACCAGGAGCTTACTCCCACTAGCAGTGTGACCTCTTCCTTGCCTGCAGTCAAACCCCATCTTCCAGCCCAAAAGTAAATCACACACCTAAAAACTACATTAAGCTGCATCATGAGCTATGACTTGACTGTTTTTTGCCTCGTTCTCATATTTAATGATTGAATGACTCAGGGCATTGGTAATGAGATACAGACCTCAACTCTTGATTGCCAGTTCAAATGCAGGCCAGGTCAGTAGTGACCAAAAATTGTTAACATCTAATAGCTGAACAATGAACTCTTTGAAATGCACTTGATGGTTTCAGTCAACAAATATGTGTCCACATCACAAAAGCTACCACTCAACTACCCCTTGTAACAAGGTAGTAGGGATCTTGTGTTGACCCCGTTAGCAGGTATTTGAAGCCTGCATAACGCTGCTGAAGTTGTGCTCACTCATATTGGCAGTTCTGACTTGTTAACCAACCGGGAGATGAGCATGCGGGGAATGGCTCCAAATCCCTTCAATCTTGTCATCATAATAAGATGGCAGTTCTCCACAGCCAGGAACTAAACTTCAACACAGTCTCAGTTACACGGGCATTCACAACACTGAACACCACCACTGGTCAGGTGTTTGCAAATGCAGTGGCTGAGGAGAACAACACTGCTTTCACCACCACTTCAGCCATAGTGTAGGAGTGCCAAAATTCTCTGACACAACTGGTCAGACTAAGCGCTTCTCTTCAGTCCCAAGCATTCTAAGACGCCGCCTTTGGTACGACTAACTTGAGAGTAGGTGGTATCCAAGTGTCTTCACTGATGTTGAGCAATAGATAGTTGTTGTGTTCCACTCCATGAAAGAGAGGCCCAAACACTGAAAAGCAATATTTCCCCCTTCTATTCTGCCATCTCATTGGATCTAACAGTTTCCGAGGATGAAATATAGAAAAAGGTCTACCAAGCTGACAGGAGTCAAGTAAGGCTTTCACTTTCAGCCTAGGGGAGACGTCGATCAGAAAATGATTACAATACATGTTTAACGCTCATTTCTAGATCCATCCCAAAGAAAAGAGTATAACATCAGCATGAGTTGAGCCATAAACCACCTGGGATAATCTTATGATTGCCATGATGCTATGAGATCTAGAGTCAGCATGCTACAGCTATTGCCAGTGTGCAAATTGAAAGCATAGATATTGAAATCACCGAGACCAAAGAGTCTTCATGACTCCAATAACAAGTCCAATAACAGTAATGCAGGCACAAGTGATGGAGTGGGAAAAGGGCTGTATTCAGTCAAATTTATTTTATTCCAGGATTCATATGTGAAATGAGTGCAGTTGAATCTTTCTTTGGGTTTGCACATTTCCTGCAGCTGAAATTGTACGCAAAAAAACAAGGCTGTGCTTAGCCCAAATCCTCCGTTTCTCATCAACAGATTGTCTAGGGATGTTGTGGAAGCTCCTTCACTGGAGGTTTTCAAAAGGAGGCTGGCTAGCCATCTGTCTTGATGGTTAGACACAACAAATCCTGCATCTTGGCAGGGGAGTAGATTAAATGACCCTATGATTCGATGATTTTGGACCAGGTAATCTGAGCCAAAACCAGGCCAGCTGAGTCATCCAGTCAGTTTTTCACAATACGTGTACAATCAAGCTGTTGAGGGCCTGAATCTGTGCTACCTAGGTTAACCGGTAAGCATTAGGATTACTGTTAACCGACTTTACCCATTAACCCGCCGCTGGCCGGCCGGAGCAGCCCCAGCCCTGGTGGCCTTTCACCCGCCAGAGGGACCCCAGCCCCGGGTGCCTCAGTTAAACAATATAATTTTAATCGTTTAACCAGTTAACTTTTTAAACAATATTTACATCCCTAGTGCTACATAACTTGGAAGATTAAAATAGAAAATAGGGCTCCTGAGATGGCCTGAGAATGCTAGTACAGTAACTCCCCACTTAACGTCCTCTCGCTTAACGTTGTTTCGATCTTACGTCCCTGCTCAATTACTGAACATGCTCCGTTTAAAGTTGTGCAAAGCTTCGCTATAACGTTGTTTGGCTGCCTGCTTTGTCCACAGCTGGCAGCCCCCCATCAGCTTCCCCTATGCCCCCCTCCACAGCACCTCCCGCCCGCCGGCAGACCCCGCAGATCAGCACCTTCTACCTCCTCCCCCCACCTCCTGCCTGCGGCAATCAGCTGGCTTGCTGCTTTCAGGAGGGAGGGGGGAGGAGTGAGGACTCGGTGCGCAGACTCCCCCTCCCTCCCCTGCCTCCCGAACGCCACAAACCAGCTGATTGCCACGGGCAGGAGGGAGGGGGGAGCCTGCGCGCCATGTCCTCGCTCCTCCCTCCTGTCTCCTGAACGCTGCAAGCCAGCTGATTTCTGTGGGCAGGGGGGAGGAGTGAGGACGTGGCGTGCGGAGTAAAGGAGGAGGGGGGAAGAAGAGGTGGGTTAAGGGTGGGGGCTTGGGGGAAGGGGTGGAGTGGGCAGGCCGAGCGTTGAGCCCCCCGCCCCTAGTGCTTGCTGAGTAGGGGAAGCTGCTGCTGCGCAACGTGCTTCTCTTAGCCTACAGCACCTTCAGCCTCCTCCTTGCCTGCCTCATTGTCTCCAGTGCCAGTGGGTTGTGCCTGCGTGGGGTAAGGCGGGGGCACCTCTCAACTATAGTACTGTACCGAATGGCAAAAAAAAAATTTCCCTGGAACCTATCCCATCCCCCCATTTACATTCATTCTTATGGAGAAATTGGATTTGCTTAACATTGTTTCACTTAAAGTCGCATTTTTCAGGAACATAGCTACAACGTTAAGTGAGGAGTTACTGTACATGTTTTTGGAGCCCCAGTTATATAGGGGGACCAAGGAAAATTGCAACACCTGCTAGCATCCCTAATCAGCCCTATCTGATGCAGATGTTTGTATTTTCTCCAAAACATTTAAATGACCACATAGACTAGAGATACGTGTAGGCTTTGACTTATTTTATTTTATTTTTTAATTGTATTATAAAGATTGATTAGGGGCAAAATGTAGATAAACAGGTTGGTGGAAAGGTGAAAAATAATAGCAAAAGGACCAACCTATTATAAGAAACAGGCACAGGTTCTATTGCAAAGATCACAGCTGTCCGCTCTGTTCAGAGAAAGAGCTAACTTGGGCTTTTCCCAACTGCTTGCCACCATGTACATCTGTCTTAGATCACGTTGTCATTAAAGAGCTGCTGACACCTCATGTACAACTTTAAAATGTCTATTTAGAAAACAGTTCTGCTTATCTAACCTATATTTATCATATTTCCTTTCCTTGTTGTTTTTTTATTACTAGCAACATTTGCATTTAAACAAATCTTTGTTTCTTTAAGAGTCATGGACAGATGAATAATGTCCATAATTGATCTATCTGAAGTCCCATTTCTGTGTGTGACATCACAATCAGCTATGCTGGAAATGACTGGTATGAAAATGGAAGATGAGTATTTCAATTTAGAAAAAAGCAGCAAGAGCAGCTAAACTCTTGAAAAAGCAAAGATTTTATTTTCATGCAGATGTCCTTAATAATAAATAATTAAAAGATACTAAAAATAAGTAAAATTGTTTCTAAATAGAATGTTCTGTACATTTTCCATTAGGCATTAGTGACATTTTAACCCCCATTAAGTGTTTGAAAACAATAATTAGCAAGGATATTGCAATAAATACAAGTACATTGAAAATAAAATAGTTGAAATGGGCCTAAAATAGGTCGATGGTTCAGATTCAAAAATTAGACCATTTTGCTTTTGAATCACTCATTCAGTCATCAACACTTATTTACTACATTTTCTTGTAAATTTGTATCTTTTTCTTTTGATCAAAAGGTTCAGTACACATGTACATAAAGTGGATGTCTGGTCTCCTGGGAACAGTCACTGTTGAGGCTCTTTTCATTGAAATGTTTTGTATTTATCTCCAGCAGACAGTCTTCCAAACAGAAGAGGGCTATTCAGACTACTATTCGTAAAAACAAAGAAGCCAATGCGGTGCTAGCCAGGTTGAACAGTGAACTCCAGCAGCAACTGAAGGTAAGGAACACATTGAATATCACAATTACAAGGCTTGATGCAATCGGTTGTTTTTCACCACTGGCTAAGGATCTAGTTCCTCTTTATAGATGAAACCTACTGCTTTGTTTCCAGACTCTCTTTTGAAAGAGTGGCTACGCTGTACCTTTAGGGGTGAGTGGCCTATATAAGAAAATGCGTAACCTAAGTGCAAAGGGCTGTGTTGTCGATTGAATTGAGTTTAAATGATAATTCTTGTCTTTTGAATGCTCCTAGAGCATTTAATTCTGTCTCCTCACGCATGAGAGGAACTCAGCCATAGTTTTCTTTGTCCTGATCAGTTGTTGTTTAGCTTCTTACGTTCAGTCATTCAGTATACAAAGTATTGGCTGTACTGTTGCCTTAGATAATCTTCTAAGAGTGATTTTAAAACACTATCCATTGGCTTGTATTTGAGAACTTCTTGGCGTATTTAAGTTGGTAAGTTCCTGATAAAAATAAATTCTGTTCTTTTTAATTGTCCAGTCATGAAGTCAATAAATTCCTTCATTTTTCTTCTGCTGAAGCTTCATGTCACTTATATAGACTATCATACTTCTACGTAAGCAGGTCTGAACATACTGGGAATCCTTTCAGAGACCATCAACACTGATTGCCAATCAGTCAGAGGAGACTGCTGTTGCTTTTCCCTACCGGGTTGAAAGTGCCACCTTTTGCAGCACTTCCAGCTCTATAATGGTCTGGAAATGTGAGACCAGGACCAGAAACTGAACCCTGATGTCCTACCTAATAGTGCAGTGGGCTGCCACTGAGTCGGCCTGCCTTGACCTTCTTTCCTTCCTTTAGCATTCCTCTGCATCTCTGTCACAGTCCTGAGAAATCCCCATGCTATATTTTTCCTAGCTTCACATCCCACCCCACTCACTCAACGTCCCATGTTACAACCACCTTCCTTGGATCAGGACTGAAGTGTAATTCCACATAGGAGTTTATCATTACCACTATTCCTGAATTGTCTAGAAGGATCTCTCAGGAGCAGTGCAAGGCAGACTATCCCTACCAGGGCTGAGCATGCAACCTTCAATAGCAAGGTAAAAAGAGGCAGTATGGCCCAGTGGACTGACCTTGGGGAAGGATGTCTCACTCGTAAGTTTTAATAGCAAACACTCTGCCACCATTACATTTTTGACTCTCTTTCTCTATGGTATTTATATGCCCCCCATTTGCACATCTGAGCACCTTACAGTCTTTAATGTACTGATCCTCACAAGACTCCAATTAGGTCAGGTCGTGCTGCTATCCCCAGTTTACAGACGGGGAACTGAGAGAGACAGTAGCATGCCAGGGTCACACAGGAAGTCTGTTTTGGAGCAGGGAATTGAACCCAGGTGTCTCAAGTCTGTGCACTCACCACTGGGCCATCCTTCCTCTCGTCGGCCAGGTTGGGCAAGTCCCTGGCCTCTCTCTGCTCATTTCCCCATCTGTAAAAAGGGAATAATTCTACTTATCTCAGTAGGTTGTTATGAGGGTTAATTGTCTAACGTTTGTATGGTGCCTTGAAACGATAAAGCGTGATGTAAGTGGTATGAGATCTGTAGTAAATGCCAGCTGTTACTAGACTACTCTTTAATAATGCAGCTTTGTATGTGTGGGTGCCACAAAAGTTATAGCATTTCTTTTTTCTCTGTGCTCCAGGAAGTTCACAAAGAACGAATTGCATTGGAGACTCAGTTGGAACAGCTTCGTCCTGTAACTGTCTTGTGACCTTCAGTACATTATTTAATGGCAATAAATGGACATTTGTGCCAAGAATTTTTGACTCTATTAGCACAACAATGTGAAGTCTTTGTAAAGTTTTCACTGAGGCAAAGTGGAATGTGAGTTGGGTTTGTTGGGTTTTTTTGCACACCACCTTGCACATTTTCCCTTTCAGATGAAGAGGGTAGATGAGATAAATGTCAAACCGTAGGTTATGTCTAAGAAATGAAAGTTATTTCCGACTTGTCCTGAAGGATATTACAAAATGCAGTTAACCACCAAAATCAATCATCTAACTCTGAAATTATTAGTGGTTTATTTATTTAAAGAATTCCTGATTTATGTACTTCCTTGAAAACCAATTATTAAAAGTTTCATGCATTCAAAATTCTTCTTTATATTTAAAGTTCCTGTTCTAAGGTGGTTTCTTGGATGTTTCTGATTTCACATAGGTTTATACCAGGAGTTAGTGTCTGTGGTTTTAAAACACAAAAGAGAATAAAAATAATTGTACAGATAGTCTATATTCACAATCACCTGTCACTTAATTGTCTTTTTAGTGCCATTTATGATTATTGGTCATTTATGTCTTATAAATATTGCAGGGTTTGTGTTTTATAAGTTAAAAATCATGTGAAAATGCAGTTTTGAGAACTAAAAAGTGTTGAAACTTGCTGATTTTAGAAACTTTTTTTTTAAAGCTATACTCCACAGGGAAAGCTAGAAATGGGCATGTTTCTCTGTATGTAATTAATGTGTGCTTGTTAAAACAACAGCATTGTAATTTTACCACTGGAAGTTAAAATGAAGCATACTGTATATTGTGCTTGTCTTTGGAGACATGGGTTTTATTTCATGTTTGTTTGCATTGGTCTGCATTCCTGTTTTACTAGCTATTGCGTTTTTTTAAAGGACCTGAACTAGATGTTTGATTCCAAATGAAATAAACATATGTATATGCTCTAGGTAGGATTTTTAATGACTATGATGTGAAAAAATGAATCCTACAAGGGGTTGTCCATTGAGTGGCCTTAATACCGCACAGGAGAGGCTCCTTACAGGATGAGGCTCCCAGGACCTTTCCCTTCTCCAAAGAGAGAGTCAAAGGCTATAGTACTCTATCTGGGTCTGATCCAGGGCCAGTTGAAGTCAATGGGCATCTTTCCATTGACTTCAGTGGACATTGGATTAAGTCCTCTATGAGACTTTCTGACAATGGAAGCTTTCTAGTGAACCTTTTAGTTATTGGGCCAATCCTCTTATAACAGGTAGTTTTAGAAGTAATAAAATCAGCCTGTCCCCTTTGACATATGCCTCATTGATAAAAACATAGCATGCATGCCATCCTATTTCTTTCCTTCCCCCCTCGCAGCCCCACATGAGATGCATTGTATAGTCCATTGCTCAGTGATGTACACTACGCGTCTGCATTAAGTTTGCAAAAGCTCTGCGTACATTTTCTTCTATTATTTTTGATGTTTTATCCATCTTGTTTTGGAATGCTCCCCAAGGATGGGTTAGAAATAACTAGCCAGTCTCCTGTCAGGATACAGTGCAAAATGGATAAATGTGAAAAAGCTGAAGCAGAATAGCAGAGCAGCCAGAAGTTTTTTTGAGACGTAAAACAAGAATGACATCAATGTAAATGTTTAAAGTTGACATGGTGACTGAACAGACTCCTTTGGCTGAAGTTTATATGGATTCAGAGTTTATAAAACATTATTCCAATGTTGGGAGGGCAGTCCTCACATTTGTAAAACTATGTTAACTGAAAGTTTGTTTGGTAATACACCTCTACCCCGATATAACACGAATTCGGATATAACGCGGTAAAGCAGCGCGGCGGGGGGGGAGAAGCTGCGCACTCTGGTGGATCAAAGCAAGTTCGATATAACGCGGTTTCACCTATAATGCGGTAAGATTTTTTGGCTCCCGAGGACAGTGTTATATTGGGGTAGAGTTGTACGTCACTCCTTAGCTAGCTAACCACTGTTCGTGTCTACGACACAGAACTGAATTTTTGGATTTCTGACTACTTCTGTGTTAATGCTAATGTTAAAACATCTCATGTTAATGAGATGACCATGGCTTGTGACTAAATGAAGTTAGAATAACAGCTTCTCCCAGTGAGCTGCAGAAGAAATCTGCCATGATCTTCCCTATTAGTGACAATGTTCAGAACTTACACCAGTCATTCTTAGAGAGACAAGGTGGGTGAGGTAATATCCTTTATTGGACCTACTTCTGTTGGTGAGAGAGACAAGTTTTGTAGCTCAAAAGCTTGTCTCTGTCACCAGCAGGAGTAGTTCCAATAAAAGATATTACCTCATCCCCCTTGGCTCTCTAATAACCTGGGACCAACACTGCATACACGAGTCATTCTTTTCATTTACAAAATTGAATTGTTAGATTTGAGTGAGTTTAAATTTTTTTTAATTCTTGTTTTGTCGTTTTATTAAGTAACAAAATGACAATTTTAAAGGACAGAGTTGGGTGGCACTTTCCATAGTTGTGATCCAGAATGTTTGGAAAAAGGTTTTCAACTCTTAAGAAATGTGCAAATGTTTTATTAAGCACTTTGGGTGAGATTCTGCAGATCTTACTCATGTTGAGTAGGACCTTACTTCACAAGAAGCCTCATTTATTTCAGTGGGACTATTCATGGAGTAAGATGCTACGCTTAAGTAAGGGTGGAGAAAAGTAGTCCATAGGGCTTTTTCAAAGATCTGTCACGCAAAGTACTATTATAATTATTCCTTATACTATGAATCGGGATACCTGGATGACCATCAGTGGAACATGTTACTTAGGCTTGGTCTACACTAGCAACTTATGTCCACACCCCTGAGCAAGGCAGCTGTACTGACCTAACTAACTCCTGGTGTAGACAGCCTTATGTTGATGGGAGAGCTTCTGTCAACATAGCTACCACCTCTCGGGGAGGTGGAGTACCTACGCTGATGGGAGAACGCCTCCTGTCAGGGTAGGTGGTGTCTTCACTGAAGCGCTACAGCAGCACAGCTGCATCAGCGTAGCTGTGCCACTGCTGCCTTTTAAGTGTAGACAGGCCCATAGTCATCCTGAATCATAGGGGTTAATACATAAAAGGGTTTATACCATTTCTGATGCTGAGCTTTTAGAGCTGCATTCTAATGTTCTACTGAGCTCAAGGGGCCATCCTAATTCAGTCATTTTATGTCGTTTATTATATTATTGATGATGGTGTACCACTTTACACAGTGTGGAAAGCAAAATAGCAAGGGAAGACTTGAGACATGTTTTATCTCTGAAGCACAAAATCAGGAAGCAAGTTACCTGGAGTATCTTCCTAGTACTTTGACAGTTCTGATAGCCTACAGAAGATGTAAAATCCACTCCTGCTGTTATTTTGGTTTAAAAATAAAATGTAATGGGAGTTACAGGTGCTCAGCTCCTTTGAAAATCAGGCCATTTATTTAGGTGCATATAGCTAAGTCCCATTTTCAAAAGTGACCTAGGCCTTTAGAAGCTTAAGTCCCATTAATTTTCAATGAGACGTAAGGAAAAAATGTCAAGTGCTTAAGTGACTTAGGACTTTCAATGAGACATAGGCTCCCAAGCTCCTAAGTCACTTTTGAAAATGTGACTTTGGCTTCTATGTCACATAGGCAATTTCAAAATTGTAGCCTTAGGCTAAACTTTTCAAACATGGGTGCCTAAAATTAAGCACTTGTAATGGCCTGATTTTCAGAAGTGCTGAACATCCATAAATCCCGTTGAAGTCAATGGGAACAAAGTGCTAAGAACTGTTTGAAAATCAGGCCATTTTATTTCTGTTCTAAATGTATATAATGGCTCAACATCAGACACAATGAACAAGTTGTGGGGACCTGTTTAAAGATAGAACAGTCTGACTTTACAATCACAGAACATTGTTTAAAGATATTAAATATTAAAGATTAATGTTCTGGTTATTAAACTAGTATTAGGACACCATGGAAATTTATATAATATCTTTTATTATGGCTCCCATATTGATGGATTAAAAAATTTCAATCATTAGCAAGTTCACCCTGTTAGGTTCAGAAATGTCAGTTTTAACTTGAAACATTATTTCCAAGCACAGTTTTATAGGATGGGAGATGGTCACTTCAGCGAGAGGAACTTTTTCAGCTTTCTTCTAAACATTCCAAGCTTCATATTGTACTCAGGGTCTCGGAGCATATCTTGTCATTTCACATACTACGCTTGCACATGCAAGCAGGGTAGACAATTTTATTTAGGTGGTGGCCTGGCCTAAAATAAGAAATAATCTTGAGAGATGCAATGAGGGAGGTTAGCGACTGAGTTTTTCATACCTCAAACCCTACTTCATACCTAACAAGACTCGGAAGACAATTGTTTGCATTACAGAACTACCTTGGGGGGTGGTTGTGATTTGGAACTCTTCACAAGAAGCTTTAGGATAAGCTTAATATGGCAATTCTCTCTCCCTGTTGTAGAAGCTGCTTCCGCCAAGTTTAAATCCCAGATCATGACAAAGACAGTTTGTGAAAGCTTCCAGTCTGAAAGGGAGGAGCATCACTTCTCCAGCACTGCCAGTCCTTTAGCCTTCAGCACATATACACCTTAATTGACAAGAAGTAGTTGTCGTTATAAAAGTCAGGATGGGAAAGAGGGATAATGAACCCACATATTTTAGCAACTAGAGTGAAAACTTATTTTTTCAAGACATGACTATCCCAAATGAGAAAAAATATATATTTTGAAGCTTTTCTTTATCTTCATGAAACTATGTATTACATCTTTGTCTGCTATTGATCATTTGATATAAAACTGGTATTGGGAGCCTTATTGTTAATCTAAAAATTTAAAAAAGTTCCCCTTAGGTTACTATATATTTGTATATTTACTTATACAGTGTAGTTGATAACCATATTCCAGAAGACTTGTTTTCACAGCTGCAGAAATGTTAGTGTGGTAGATTGCAAGATATATAACATTCTATACTATGCACATCCAATTTTGGAAAATGTATCTGGTATGAAACTGGGTGCTATTGTAAAATAAAAAGCTACAATAGCTTCCAATTGTCTTGCTACTTGTGTTTTGTTGAGGATGTCATTTGTACAGATGATATGAAAAGAAACTTGGCATGGAAAGATGCTGTGTTGAAATGGCTGACCTTTGAGCATTTAATTTGCAAACACATGTGCCAAGGGGTGTGTGCGTGTGTGAGAGAGAGAGAGAGAGATACTATTAAAAAGTTTAGAGTGACATCCTGGCCCTGTTGACCTCAGTGGAGTCAGGACTTCACTCTTACTTTGCAAAAGTTCACCTTGCCACAAAGTAAGCTACTAAATGGAACCAGTTTTAACTTTTAAGAATGTGTCTAGTATAAACACCTGTAAGGAAGAATAATTGTATTAAGGTGGTCTGAGGGTGCACAAGCAGGAGTAATGGGATGAAATGATAAGCAAATAAGTAAATTAACCACAGTGTTTTCTCTCATTCAACCTAACGGTGAATTTTGTTAGACTGTAAGAAAGTGCTGGGTACCCCATCACTGGAGACAATAAAAATCAGACTGGACAGATCACTATACAATATGTATTTGGAGAACAATCTTTCATTGGCAGAGATGGACTAATGGATTATTTAAATATCTTGGCTACTGTGATTTGTATTGCTTAACTTCACTGCTATCCAAAGAATGGGGTTTTAAAAGAGGAAATAATTAGTGATGAGTTGTAAATAAATTCTTACAGCATTAAGGCGTGACAAGGGATGCTTTATTAGACTAAAAATATGTGTCTGGTGCATGTGAGGAACAAAGCCCAGGCACTAAGAACTTGTGAATATATTGTAGGGAGCAATTATGCATTGACAACAGGATGGATTTAGATGATTCTTCCATTCTTTAATTTTTATGCTTCTGTGATATTCTGGGGAGCCTTAATGTGATTCTAGTTTGGCTCCCCAAGTTTAAATGAATGTTTTTAACATACTCCCCACCCCCTTTTTCTTTTACAAGTATCCTTCCACCATGGAAAATATTTATTAATGAAAGAATGAGGGGAAAGTGGGGGAAAAAGCTAAAGACCCTTTTCTCTTCAATTTATTACATTGGAAATAATTCCATTTTAAGTGCTCCCATCTCTTTTTATACCAGTTTCCTTAATTGTAAATCTCCATCCATGTCCTCTCTTTCTTGTCTGTCCATTGTGTCCTCTTCGGACTTGACCAGCGTTTTCCTTCTGAGAGTTCTGAACCTCAGCTGGGTCCCTTAGTATGCAAGGGGAGAGAAATGAAATAGCTTAATTTCCCTGAACAGGAGAAAAAGTGAGTTGGACCTATGCCTGCTCAAGGAATGGTCAGACCACAATAAGGGTGTAAATCTGCACCCAGACAGCCACAGTCCCAATCCAAAATAAAATCCAGGGTCTGCCACATTGACGGGTTGAGCCAGAAACCACATGGGATAATTTCATAGTTGCACTGGTGGCTATATAATAGTATGGACTATGCATATTTAGCATGTAAATGTGGAAGTCACCAAGTTGCTAACTTACATTAAAGAACATGAGGTTAGTTGGAGGATGGCCCTGTGCTCCAGAGAGATGATATCCTAGACAATATCAATAGGACTCATTTTAAATGCCACATACTGCACCTGGTCTATTTGGGGGTGGGGGAGAGGTCTCCTACCTAACCTCCCCATACCCACTGCAAAGATAGTAGGACCCAGGCCTTCGCCAACAATTTCCCCTTCCGGTACTCCATATCCTCAGTTCATAGCAACATTTCTCAACCCTCTACTCCATTATTCTGTGGCTATCATAGGGGGTGCAGCTGCTGTAGTTGGAAGTATACAGGCAGGAACCACCAGGGCAGGGTGCAAAAGCCATTTCCTGTATACAAACCAGGCCCCCAAGACAGACAACATTCTAAAATAAACTGGGAAGTCCACTTGCAAATGCTACCCAGACACTCACTCCCAGTCCCAACCATACAAACAGGCATAACAAAACAGCAAAAATGTGTATGACCATTTGGCAGTGGAGTACAAGACGCAGTGTGTGTTAATGTTCAGGGTCGTGGAGGAAAAGAAGGGGCAATTTATCATGTCTGTCCACACTGCCAGCACCCAGAGAGAAGGCAGAAAAGAAACACTGATAAGATGCAGTACTCACACTTCTTAGGCCCCACAGAGAAGGTCCTTTTAAAAAGCTTTGCTGGTTACAGCTTTGTAAGAAGGTTTAGATGCAAGGCTGCCACTTGATATCCATATCATTTTGTTCCCAGGTCAGTCAAACAATCAAGCAGTTCATTCTATTTGTCACAGATTTCGGGTGTGTTAAGCTAGTCATACCTGCATTCATCAGGCTGGCACAAAGCTTGCATTGTTTACTATCAATTCCACATTCTTATCTTGGAGGGGGGAGGGGGAACTAATGGATGACCTCACCTGTGTCTTAGTTCACAAATCACCATTTTTCCTAAAGGATACTAAATTCTGAACTTGAACCAGTGATATTAATGGATTTTGAGAGCAGAACTTCTTTCATTTGCATTGGGTCTCAAAGGCATAATTTTTCAAAAGTTATTAGTGATTGTGGGTGCCCAACGTGAGACACTGTTCACTCACCCTCTGGAAATCAGGCCCTTTTAAAGGTGTCTCAAACTGGGCACTAGAAACCGAGCCAGCCAAATTCACTAGTCACTCTTGAAAATTTAGGTCAAAATGTTTCATAATATGTGTAGTGAAAATGGCCCTTCTTGGCAACATTCTATTTCTAGCATTTAGCGGCATACCGGCTGGCAAAAAAACTTGCCAACATGAGCTCTTGTGCTCATTACTCTCCAAACCAGTGGAAGAACTCATATATTTCAAAAAGTGCTTTCTTAAAACTGTGTTGTCAGTTAATTACTATCATGGGTACCAAACCAGAAACCTAGCTCTATGCATCCGAGAATATGGGGAAGGCTTCGATCTGGGGCTGAACTTCGTGCCTCAGGCCCTTTGCTATTAATTACCTGATTAATTTGACATACTAACATTGATATTTAAACACGCTGCAAAGGGTGCTACCATAATATAAATATTTACTTTTATCCTCTTTTTAACAGCTGCTCCATTCAGATGACATTCGAAGAAGTGTGCCAGAGCTTCTCTAATGACTGGAAGAGCACACTATGCTGCTCTGCAGGACACATCTGTGCACACAGCTGGCCTATGTTAATGCATGTTCTTACTTGGATTTTACTCATCCAGGTTTCCTTACTCCTCTCCATTGTTTGTTACATCCATGTTGCTTCTCCTCTTAATTTAGGCTCTGACCCTGCAGTTGGTAGCATGTTGACAGATTGCTGAGCCAGTGTGGAGCCTCATTGAAGTCATGTACAGCAATCCACCCACACACAATCAATTGCAGCATCAAGGCCTTAGACTGTAATTAGCAGGGACTCTCCTTTTAATCTCTGTACACAGGGCCGGTGCAAGGATATTTTGCGCCCTAGGCGAAACTTCCACCGTGCGCCCCCCCCCCCCGAGCATCGCTTATTATAAACTTTCAAAAATGAATACTGCATAATGTGGCATTGTTCATTAGAATTAATACACATTCGGCTTGAAAATTTATTAATTTAATTATTTAGTCTACATATTTAACGAAAATAAATGAATAACCTGACAGAGTGTGGGGCTGGCTGGCTTCGGGCAGTGGGATGCGGCAGGGGTTGGCTGGAGATAGGGGTGTGTGGGTCTGGCTGGCTTCGGGCAGGGCAGGGGATGTGGAGCTGGTTGGAGATGACGTGCGGGGTTGGCTGGAGACGGGGGTGTGGGGCTGGCTGGCTTCGAGCACGGGGTTGCGGCAGAGGCTGGCTGGAGATAGGGGAGTACGGGGCTGGCTGGCTTCGAGCATGGGGGTGCAGCAGGGGCTGGCTGGAGACAGGGTGCAGGGCTGGCTGTGGGCAGGGTAGGGGGTGTGAGGCTGGCTGCGGGCAGAGCAGGGGGTGTAGCTGGGGCTGGCTGGAGACGGGGGTGTGGGGC
>NW_020664373.1:11036048-11088501 GCF_002925995.2 Terrapene triunguis
CTGCGGACAGGACAGGGAGTGCAGCAGGGGCTGGCTGGAGACGGGGGTGTGGGGCTGGCTGCGGACAGGACAGGGAGTGCAGCAGGGGCTGGCTGGAGACGGGGGTGTGGGGCTGGCTGCGGACAGGACAGGGAGTGCAGCAGGGGCTGGCTGGAGACGGGGGGGGAGGCGGGCTGGGGGGCGGGCAGGGGGTGTGGGGCTGGCTGCGGGCAGGGCACGGGGTGCAGCAGGGGCTGGCTGCAGGCAGGGTGGTGGGAACTAGGACTGTCCCTAGATATTCTGGAGCCCTACATAGCCCCCTGCTGGAGGTGTGGTTCCCCAGGCCTCCGGGAGGGCGGGGCTGGCTTGGGGGCAGGGGGGAACCACCCCCCAGCACTCACCGGCGGCGCGGCTGGGGCCGGGTCTCTGTACTTCCTGCCGCCGGTGAGTGCAGCCCCAGCCCTGCTGCAGAGCTCAGGGGAGTGGGGGCAGGGCGGGGCTGAGCAGGGGCGGGGGCCTGGGGAAAAGCCAGAGCAGCAGGGAGCAGCGCAGCACCCCCGGCGGCCGGAGAAGGAATGATGTCACTTCCCGGCCGGCCGGAGCTGATCAAAGCCGCAGCGCCCCCTCGCACAGCGGCAGGAAGAGGGTTACACGTTTAGCCGGCGCCAGGTGAGCATCCCAGACATTTTGGGCACCGCTTTTTGGCACCCTCAAATCTTGGTGCCCTAGGCGGCCACCTAGTTTGCCTACTGGTTGCACCGGGCCTGTCTGTACAGCATCCAATACAACAGGCCTTTGAACCTCATTAGGACCTCTAGGGCATTACTATAAAGTAAATAATAATAATGTCCCGCCCTTAGAAATGTGAATTGCAGGTTTGTACATGGATGGTGAAGGTTATGTAAAGAACGCCGATGATTACTTGTCATATTATGGGTCACTCCTAAATCAGGCTCCCACAGCCCTCTCTGGTTAACTGCTTGTCTGGTTTTAAGCTTTTCTTTCAGGATCAGTTGTAGGCTTTTGGAAAGCGATTTTTGCGGAGCAACTGTGAGGTGGTTAGATATGAAAGGTGAGTATTTTGGCCACATATCAGTTTTAACTGGGTTGGGTTTGTATAGGCTGCTCATCTATGTATTTTCTTGGCTTTTATCCTTGGTGTTTGTATATGTCAAGTATTTGTGAAAGCACCGTGAGCCAATGAGAATAGGCTCTCTTAATACATAATTATAAACACATTAAATATGCTGTAGGCAGAATTTGGAAACAAGCAAACAAATAGAAACCCCGTAATAATTAGGCATGGACGAATTGCCACACCAGATTGGTCCATCTCGTCCAGTATGTTGTCTCTGACAGCGGCCAGTGCCAGAGGAAGGTGCAAATACCCCTATTTTGACAATAATGGAATAACCTGCCCAAAGAAAAGTTTCTTCCCATTCCCCACAAATTAGTGGTTGGTTTATACTTGAAAGGACAGGTCAATATCTATCATTTTTAAATTTTTTCTTTAACTATATACATCTATAACCCTATCTGAATCCTACTAAACGCTTGGATTAAATGAGATCTTGTGGCAATGAATTCCATGGGTTAATTACACACAGTTTGTAAAAAAAAATAATATTTTTTAACTATTTTAAAATTGGTTGTTTTTCAATTTCATTGAATGCCTCCATTTTGTAGCATAAGAAATGGTAAATAGGAGGGTGATGGCCGCCATTTGGCCAACACACTGGGAATTGAACCAAGGATCTTGTGATGGGTTGTTCACCCCACACCAGCCCTGAAGGGGTAAAGTGGCCCAGAACAGGCCAATTAACCTTCCTTTACCAACCCTGTCCTTTATAAACACGAATTGCAGATGGGCTAGGTTTATAAAGGGAGGAAGTTTGGAATAGCAAGGGGCTGCAGAGGGAGAGTCTGCAGTCACTCTTTGGAAGCAGAGGGATGGGAGGAGAGCAGGAAACCCAGAGGGGAGAATAAATCCTGGGATCCTAGTCCTGGAAGAAGGGTCAAGCCCAGAGGAGTTGTGGAGAAAGACAGCCTGAGAAAGCAGGGTAGACAGAAGCCCAAGGAAACCACAGCAAGGAAGGAACTGTGTAGACCATGGCTGCTGGTTATAGGGTCGCTGGGCTGGAACCCAGAGCAGAGGAAGGGCCTGGGTTCCCCTACCAGTCACTGGGCAGTGGCACAGGATTACTGGACATGCCAACCAGCCAGCTGGTCCAGCAAGATTTTGCTACACCAGAAGTGAAGGGCCTATATAGTGACCTAGGTGGAGGGCTGAGTTGCAAAGAGAGAGAACACTGCAGCAATGGGGTGAGATCGACAGGGGGCACCATACGGGAAGAAAGCTGCTATGCCACGCCTGGACAGAAGGAGGTGCTCTTGTAGTGAGTGAACACCCATTACAGAAGTAAAAAGCACAAGCTGCTACAGCTTGAACTGAAAAGCCAATGCTCCTCAGTGTGTGGCCGTAATAACTCCTAGTCTTTGCAGATTAGCACAGATGGGGCTCTGTGATGCACACTCACCACTGGGTTACAGGAGCTCCAGCTTTAGCTTCCCTGCATTATTCCTGATTTGGGATAGCGTTGTCATGTCCCCTCTTATTCATCTCTTCTCTACACAAAAGATTCCCAATCTTTTCAATCTCTCCCCATAAGGCAGCCTTTCCTTTCCTCTGATTGTTTTTGTTGCCTATCTCTGGACCTCTACTGTTTCTGTTTTATCACTTTTTTTGGACTAGGGTGACCAAAACTGAACACAGGTTGGCGCATTCATTCTTAAAGCATGGATCTACTTTGAAAAGTGAGCCTGTGTTCCATGTTTATCGAATCCCAACAATTTCTAATTTCTTTGTTTACAAGTAAAAATCTGTTTCTTTCTAACTTCCAGCCCTGCAAACACAAGCTGGGATCCTGAAAGTCAAGCTATATCCTTTTTTCATTGTGCATCATTACCAATAGATTAGGTGGATGCAAACCAAATTCCGTCTGCAGTAATACTTGTTCAATACCATCGACTAAAGAGTTTGCACAAGTGTAATCGATTGGAACTTAGTAAATCATTCTGTTAATGTACAAGAGGGAATAGAATCCAGTTCACTCCCCATAGCTATGCTGGCTAACAACAGTTACAATTTACAAAATAGTCAAAGCTTTTTTGTCACCAACATCAGCAGAGAGACAGATGGAGCAGGCCTGCTGAGTACAAAGGTGCCATTTTTATATAGTCACTTTTCAGAGACGAATTGTGTTGTAGCATTTTTGCTTCCCTAGAAGAGGTTATTCCTGTCCCCTGCTGATTGAGTGGCCTTATCTTATTCATTGCAAAAATATTGCTAAAAACTGTATTTGTCTGCTCACGTGAATAAAGACTTTCTTCTGACCCTGTGCTCTTCGATTTCTTCTACCTCAGATAACAATAAGACTGTGTGTATCTTTTGAGAATGCAAATTGCAACATCAGGAATTATTCTGTAGCTTATGCTAATGGTAAAGCAGAACCAGAGATTTAAACATTCCTGGAATGAACAATATTTTTGTAAGTAATAATACTTTGTAAAATATCCCAGTGACAGTCCAACCTAGTCTGGAGGAGGAGGGACAAGATCAAAGGCATAATGGGAGCTAGATATCTGAAATATTGCTAGTCAAATTAATAAACAATCCAATTCTATATCCTCTTTTAAAATATTTGATTGGTATTCTGTGAATTTAACAAAACATTGAAAGGGTCACTCTCAGTTATGAGCTCAAATACCTCTATAGTGAACTTTGTATAAGTGCCTCCAAACATCAGATTAAATAGATAGTTTAGGTCCCAAATTTAGAAAAACCTCAAAGAATTTACAAAATGTATTATTTGTTGACTGCTCAATAAGAGGCAGAATAATCATCTTCTATGTCCAGAGGATTCAGGTCAGCTATCCCAATCTCCATCCTAGATGTCTCTGATGTTTGTGGTTATTTTTTGTTTTGTTTTACATTTTTTATTAAACAAAAAGGAAGGTGGAGGCATAGCCAGAGATCATGAGGGATGCTGACCCCAGCCATGGGAGTAACTTTCTGTAACCTTGGCCTATGTCAGGTGATTGGATCCAGGAAACAAAAACTAGTCTTATACCAGTACTCCCCTGGGGTCACACTAGAAACAAAAGTGAAATTAACCAGCCTATTTCATTGTCCCAGATGAGTGAAGTAACCACAGCACAAATGGTGAAAACTAAATTAAACTTTAAAATTGTTTCCAGTTTTTTGAGAATCCCATGTGGTGGTAAGGTAAGAGAACTTTATTTAAAAATGTTTGATTTTTCAGTTTGATCATGTCCCTTAAATTGGGGTATTGCCTACCCCAACTATTCGAAATTCATGAGACATGGCCCCCAAAATCTTGATTGTCTCAAAAAAATTCATGTTGACTCTTTATTTGCCTTCTGGTTTCTGAGCCCTTGAGTCACATCTTCAAGCTTTTCTCCACAACTATGATGGCTACAAACCTTTTATTAAGAAATTTAGGATTTTGATATAATCACTTGATTCCTGCATTGGGGGCTTTAAGAAACACACCAAATAACTTGTGACCATGAACTGGCAACATTGAAATTGAGTCATGACTTACTTACACTTAATAATACAACAGTCTTAGAGCATTATATAGGGCACATAAATAACTATATTATGAAAAAGAAATTTCTTCAGTATTTATAAAATAACAGCCTGTATTTAGTTAATCTGTGCAATACTTTCTGCTGTGCCACAATGAAAATAATTTCAATATCAAAATCACCAAGATTTCATTCAAGCCTCTTCTCTGTTTGGTTTCCTTATAAAGTTTAGAGCCTGGGAAATGTATCAGCAGGATATGATCGGAAATGGAACTTCTATAGTTATATACAGAGGAAATGTTTCTTCAGTAAACTTCCTTCCACTGGCCTACCATGGTGCCTTAACTGTGACATCAAAGTACCCTCTCGTAAGACTGAAAGGGCATAGTAGCTGCATTTCTATACTGATCCATGGCTTTTCTCCTAAAATTGTCAACAAGGTTGGGCAGTCAGTGCCAGTCACTGTGGTGGTGTTAATATTGTCCAGCTAGAAACCAGACTGAGAACACTACTTCCATATTCCTTACTATTTTTGTACACGTATTGTAAACTGGATATATTGGACAATTAAGCATCGTTTCTGCAAGGTACTGAAGCATGTGTATCACTTTAAATAGATGATTAATCCCACTGATGTCAAAGTCTTAAAGTTATATACTTGCTTCAGTACCTTGCTGAACTGGGACCTTAGTTCTCAAACCAGTTTTTTGGGGTAACTCTAGATTTCGTCTGCTAAATTACATTGTACGGAGGCAGCCTCCTTTTTCATAGATCTAAATCACACAGCATATATTTCGGAAGAAGCCATCCAATTTTTTCAGCTCTTTCTCTTGGCCCTAAAAATCCTGACCCCAACAATTTTTGCATGGCTGATACCATCATCCATTATAGAGTCCAATGACGACAGCTTGACCTCCGTGTATAACTCAGTTTGTCAAAATGCTGCCACCCCAGAATAACTGAATTATTTAATCACCAGTGACCTAATAACATTTGTGTGGCAGGTGCAATAGGGCTCAGAGAACTAATGAATCACGGGCTGAACCAGCTCAAGAGTCTGGGAGACGAATCATGAAACTAATACGGGGATGAACTAGCAAAAGGGATTAGTCTCAGATGTGCTCAATAGACAGAGCAACAAGCTCTGTCAGTTCCTGAGTTCCTGGAAATCAGCCCCTTCAATATTGTGAACTGTAACTTGGAATCCTGTGGCTCTTCTTGGAGATGGTAGATTTCATTGTTGTAATCTCTGTAACCAGTCAGGGAGGAAAGATGTTTTGGACATCATCCTGCTCCCATTGAAGACCATGGCAAAACTTTCATTGACTTTAACGGGCATGTGATCAGGCCCTTTGAAGGCTCAGAATAAGGTTTGTAAACCCTAAAAACCAAAACTGATGACGTTTCAATCAGTGTCAATAGTTGAGGTCTGTGACAGGGTTCCAGCTGGTAAACAAAGCTATTAATGTAACAGATTACAGTAGCATTGCTTTATAAACTATAATCCTGAGGAAATCTGATTAATTCTGAGAACAAAAAGTGACCTGTGTTGCATTTATGATGATGTTGTATTATTTATTAATACAGTGTGCGTGGCACTCTGCTAACATAGTGGAAGACAAGATCCCTGCCCCTAGGTGAGTATTCCAGTAGAGAAAAGCTGGTCCACTGGTTAGAGGACCAGCCTAGGACTTGGGAGATCTGGAGTCAGGTCCCTGCTCCAACACAGACTTCCTTCCTTGACCTTGGGCAAGTCACTTAGCGTCTCTGTGCCTCAGTTCCCTGTCTGCAAATCAGTGCCCTGAGCTCAACTTTTGTCTCTGGCTTCTGGTTACTTGGCCAGACTGAATTATTTGGTGTTACAGTGGGGGATCTAACTATGGAACTTGGACCCTCCGTTCCAAGGTGGCTCATCAGAGGGAAAAGATTCCAGGCTGACTCAAATGGGAATGACATGACTGATGGCTATTGTAAGTGATGTTCCTGCCGTGACTTTTACAAATGAGCTATAAATCATATATCTAAGGGCCCCATTCTGCCAGCCATACCTATGCTGAATAATACCTGACTTTGCAAGTCATCTTATTGACTTCAGTTGGATTATTCATGGAGCAATTTCTCATCAGGCCCTAATTTTGCAATGAGCTAACTGCTTTTGACCAAATGAGGACAAATGCAAATCTTCACCCATTCCCAGAAATTGATTTAGTCCAGACCCACATTCCAAAAGGGCCCTTTCCCACAGCATTTTTGTAGGGGTGTTGTAATGTCGCATTGCGTCACAATATTGTGGTGGTGTGATGTGACTCATCAGTACGATGGTTGATCTGCTCCTCGTGCCTGCTTAATCCGTCCAAGCCCATCAATCAGATCAAGTCATATTTAAAGTCTGAGAAAGTTTGCTTAACTTTTTTTCCTCTCAATTTTTGCACAGTTCTTCCCATCTGGGGCTGGAAATGGAAGCACTGAAATGTAAAAGCAGCTGTATTTGCAAGATTTTCCAGCTTGGCTTATAATTAAATACAAGATATCACACAAGAGAAGCTGTTTTCTTGAGATTTCCAGCCCACTTCTGAAGACCAAAGATGCTGAAATAAGGAGCTGAACTTGCAGATTGTCATGGGGTGCAGGGGAGGCACCTGTGACTTGATGGCCTGCGGCCCAATTGACTGAAAGGGAAGGCACTTGTGACCAATTGGCAGCTGCTGCTGGATTGAAAGGGAAGGTACCTGAGTGATATAAGGCCGGGAAGAGTGGACCAGAAAGGAGGGAGGTTGAGCAACAGGGCAGCAGTGGAGAGCTGCTGGATACAGAGAAGAGGAGCTGTTTGAGCTGAGGCTGAGCTCCTGATAGAAGGCTGGAGGGAAGCAGTTGGGGGAAACCTGGAGACACAGTCTGAGAATCCAGAAAGCATAAGCCCGAGAAGAGGGGCCTGGGTAACCCAGAGGACTCTGAAGGGAAAAAGAGTAAAGAGTGGCCAGGGAGGGCTGAGATGCTGTGTTAGCTGGGGAAACTGAAGCCAGACCTCAGAGAAGAGGGGCTGTGAAAGGGAATTAGATACCCCTCAGAAAATGAGGCTGGGCCCTGCAGAACCCTGTGAGGGCCAGAAGGGGGTGCTGCAGAACACTGTCTGCTCAGCTACACAGATGCTTGAGCAAACCTCAAAAGGTTCAGTTTGCGTTTCACTGCTCTAGATTTAACCAAGGTCACGAAAGATTCGGCCCATTGTTTAAAGCTGCTGGTGCAACAATTTGGGAGGCATCTGTAGCGCTGTTAAACCTCGTTTGGCAGAGGCTTGGAACTTCCACAGCCACTGTAGGTGCTCAGTAAAGGTCAACAATCTTTTAGAAAAACAATCCCATCCAGGCGCTGATTGAGACAAAAGTGAAGCTGGGGCTTTGTATTCCTCTTTCCAGCATATAAATAGTTAAAGTCATGCATGTGTACACAGAGGGCATGTCTACATTGCAGTAAAATGCCCACAGCTGGCTTGGGTCACTGGGTTTGGGGTGTGGGGCTATACAATTGCAGACCGTCTATACTGCAATTTTATAGCCCCGCAGCCTGAGCCCCGCAGGCTAGAGTCAGCTGACATGGGCCAACTGCGGGTGTCTTTTTGCAGAGTAGGCATACCCAGAGGTGCCTAGAGTAGTGTAGCCTAAGCTGAAGATGTTGTTTGACTGTGGAGTCTTCAGTGTACAAATGACACCCAGCTCTAAAAGCATTACTGGTGCAGTTCAGTGACCTAGGCAGTATCTAGACTTCATTGCAAGCTAGCTGGCTGAGACTCAACCTGGATAAGACAGGTGGTAAGAACATAAAAACGGCCATACTGGCTCAGACCAAAGGTCCATCTAGCGCAGTAGCCTGTCTTCCGACAGTGGCAAGTGCCAGGTGCTTCAGAGAGAATGAACAGAATAGGGAATCATCTAGTGATCCATTCCTTGTCACCCATTCCCAGGTAATGCATGTGTCCTCTGAGTAGGGAAAGGTAATTTTGTCTGTCTTGACTAGGGAGTACACCCAGGATTTTCCACTCAAGTTTTCAAAGTCTGGGGGTCTTGCTGGAGCCCAAGCTAATCTTGGTTGTCCAAGCAAGAAAGTCGTGACTTTTTCTTTTGGATGTGGACTTTGCCACAACGACCCATGCCTTTATCACTTTGAGTTTGTTATTGCAATATGCTCTACCTGGAGCTACACCTGAGGACCATGTAGAAGTTTCAGCAGGAGTGGTACAGTATGTAGCAGCCAGTTTGCTTGGGAGTATTTCTCACCAGCAAAACAGTGTCTGATCCATGATCTACCCCTGGCTTCCAGTTTGTTTTTAGGTGCACTTCAAGTTGTCAGTTTTAATCTATAAAATCATTAATGGCTTGGATCCTGGTTATCCGAAAGACCACCTCACTCTCCCTGAATGACAACCCAGCAATTGAGATCAGAAGAAGTGTTCGAGCTAACAGCCTCTGGTTTAAATGGGGATGTTTTCAGGCATTATCTCTAACAAAGCCCAAGTCTGTTGACCTTCTGGCAACAGTACGAGTCATGTGTAATATCTCAGACTTGCATGATGGGGATGGGTTGAGAAATACATACATGTGTTACATGGGAGTGTGTGTCAAATGTAATTTCTCAGGGTTTGAAGACGAGTTTTCATAGGCACATTGCATATTAATGACTTATATTGTAAACTTTGTATCTAGTTTTATGTTGTACAAACATTTCAAGTCTAGATGGAGTGCATTCTATAAACTGGAAAGAGAACCTTCCACATGGTCCTTTTAAAATATGAAATGTCAGATTTTTGCCATTTGTAGTGCATAGTGGAGACAACGTACAGGTCCCAGTGTATTTTATAGCTGCAGAATTTGCTACAGAATCAACCTCTTGCAGAATTATAGTCCAGCTCTGATGTTTTTAACATGTAGTGTCATAACCATAACCTTGAAAATATGAACTGAGTGTAAACAAATGCAGTGTTCTCATACTGAGTTTGCAGACAACATGAAATGATAGCTCTGAGAGAGAGGTGAACGGCCCCATTCATCTCAATGGGTTGTTGAAACCTAAAGATGGATGTTTTAAATGTCAACACTGTTAACTGTCTCGCTAATCATTCCCAGCCGTTATAATCAGCTAACAGGCTTATCCCACAATCCCAAACTGTCTCCCACACTTTCCCAAGTGACAAATGCCCCCGTACCACAAGCTATGAAAATATCTAACTCCCCCTGACAACAACTTCTATGATGAACATGTTTAGTGCAGAAACTGTAAAATATTGAAAACTGAAAATGTGGGGTTAGCATAAATCTAATATAAAAATAACACTGGATCTACTGTACTGTTTTTATTATTCATGTTCATATCTTATTCAGACCCATCATTTTTTAATTTCAATTAGGCTGCTGAGGATTTTCCAGTCTGTCAACCAGAGTGCTGCACAATCTAGGGAATCTGCTACAGAACTTTATTCCGGCTTGAGACCAGCCATCTCAAGACAGAGGGCCAAATTCTGCTCTGTTCTAAAAATCAATAATTCCTGTCCAGATTTACACAACTGTAACTGTCAGCTGAATTTGGCAAGAGTCTCATTGTTCTTTTATCAACTCCAGCAACTTCAGTATCTGAACTGGAACTCAGAGAGGACAAGTATGGAGTACGCTGTTCTAAGGTTGCTGTTGTTTTTAAGCTTCTTGCTGTTTGGAAAGCAAACACAAATGAGCAGAGAACATTAGCAGTATGGGCATGGTTTGGGAAAGAAAAAGAGTCCCTAGATAATAATTGTCCAGTATATGAGTTGCCCTCTTTTGCAAAGTTTATTCAGAATGAATTTTCACTGCAGCTAGGGAATGTAGTTATTAACAAGCCCTGCAGAGTTTGGATATTGAGACTGTAGAATGATTGACATTTTTAAAGGCAAACATGGGCCTTTAATTGAGAAGTAGCTGTTGCTAAAAATGCTGGCCTAGCTTTTAACATGGGTAGCCGTGATTGGTGCATAATGTCAGTTGAAAGGAGAGGCCACGTCCCAGTGAAAAAGGAATCCAACTGTACATGGATCAGAAATACACTTAATATTCCTGACATGGGGATGATTGACAGAAGGCATGTCTACACTGCAGTTAGATACCCAAGGCTGGCCCATGCCAGCTGACTTGGACTCGGGCTTAGGGGCTGTTTAATTGCAATGGAGACATCTGGGCTCAGGCTGGAGCCTGGGCTCTAGGACCCTGTGAGGTGGGAGGGTCCCAGAGCTCGGGCTCCAACCCGAACCCAGAATTCTACACTGCAATTAATCAGCCCCATGAGCCCAAGTCAGCTGTCACAGGCCTGCTGTGGGTTTTTAATTGCAGTGTAGACATACCCTAAAAGGCCAAGACAGTTATACATTGTTATTTCCCACACATATATGTGTGTGTGTGTGTGTGTGTGTGTGTAGGGAGTGTTAACCCTGTCTTCTCCCAAAGATCTTCCCATGGGCTTTTAAAAGTACTTTTAAAATTCCCTGTAGAGGAAATGAAAAATAGGCACTCTGCAAATATTTTATAAAAATGCCTTCTCTACCTTTTTACCTGTCTCTCTCAAAGTGCTATGCTGTATTTTAGCACAGTTCTCCCTGTGAGGGGGTACTCCCATTTTACAGCACTTGCTCAGCATCATGCAGGAAATCCATGGCAGAGTAGGGAATTGTTCCAGAGCCTTCCAAGTGCTAGGCTAATGCCCTAAGCACCAGGCCCTCCTTCCTCCCTTATGATGTACGTTTTTGGAAGTGACTAGTGACCCTCTATTTATGGGTGCTTCATTTAAGGCACCATAAAGGGGCTTGAGTTTTAGAAAATGCTGAGCATTTGCTCTTTGAAAATAAGGCGCTTTTTGACATAGTCAAGTTAGGTAACCAAGAGCATTCATCGCTTTTGAAAATTTAGCCCATTTCTTTTATTTTTTTAAACGAGTCATCTAACCTATTAAGACTGAAAGAATGTGAAAAATAAGTTCAATTTTTTTTATTAGTGATGCAGATTTATTTTGCATTCCACTCAGCTTACATGCTCACCAGTGACACTTTTTGACTCTCACACAGAATACTTTATTGACACTATTAGTTATTTAGTTGTGTAAGTTTTACACACCCATGAGTTTGAGATCCTTATCTCAAAGAGCCTGGCAATTTAACCTCCCTAGAGGAAGGCCACTATATGTTGACTCATAACACTGTGAGGAAATTTTAATATTGGGGAAGAACCTGTTTTAATTGGCATTTTAGAAAATCATAACATTTCTATAAACATCACCTTTTGTAAAAATACTTTAAAAGACAACTACTGAAATTGGGACCTATTCTAAGCTAATAGTGCCCCTTTAGTTATGGGGAAAAAATCAAGATTGGGACAGGATAGATATAAGTATCTATCAATAACTAATAGGCCTGAACAAGAACCCCAGATCCAAACACCCCTGTACTTTTGGGAGTATTTAAAATATCAACCTGTATCCAGATCCACATTTTTCAAGTGTCCCTTATATTTATAATAAGCCAACACAAAGTCCAGGTCCATATTCCCAATTTCCCTCCTGAACTTTGAGTGTTCAAAGTCCAGATCTGGATCTAATTTTTGCATCTTGCACTTAATAATCAATGATATTCCATGACAGCTGAATGAGCTATTGCAGGCACACTCATCGGGCTGAGCATAAGCTGAAATCCTACTGTGCTTAAAAAAAATGTGCGTATCACATAACCTTTACTAGTGTTTTAGAATTACCTAGATTAGATGGTGTATTTAGCTTGGTAAAAGGCTACTTTCAGCAATGCTATTCCTGTGTCAATCAGAGGGCTCACTCCAGCAAAACACATGGCATGCCTTTCCCCCAGGTTCTGAGTGCGCTGCTATCATAACAATCCCAAGCATTGAAAGTTGAGGGAAGTTGTCCTCGCAAACCTCTGAATCACTAATGATCAGCACCTGTTTCCTCAAGATTCTCTTTGATTTGTACTAAGACCTAGAATTTGCTGGTATAATTTCTTCCTGACCTCATTTCTTGGTTGCTTTGGATGGGATTAAAATCTCCTCAGGTTTGCAAGATTGCTGAGTTGTTTTGTTTGTTTTTAGGAGAGAAAGGAAAAAGTAGGTTGAACTAATCTCCCCCAGCTTTAGCCAGGGCATGCTGCAGAACTGAGCACTTTTATACCAGTGAGTGCTCTATTGCTCGCTGCATCTCCCACATCGGGAGTTCCATTGGAAGAAAGAAGATAAGCTCCCAGATGGGATTATGGGATCAGCAAAAAGAATAGCAATAACAGCCCCCCATCCCTCTTCCTCTTGGAGTTCTGAACCAGCAGAATATCTGTTACCCACTCTTTGAGGATACCATTTAGGACACTTCAAAAAACACTGCTTTGCAGCGCAATAAGTCCCCTCTGTTCTGATGTCTGGCATCATGGGTCCCCCGACAAGTCCTACATGGCCTTTACTCACTCTAGTTCTGATTGTGGAGTGAGGAGCACCTGTATATTCCGATGGGAAATTGAAACCCCATTCATCTCTGAGCTCAATCTAAATTATTTATATGGCCCCCATTACCATAGTAACTGAGCACCTCACAGTCTTTGATGTATCTTTATTTAAGCTCTGTCCTCCCCATTTTACAGAGGCAGAACTGAGGCCCTCAGAGAGACTAAGTGACTTGCCTAAAGTTACACACAAAATCTGTGGTGGATCAAGGAACTGAACCCAGCTTTCCTGAGTCTGATTTGGGTTCAAACTACTGGACCCTCTTTCCACTCTGAAAAGAGCCTAAGGGTCTCTATATACAAAATAGAAATCACACTTGTTTGTCAAGAAAAAAGTATTTATCAACTGTTAATTGTCTTGGCATTGTACATTCTTGCAAGAGGCAGCTATCCAAGAAGGTCACACTATTATGATTGATTAAGCAATATAATCCAGTCCCATTTTCTTTAAATACCCTGCCTACCAATATTCTTGCTCTCAGTATTGTTGAGACATAAAACAACAGAGAGGGGCTCAAGCTGTAAAATGTGGCTTGGGATTCAGTTTTCCATCATTCCAGGCTTAGGAGTGTTTAGATCCAGCATTTTAGGTTGGTCCATTAGATAGATAGGGGCCACTATTAAAAAAAATTTGAACTAGATTTGGCTTCAGATTTCAAAGTTCTAGAGATGGTTAAATCCAGGGTTTAGATTTGGGCCAGTCTTTAGAAATAAATTTCAACCATTACCGATGTTTGTCCTTCTCATAGCATGAAGTCCACATCTGCAATCCAGTACAGCAGGTGAACATGAAATGTCCCTTAGTTTGCATTATAATGTCCTTAAATTAAACCAGAAGCTATAGCATCAGAAAACTGTCCTCAGTGCCATATCAGATAAACATCTCCGCTCTTTCTCCAGGGCAGTTTCCTTCCTAAAAGTTCAAACCCACACAGTTCACATTAGAATTTGAAGCATAAACCAGCATGGAGTGACTGAAATGGGCTCTTTCCTTCTTCTCACTTCTTTTACCAGAGAGGGAACCTGAGTTTGATCTGCGTCTGCTGAACAGCTCAATACTGCGAGTATTCATTGGGCAAACCTGGACAGATTTGTGAGTATCAAGAAAGATTCTCGGATGTGACTCAGTGTGAGATTTCCACATTTTCACAGACTCAGAGATTGGACAATCTATTAGGTCATCCAACCCATCTCCCTGCCATTGCAAGTTTGTTCAGTACATTTCCGCCAGCAAGTATAGTGTGATTTGTCTCAGTTTTGATTCAAAGTGAAATCTAGCTGTCTTCAGTATTTTTTTGCAGCAAAACCACAATATAGTTTTGTACTGACAGTATAGATTTCATCAACAGATGATAGCAACAAAGCTGAGGTGATCCCACACGATTTGCATTGTCTAGTAGCTCTCTTTTACAGACCTCTAGCCTGAACATGAATTAATATCTAACTGAATTCTGAGGGCCTTGCTTAGTTTATACTCAGTTCTTACATATTCAAACTCTCTTTGGGTACATCTACACAGCAGAGAAAAACCTGCAACTGGTCCATGGCAGCTGACTCACGTTTGCAGGGCTCGGGCTCTGGAGCTGTTTCACTGCTGCATAGACGTCTGGGCTCAGACTGTAGCCCAAGCTCTGGGACCTTCCCACCCTGAAGGGTCCTAGATCCCAGGCTCCAGTCCAAGCCCAGAAGTATACAAAACAATGAAACAGTCCTGCAGCCCAAGCCCCAGGAGGTTGTCGGCTGCCATGGGCCAGCAGCAGTTGTGTTGTTGTTTTTTTTTTTTTTTTTTTTTTGCTGTGTAGACATACCCTTTGACTGCAACAGGAGTTTCATCTGAGTAAGAACCTCAACAGTTAAAAGCATTGGTGGAAATGTACATAACATTATGCTTCAGAGTTAACACCTCATTGACTGGCTGCTTCTCTGCAGACTCAGGAAGATAGCCCTACACTGGGTCACATACAGAATGTGTTCTTTGCAGCTACAAAGGCTAGAATCTTCATTTTGCTCCCAAAATGAAAAATTTAAAACCCATATAAACTAGAAGACAGCCAGAGAAATGATAGAACAGAGTTCTGGCTCATTCCAGCTCATTTCAAGCCCAGTATGTAACTATTAAGCCCTACTGCTCTACAGTCAAATTTAAGCTCAATTTCATTACTTAAAAGGCCTTACACCAGTTAGCTCCAGGCTCTATTTCATACTTCGTCTCCATTCACATTTCCCCATTCTCTTCATTCTGCCAGTGACGCTAATCCTGATGTGCGCATTGCTTCCCCATTTCCCCTTCTGTGCTTCTTCCGAGCTGCTCCTTGCACATGGAACATGCTCCCTACACCCATTCACCAGGCCATCTCCTTTGCCATATTCAGATCTCATCTTAAAGCCTTGCATCTGCCTTGTCGCTTTGAGGAGTGAGTGTAAACAAACAAATAACAAAACCCCACTATCCAAATGTGCATGTGCCTTACTGAGGAACCAGAGCCGGCTTCAGGCACCAGCAAACCAAGCACGTGCTTGGGGCGGCACATTTTCAGGGGCGGCATTCCAGCCAGCCTTTTTTTTTTTTTCCATTTGGGGCAGCAAAAGCTAGAGCTGGCCCTGGCAGCAGCAGCACGTCCTGAATGGGGGGGCGCCCTGGGGCCGCTGCGGTTCGCGTCGGGGAGCAGCGCCCACACCTTTTGGCTGGGCGGGCTCCAAGCACAGGACACTCGGGATGGGGGCCGCCCCGCGGGGCGCACGGAGCTGCCTGCAGGTGCCGCAGGGCGGCCGCGCCGCAGCCGGTGCTGGGTGAAGCGGCCAGAGCCACCCAGGGACTGCAGCAGGGCGGCCAGGAGCAGCAGCGGGGCCATAGTGGGGACCGGTGCCTGGGATGCTGCCATGTGGGACCCGCGTCCTGCTCTCTGGGGCTCCATGCCCTCTGGGGCTGCCCTGCCCAGCTCCCCCGGCTTTGCCCTCCCGGGTCCTGGCTGGTCCTGGAGGCGGGAGCCCCGGCTGGAAGGACCCTGAGCTGAGGCGCGGCCTGGGAGCCCCACTGCTTACCCCGACCCTGCCAGCACTGGATCAGCTGGAGGCGAGGGGGGAGCGGGCGGAGTCAGCACTGGTTGGGGGAAGCCCAGGGCTGGGGCAGCAGGGAGTGTGGGTGGGGTGGGGGGAGAGTCCAGGGTTGGGGCGGCAGGGGGTGCGGGTGGGGTGGAGGGGAGAGCCCAGGGTTGGGGCAGCAGGGGAGGGTGGGGGGAGCCCAGGGCTAGGGTGGGGGGCAGCCAAAATTTTTTTGCTTGGGGTGGCAAAAAACCTAGAGCCAGCCCTGTGAGGAACCATGTGACCTGATTACTCTCAGAATGGAAGAGGAAGGACCAGGCTATCTTTTGCCTTTTTATGACTTGAACTTTCATTATGTCTGAGGGTATGTCTTCACTACCCGCCAGATCGGCGGACAGCGATCGATCCAGCAGGGGTCGATTTATTATGTCTAGTCTAGACACGATAAATCGATCCCCCGAGCACTCTCCCGTCAACTCCTGTACTCCAGCTTGGTGAAAGGCACAGGCAGAGTCGACGGGGGAGTGGCAGCAGTTGACTCACTGCGGCGAAGACACCCCGGTAAGTCGATCTAAGTACGTCGACTTCAGCTACATTATTCACATAGCGGAAGTTGCGTAACTTAGATCGATCCTCCCCCCCATTGTAGACCAGGCCTGAACTTCGGCCCTGATTCTGTGATGTGTAGTATGACAAGCATGCTGCTGCACCTCCACGGAGCCCCACTGAAAAGCTGCATAGACTCAGCAATCTGCCCATATGCTACACATTGCAAAACTGGGGCCTTGGCTTGAAGACGTTTGGCACAGGGACCACATCTTTACTTGTCTCTGTGAAGTGTCCAGTGCATTTTTAGGCACTAATAATCATGTACCTCACAGTGCTGCTCTTAGATTTAGTTAATATTTTTAGTACAGTGCCTTAAAAATGTATATTGCTAGATAAATGTAAGGGTTGCTATTTTCCTCCCACATACACACACACACACATTCATTCCATGAGATGGAAAGCAGGACCCTAGCCGAGTGAGCCATCATGCAGACTGCATTTCCACACACACATGTGAATTCTTGGTTGGAATAAAGAGCCTGGAATTACATCGCACTTTATCTCACGGATAAACAGAATGCGTTAAAGCTATTCTCTGTCATACTTTGTACTGTACATACTGTCATTTAGAGTTTGTCATCTAGTCGCTTTATTAAAAGTTAGATTAAAAATGCATTATGAGTCTTGATGAAACTTTTAAAAGAAAAGAAATTCACCAGTAAGACTCAGACCTCAAACATCTATTCTCACAAGGGCAGTTGTTTCTTCTTAGAGAAGACAACCCCCTCCTGGGACTAGATATTACATGTTATCAGCCTTACCTGTGAGTGTCTTTTCTTTGCAAAGTTAAAGTCATGACTTCAATGTCCTTTTATTTCATTTTTTTTAATGAAACTTGTTCATTCTTTGGTTTCTAAAGACTCTATTCTGGACTGAAATAATTAACTTCAGAGAGTAATTTCTAACAGCCCTGAGTCTTCTTTCTGTTGATTTAAATAGGGCTTACCTCGGGGTGTATAAGACATAACAAGAAGGTATTTCCAGTGCATCCACAGCAGCCACATTTTCTATCATCAGTTTCTTTGGCAATTAAAAAAATTATTGACACTCAGGCTATGTCTATACTACCTACAGTGCCACAACTGTACAGGACCTACAGTGGCACAACTGTACCACTGCAGCTGCACTGCTGGTTAATAGCAGTTTTGTCATTGATGTCCAGGGGCCAGGATTTCACCCCTAAACCCATCTAAATAAATGTGGCCTGGTTGGCCCAAGTGCTGAGCATTCACAAATCCCATGAAGTCAATGGGAGCTGCGGTGTTCCTCACATTTGAAAATGAAGGTCTCTTCTTATCCATGTGTCTACATTTGGATTTAGGAGCCTAACTTTCAGCACCTGGGGTTGGTCTAAGAGCTTAAATGTCAGATTTTAAAAACTCAGTTGTTTCTTCTAGAGTGGTGAGCAATTATTGATCTGAAACCACAAAGAATTTGTTTCCCCCCCCCCACCAATCACTTATTTCTAAAGTGGCTTGAGTGATTTTTTTTTAAGCTTTTAATTTTTTTTAATCTTTCTTGTACAGAGATTTTGTTTTATACCAAGTTTCAGTCAGAAGGAAATTTTCTTGCAGAATTACAACCATCTGGAAAGAGGGGATTATAATGAAAATGCTGAAAGAGTCTCAGCTATAACACCTCTAGCTATTTTTGCAGTAGGACAGATTAAATACCAGAGAAGTATCAGCCCTTCTAATGAAAATCAGCCAGAAAACAACTAGCATAAGAAGAAACAAACATTTTCTCAGTAAAAAAAACACCCCTCTTTAACAAACCACTATTGCATAGAGAGATGGGCACCAACTCAGCCATGGTGTCTCTCCTTTCATTAGTTACTCTAAGGGTGAACTTGATCCAGGGCTGGCTCCAGGGTTTTTGCTGCCCCAAGCGGCCGGAAAAAAAAAAAAAAAAAGCCGTGATCGCGATCAGCGGCAGCTCCACCGCGTCGCTTTCTTCTTCGGCAGCAATTCGGTGGCAGTTCCAGGAGGAGCAAGCCCTGGACAAGGCACAGGTTGAAGAACAAACTGACGAGAGGGAGGGGGTACTGACAAGGAAGCCTTGGTGGAGAAATCAACCCCGACAGCCCCAAACCAGGGGCAAGATAAGTCAGGGGAAGAGAGTGATCCTGAGATTGTGGCTCTCGAGCAAGGGTCTCAAACTCAGTTTACCTTAGGGCCAGTGCCAGTCCTCAAATCCTCCCAGAGGGCCAATAATGTCACTCATGCCCCACCTGCCTAAGGCTCTGTGAGGGAGTTTGGGTGGGGGAGGAGGTCTTGGGGAGGGGATTGGGGTGCAGGCTGTGGGAGGGAGTTTGGGTGGGGGACGGGGTCTGGGGTGCAGGCTCTGGGATGGAGTTTGTGTGCTGGGTGCAGGCTCTGGGCTGGGGTGGGAGTGCAGGAGGAGGGTGTGTGGGTGCAAGGTCTGGGAGGGAGTTTGGGGGCAGGAGGGGGTGTGTGGGAAAGGAGTGGGGGTGCAGGCTCTGGAAGGAGGGTCGTGGAGTGCGGCGCTTACCTGGGGCACCGGGGCGGGCTGGGGGACCTCCGTGTGCTGCTGTCCCCAGGCACTGCCCCTGCAGCTTCCCATTGGCCGCAGGGGCACTTGGGGCGAGGGCAGGGTGCGGAGGCATGGCACAGCCCCGCCCCGCTGCTGGGCCACAGGGAGGGGCTGGCACCCATGTGGAGCAAGTGTCCAGGAACTGGTAGGCGGGCCCCCGAGCCATTTTAAATCGCACAGAGGAGCACCCGGGGTGGGAGGCGGTGCCAAGCGATAGACCTGGCCCTAAAATTGCTGGAGCCCCACGGGCCACTTTGGGGTAGTTCTTGGGCCGCAGATGGCCCGCGGGCCAGGACTTTGAGACCCCTGGTCTAGAGGGACAATTCACGCAGGTAGATATAAACCTGGAGGAGAGATCTGCAGGATGTGATTGGTGTGATGGGCTGAGATTGAGCTGTGGGGGAAACCTCCAGCCTCAAAATATAATTTTTGCAGGTAGAGGCAGGAGACCTTCACTGGTGGTCTAGGGAAGGCCAGCCCCAAAGGGCCCAGGAACTCTAGTAGAATCCCAACCCCGTAAAGAGGGTGGAGCATGGGCAGTGAAGAAGACCTCTTCAGGAGGCAAGAAAAGGCCTCGAGTGAAATGAGGAGGGGGGAACTGTGTGACAGGGCACTATTAATGGCACCATGAAGATGGCTGCAAGCTCAGCTATGAGCAATTAAACACTTTCTGTTGGGGGATTAGGAGCACCTGGGTGGTAATCACTAGGCTACTGATGTAACTGGGCAGATATACGTGGAAGGAACTGGCAGCGAGGAAAGCTTGGAGGATGAGGCTGGGCTGAGGAGTGAAAGCTGCAGGGAACCATCCTCTTGCTCGAAGCCTGCAGTACATGTATACTTTGCAAGGAAAGAATTATACACACATGGTAAATAGGGTAACAACTGGGTGTGTTTGTGACCATGAGGCCACACAACCTTCCAGACCATGCAATACGCTGCATAGCGACTAAGGTATAAAAAGATTCATATTAGAATTCTGGAGAATCTAGCAAAATCAGCAGTAGATCCTAAATTGTCTGAATTGGGGAGGCCAGCAGGGTTGTGTGTCTGTGGGTTTCTCTTGTCACCAGGGCTTATAATAATCTGCAAGGAAAAGCTTCTGCCATTCTCTGCAGATTAATAAAATTCCACCAATGCAATTTTTACAGTTTGGACATCTAGTATAATGTTCCCTTAACCAGCAACTAAACTATCTTTTCTTTTGACTGGTTCTGTGACTCCAGACAGCTCAGCCAGTTTAAGCCTTGATTGTCTCTGGTTACGAAGCGAGACTGTTCCCTGCAACCTTCTATATACTGGATACTCCTTACGCTGTGTCCTAAGGCGCAGAGTAGAGCATGCTTTACGTATCTGGATTTTGAGGTCTAGTTTTTATTTGCTTGCTTCTGGACAGCTGCCACAGAACAACCCTAATTCCCAGGAGAATGTTGCCAACTTAGCTACTATGTCACTAGATTTAGTGACTTTTTGGATTCCTTAGCGAGAAAATAAGTGACCAGTGACAAATCTAGTGACTTTCACTGCCAATTAGTGACATTCAGAGAAAGAAGTCACCAAGATGTATAGTCACAAAATCATTCACAAGCAGCTCAATAGTGTTAATAAAATCCATTCCATGCTCCTCTTACTACATTTTGTTGCACACCAAGTCAATGTCATTACGTCTCGAGCATGTCCTTGGAAGGAATCACATTCCAGGGCTTCTTGGGCTGAAATCACTAGAATCTGCTGGCGAGGAAAAGAAGTCTGTGGAGGCTAATTAAATACTTTGCTAAAGCCAGGTGCACTTTGGCGAGAGCAGCACATTAGCCAGGGTTTTTACCCAAATGTGTTCTTTCTCGCTGCTCCGTAGTAGTAGGTAGTCTGACTAGTGATCATGGCAAGAATACATAGAAAAAGGATTTGCTAGATAAAGGGACCAGTGTATGTGTTGGAGAAGAGTTAGCTAATATTTGTAAAGTGCTTTGAAGATGAAAAGTGCTGTATTAAGTGCATATTGTCATTATTACCAGAAGGGTTTAGAAGTAGGGTGACCAGATGTCCCATTTTTAAAGGAACAGTCCCATATTTAAGCCCTCCTGCATTTGTCCCGACTTTTTCTTAGAAATGGGCAAGTTGCCCCATATTTTCCTCCCCCCCCCCCCCCCTCAGTATTGGTGGGTCCTGTGACTGGCCAGATCCCTTCTCGCCAGTCACCTGCCCACCAGCGGTGAGTGGGGGGGTCCAGTGGGGGTGGGTATACAAGGCTGGTGGTGGGGCAAAGCTGCAGTGTGCAGGGCCAGGCCACTCCCCCTGCTGGTCCATCAGCACAGCCCCTGCTGCGTGCCGGCTCTTGGCCAGCAGGGCCCCATTTCATTTCCGGCTGGCGCTGGCTGCAAGCTGTGGCAGATGGTGAGTGCGGGCAGGCACCAGGCGGCGTCCAGTTACATGTTGCCTCTGCTGCTCATCCATCAGCCCTTTACGTGCTTCCCCTCTTGCTGTCCTCTCCCTGCTTTGCCCCTTCACACACCCCCCGCCCTGCCCACTGCTCTTCCATAGCCCCCTCAGTGGAGCGCGTCCCACTCCCAGCGCTATGCAGAGAACCAGCCCCTGGTCGGAGCGCTCAACTCACCAACAGCCTGGCCAGCAGGCTCCTTCCTTCCCCCACTGCCTCTGGCTGGGCCAGCACCCCCGGAAAGTCCAAGACCCTCTGGCCCGCGGTGCTGGTGCTGGAGGAGCCGAGCCCTGTATGTGCCAAAGCCCCGCACAGCGCTGGCACGGGGAAGCCTCTCCGCCCCTCAGCTAAGCTCTGGAGTGGGGAGGTGGGGGAAGTGATTTCCAGCCTGTTTCTGCCCCAAATCTGCAGGCTCCACAGCAGCCCTCACCAGGGCAGGGGCTTAGCACCCTCTTCACCCCCACCCTGGGTCCTGCCCCCAGGGAGCGCAGGGCTGCTCCGTCCCCTAGGCACCCTCCCCTGCTGAGCCACCTCTCTGGCCGGGCTCTGGGGCGCTGAAGTCCCTGCAGTCAGGTTCCCCTTCCTGCCCACGCTGTGGCTGGGGGACAGGAAGTAGCTGGGTTCTGTCTGTGGCCAGCAGCAGCCTGGAGGTGTTAGCTGCCTTTCGATGCGGGTAGGAAGGGACAAGCTGCTTCCAGCCATGAGGGGGCGGGGGAGGCAGGGGGAGGGAGGGAAGGAATGAGCTCTGCAAAGACATGGGCCCGGTCATCCCTTCCTCCCTGCCACCCGCCCCGCCACCACAACCCTCCCGCAGCTGGAAGCAGCTCCGGTCCCTTCCCTCATGCACAGTGCCAAAAGGCTGCTGCTGGCCACATTCTGGTGTGAACCCTGGCAGAAATCTGGGGCGGGGGAGGGCACGTGACCCTGCATCTCCCCCCACCCCGCACGCGTTGCCTCGGGAAGATGCAGCGCCAGGTATCAGGAGAGGCTGGTCCATCCCAGGGCCCCAGCCAAGCATGGAGGGCAGAGTGCGCCGGGCAAGGAGGGTCGGGTTGGTTGGTCACCCTTCTGTGTGAGAAAGGGGTACGTGTGTGTGTTACCTCTCCCTGTGTGTGTCACCCCTCCCCGTGTGAAGCCTAAAGCCTTAAAGATAAGAAGGTAAATAAAAAGAATCCAACTATGCAGTATTTCTTTTTAATGGGGGCTCTGTCAACTTGATGTTAATTTAAATGTTTGTACTACATAGTTCTGATTGACTGCTGTTAAACTCGCTTGAATAAGAGTAATTTTACTAGGTGTCCCGTGTTCCGCATAGGGAAATATGGTCACCCTATTTAGAAGGGTTCAGCAGCTATGTCTGCCTACAGAGGGATAGCTACATCCGCAGTAGCTAGTTTAGTAGGTAAACCAGAGGAGTAAGCCTAGAGTGCTTCTGCTGAATTAGAGACCAGTCCTGGGAGTCAGAACTACTGCATTCTACTCCACACCTTATCACTGGCCTCCACCGTTGTGTTGGCCAAGTGAGTTTGCCTTTCTGTATCTCAATTTAAACAGGGATAATAGTTAGCTACAGTACTTCAGAGGTATGAGACCTGATTCATTAGTGTGTGCAAAGTTCTTGGAGATCCTGGGATGAAATACATATACATATATGGCAAAGTATCATCATTTGGAGACTGCTTTGTAAGGAAGACAGTGATCAAAGCATGTCACAGAACAATATGAGCTGTGATACAAGAGAACTCTTTATTTACCACTGGAAGAATGAATAAAATGTCCAAGTGCAAATCAGGCAGTAACGCCAACAAAATTTAAAACAATGACTAAGACCCTAAAAACATTCACAGTAATTCAGCTGGAACACAAAGAAAAACCAGCCACAAGGTTTTGGTACATTTAGTTTGCGTGGGTTTTTTTTTTTTTTTTTTGGCTCTAAAGCTCTTTCCCCTGTAATTGGAGAGGCTTTTTTTAAAGTTGCTCCACATGGCTGGCTGACCTTTCACACTTCTAGTCACATGATTTGAATAATTGGACTAATTTGTTTTAAAGAAAACCAACAAATAAAGCAAGCTGTTCTTTTCTTCATAATTCTAACATTCTGAGGAAGTAGATTCTACATGTTAGGTGAGTGATTAAAAATAAACCAGTGGATGTTATGCATGGGGCCCCGTATGCCTTCCTGTTCTGTCCCATCTCCCTACCCTGCTGGCAGTTTTAACCATAAAAGGTTGCTAGGCCTACAGCCACTAATTAGTCTTCCTGCTTCCCAGCAACATACTGTAGTCATCATGCCATAGTTTCTCAGGTAAGTTCTTGCATATGGTATTATGTACATGCTGACATGTTTTCTATATACCCTCTGGTTAGAGCATGATCACATTCCTGCAAGATTAAAATAAAGGGGATTTGACTATAAATTAAAAAGCACTTAAAGGTAGGTTAGATTTACCCAAAGAGGAACAAAGCAAAAATCTGTGGAGAACTATGATACCCCCAAAAGTTCAGATTGGCCTGAGACTCAGTTTTGATCTGGATTTAAATTTCCCCAAAGCTCAGTAATTTTGGAACTGGGGTTTTGGTTTCAGCCCATCTCCACTGAAAACCTGTTCAGTTGTTCTCATATAACACCATACTTCAATATAACACAGTGAACATCATAATTTGTAGAACAATTTAAGAAATATTTAACCCAAGTGAGGCAAAAATCCACGGTAGAGTTCTAATACTGGCTGATGACTTGGCCTCTCTGTCACAGGAAGTCTTGTACTTTTGCACCAATTGGGGGGGGGGAAACGGGTGATAGTAGTTGTAAGTCATCTAGAAGAGGAGCTTTGAGTTGGCTGCATGTATTATTGAAAGGGAATTGCATGTGGGTTGGTGAGAAGAAGCTGTCCACCCTTACATGGTCAAAAAGTGAATCATCTGTTACATTTCAGCCCCCTTTAATGCGCACGGGGAAGCTGGATGGGTGGCCTATGAATAGAACATTAAAGAATTTTTCAGAACAAGGAGCAGCAAAAGTAGCGCGGTAAACAGAAGTTAGAGGGGTCAGGAAATGTAACCGAATTAGAGGGGCAACTGTGGAAAACTTGCTTTGATTAAATTCATAAGAAAAGAATGGAGGGTGGGAAAGAGACCACACACATACTAAACTGAGAATAAATCTACTATAAGAATATTGATTTTTATTATTTTAATAAATGTAAGTGGGATTGAACCACACACTGGATCCAAACTCCCTCTGACCCTTAGGATCCAACCTTCATAGCTGGCCTCAACTCCCGAGAAGGCCAAACCAAATTCCTGGCACTGAACACTGCTCAGATGTTGGGGAAAATTCAGATCCAGATACTAGATTCAGCTCTGTGGCTTGGGCCCATTTCTAAGTATAAGTACTAAGGAGGGGAGAATTCAGAACTGGGAAGATAGCAGAAAGCCTTCAGGATTCGACACCTCTGCTAGAAAAAATAGAATAAGGAAGAGCAGCCTCCTGTGAATGTTTATGGGGGAGCATCGCAATAATGCTAAAAAAAGTCTGTCTATAAAACAAGACATCTATAAATGTCTGCACTTAGGTTTCAGAGTAGCAGCCATCTTAGTCTGTATCCACAAAAAGAACAGGAGTACTTGTGGCACCTGTGACGTTGTTGATATAATCTGGAACCATATAGAACATGGTTGCAACCAAAGTCCTGTAGTGGCACCAAATCTTGTATAAAGGGGGGTCAAATGAGGTGTCTAAGACAAGGTTATGGTTTGCTGGTTATGATTAGGCTGCCTAGATATGTGTATCATTTTTGTAGTCGAAGTTATAAATATTGGCTCTGTACCGTCTGTATTTCAAACTTATGTTGTGCTTCTGGGAAACCTCCCAGACAGGTGGGTGTTAGCTCTGTCTAGCCTGCTTGATGGCCCATTAAGGACCATCAGCTATACAGTTGACCCATGGAGAGACACCTTGTAACTCAGCAAAGTATGCAGGAACTTGCCCATGTGACTCCAGACTCCATTTTGCTGTAATTTTCCACAGTAAGAACAAAGAGGTGTTCTTACACCTGGAAAAAACTATAAAAAGGCTGATGCCTCATCTCCATTTTGTCTTCAATCCTGCTTCTTACCTCTGGAGGGACTTTGCTACAAACTGAAGCTATGAACAAAGGACTGAATGACCCATCCCAGCTGGGGATGTTCCAGAGACTTGATTTGAACCTGCAGTTTATTCTATCACTGCTGCAAGCCTGAACCAAGAACTTTGCCATTAATGTATATAATTGATCCCATTTAACCAATTCTAACTCTCATCTCTGTCCTTTTCCTTTTATGAATAAACCTTTAGATTTTAGATTCTAAAGGATTGGCAACAGTGTGATTTGTGGGAAAGATCGGAGTTGTATATTGACCTGGGTCTGGGGCTTGGTCCTTTGGGATCGAGAGAACCTTTTTTGTGTATATTGGGATATTGGTTTTCATAACCATTTGTCCCCATAACGAGTGGCACTGGTGGTGATACTGGGAAACTGGAGTGTCTAAGGGAATTGTTTGTGTGACTTGTGGTTAGCCAGTGGGGTGAAACCAAAGTCCTCTGTGTCTGGCTGGTTTGGTTTGCCTTAGAGGTGGAGAAACCCCAGCCTTGGGCTGTAACTGCCCTGTTTTAGCAATTTGTCCTGAATTGGCACTCTCAGTTGGGTCTCGCCAGAACCGCATCGTCACAGCACCTTAGAGACTAACAAATTTATTTGAGCATAAGCTTTCGTGGGCTACAGCCCACTTCATCGGATGCATAGAATGGAACATATAGTAAGGAGATATATATACACATACAGAGAACATGAAAAGGTGGGAGTTGCCCTACCAATTCTAAGAGGCTAATTAATTAAGATGAGCAATTATCAGCAGGAGGAAAAAAAACTTTTGTAGTGATAATCAAGATGACCCATTTCAGACAGTTTGACAAGAAGGTGTGAGGATACTTAACATGGGGAAATAGATTCAATGTGTGTAATGGATCAGCCATTCCCAGTCTCTATTCAAGCCTAACTTTATGGTATCTAGTTTGCATATTAATTCAAGTTCAACAGTTTCTCATTGGAGTCTGTTTTTGAAGCTTTTCTGTTGCAAGATTGCCACCTTTAAGTCTGTTACTGAGTGACCAGAGAGATTGAAGTGTTCTCCTACTGGTTTTTGAATGTTATGATTCCTGATGTCAGATTTGTGTCCATTTATTCTTTTGCGTAGAGACTGTCCGGTTTGGCCAAGGTACATGGCAGAGGGGCATTGCTGTCTATAAGTGAGGACAGGTCTGTCTCCCAAGATATGAACCATTACACACATTGAATCTATTTCCCCATGTTAAGTATCCTCACACCTTCTTGTCAAACTGTCTGAAATGGGTCATCTTGATTATCACTACAAAAGTTCTTTTTTCCTCCTGCTGATAATTGCTCATCTTAATTAATTAGCCTCTTAGAGTTGGTAGGGCAACTCCCACCTTTTCATGTTCTCTGTATGTGTATATATATCTCCTTACTATATGTTCCATTCTATGCATCCGATGAAGTGGGCTGTAGCCCATGAAAGCTTATGCTCAAATAAATTTGTTAGTCTCTAAGGTGTCACAAGTACTCCTGTTCTTTTTGTCTGAACTTAGTATTGAAATAAAGGTATAATTACAACCAAACAAAATCTGCCGCCTTCTATGTGGAGGGGAACCAGTGTGGAGCAGGATTTGGGGAGGCTGCAGAAGGTTTCCATTCTTCCTGAGAAGCTCCACTCAGCAGGCATCCTACATGAGCAGAGGCGGCAAGGCTTGAGTGGTGGGAGAGGAGAGCAGCTTGGGGGACAAGTGATAGGTGATTTACCACTATGCTGATCAACAGGCTACTGTCGTCTTGGAGTAGGGGCACAGGAGTGGCAGGACCTGTTGCCGCCTTAGTGTTGCACTAGCAGAAATAAAACTGCTCCATTGTAACTCCACTGCCAGGAGGGGAAGGACCCACCCCCTGTGAGACGCCCTGGACTATCCCTGGTTAAATAGGCTTTGCATTTGAGGATGGTGGTTGGAAGATGTAGCCCAGAGGGAATAATCCTATTTACAAATACAGAATAAACCACTCCTAATTGTCCAGGGCATTTTAAGGTTTGGGGAATACCAGTATTTCTGGGGGTTCTGCATGTTCACCTGCTTCTTTTGACAGAATTCTGCTAAAGTCAGAAGTAAATGGTCTGCTACCAAAAAGGGAACCGCTAAAAATAAATCAATCTAGTATAAAATATTCTCTTCCACGCCCCCCTTGCCCTGCAAAATCACAGTTTAGTCAGCCTGCCCTGGAAAGATTTGAGAGTCCATACTGCCATAACCTAAGTTAACATCATTTAGGTCCCTTATCTCAAACATTTTGGGAATTATTTAATAACTTCAAATGTTTAGTATTTTATTATTGTTTGACACAAGAAAAGTCTAATATGTTATTTCTATGGCCATTAGCTCTGTAGTATCTCAGCATCTCACAGTTACTAATGGATTTTATCTTCACAACCCCACTGCAAAGTAGAAAGGTGGTATCCCCCTTTTGCAGATGAGGAATGGGATGAAGTGACGTTGTCAAGATCACACAGGAAGCCTGTAATTGAACCAGGAATTAATCCCAGGTCTTCTGAATCCCAGTCCATGGGTTCAAGTATCAGGAGGTAGCCGTGTTAGTCTGTATCTACAAAAACAACAAGGAGTCTGGTGGCACCTTAAAGACTAGTCCATGGGTTGAGACTATTCTTCTCGTAGGCCTACTTAGTCTAACTGTTGCCTCATGTTAGACAAGATAACTGTGGTCTTTCACTTTCCCAAGCAGGGGGTGCTGGAACAATTTGTATAGTGGGGGTGCTGAGAACCACTGAACCAAACTATAAACCCTGTATATAAGCGAAACCACTTCAAGCCAGGGGTTAGGCAGCGCCCCTAGTTTCAACACCTTTGTTCCCAAGAGAAGAGTGGCCCTTCGAACCAGCTAGCTTTTTGATCAAATAAATAATAAGTCTACTTTGCAGGTGAGATTGAAAAATGGCAAATTAACACCAGGAGCTTCAGATTATGTACAGTTGAAATACATTCACTTAGGCCATACAAGTGGCAGGCTGAATAATTAGTTTGGTACTGGGCTGGTGTAGCTCTCATTCAAAGTCTTTTAAATAAATACTCAGACTTTAAGGCCCAAAGGGACCATTATAATCATCTAGTCCGACCTCCTGCTCAGTGCAGGCCACAGAACCTCGCCCACCCATTCCTGCAATAGACCCATAAATTCTGACTCAGTTACTGAAATCCTCAAATCTTGATGTAAAGATTTCAGGTCACAGGTCTCTGAAGATCTGCTACTTCACAATCCTTGTTAAGTTGTTCCGCCACCAGGCTGCATTTCTGCCTTGTATGGGGCTGGAGCCTCTAGGCACTTGTGCAATACCAATACTACTACTAAATAATGCAACACACTACAGTACAAACACCTAGGTACAGAGGGAAGCATGGGAGTTGAAAGTTCATTCTCTAGCTGGGAGCTGAAGAAAACATCATTGTGAGGGAAACATTTCTTAAAAACAGATAGCCGTTTTGATTGTCTAACTGTAAAACAATTAAAGACAATAGCTCACAGTGAAAACAATGCATTTTAATAGAATCTATTTGTTGGTATTTCTAAGAAATAAGCAGACGCAATGAACTTATTTGTCCATCTTCAGCTAAGCGCAATGAAAGGAGGCAGGAAGATAAAGGAGAACACAAAAAGAAATGCAGCCTGGTGGCGGAACAACTTAACTTTTGTTCATTTGATCGTTACAGCAAGCTAAAAGACAATGTCAGAAAGGACACACCTGTTAACACAAACCCGTACATGCGTAGGCCCATTGAGTTTATCAGTGTCAGAAAGATAGGGACTTCGTATGGCTACACTTTGGCAATGCTACACTTTGGCAAATGCCATTTGCAACCTTCAGCTTTAAGTCCACCTTCTACTGCAGCCAAGGAGCTCAAAACCCTGTACAAACATTAATGGATGTGAGGCTGATAAATATGATTTCTCCCGTATGATATATACAGAGCTGGCACAGACAGGGTAGCCCGCCATTTGCTGAAGCACCAGAAATAGAACCCAGACAGCCTGACTCCCAGTCCTGTGCTTTAACCACTAGAGAATACAGCTGCTCTGACTGAGAAACTGTCAGATTAAAATGCATCAGAGAAAGGAGCTGAGAAATTTCAAATGAAAGCATGAAATTGTAAATCTGTCAAGATCTGTAAAATACAAATTCTCTCCAAAGGAAGATTCTGACAAGATCACATTTTCTAATGCAACTGGAGCTGGAAACGAGGTCAGTGTGAGAAAAAACACTTGGCATAAGCCACTCCTGTGAGATAATCGGAGGGGTTTTGAGAAGGACTGTATCTAAGCCAAAAAAACCCTACGGATAGATCTCCTACACAGATCCAAAAACTTAAAAAGACAATGTCAAAGTTGGTAGAGCAAACATATGAGCAACCTTAAAGCGATAGAAATAGGATTAGTGTTTTTCTTTCTTTTATTTTTTTTTTTAAAAAGGGAGCTGAAAGCTATTTTTGTGGGGAGTGGCGATATAATTTACATACATGCTTTTTAAGTAAGGATAAGCAAATTCTTTTGCCTAATTTCAACCCCCTCCTTTAACGCTGTAGGACTGAAATTTTAACTTCAGCTCAAAGTTATTAGATTGACACTCTGCTTTGCAGAGACTTTGAAAAAAGTGGCAGAGATGAGGGGGAAAACTCCAATGGAAAAATAAGTTGAAAAATGGGACAGAGGGAGGAATGAAAAACAAATGCAGAAAATTGTTTAAAAAGAATTGGTGGGTATATTCTGATGAAGTAAATACTGTTCAAGATGGTTTTCAAAGGTGCCAAGAATGCACAAACCCTTTGAATTCGATGGCAAATGAGAGTACTCAGCAGAACCTCTTGGAAATCTGACCACTTTTATTTAGATGTTTAAGGTGTGAGGCAAACCCACAGCCAAACCAGGGCTGCTTGCTCTCTTTCCCCTCCAACAGAGCTGCAGTGAGTCACCACTGAGCCATGCTGCAACAACTCAGCTGCACTAACTTACTCTTCAGACAGAGCCTGTAGCACAGTCTTCAGAGATGTGGCAGTAGAGCATGGGTCAGATGACCGCCAGGCCCAGGTATTTCCCCAGCCCTGCTAGTGCTGCAGATCACTGTGCAGCAGCACTACCTGGCCAAGAACCCTCCTGCTTCCTCGCAGAATATCAGACACTCGAGAATCTCATCTTGTTCTTGATCTTGTTCTTGTTCCAGTCTTGTTCTTGCCCTACTTTGACCTTGCTCCAGCCCTGTTATTGACCCACCCCAGCATTGCCTCCGCTTCCTGACCTTCTCTGGACCCTTGGACTCTGACTTCAATCTTTAGCCTGTATCTGGACCCTGGCTATGATACCGACTTGGCTTGTCCCTGGACTCTGAGCACCCAGCTTTGACCCCCGGCTTGTTCCTGGATTCTGGCTATGGTATGGATCAGGGATTGGCAACCTTTGGCATGCAGCCCATCAGGGAAATCTGCTGGTGGGCCAGGACGGTTTGTTTACCTGCAGCGTCGGCAGGTTCGGCCAATCGCAGATCCCACTGGCCGCGGTTTGCTGTTCCAGGCCAATGGAGGCTGTGGGAAGTGGTGAGGGCCGAGGGATGTGCTGACCGCCGCTTCCCGCAGCCCCCATTGGCCTGGAATGGCAAACCGCGGCCAGTGGGAGCTGCGATCGGCCGAACCTGCGGACGCTGCAGGTAAACAAACCGTCCTGGCCCGTCAGCAGATTTCCCTGACAGGCCGCTTCACTCCGGACTCTGATCTCAGATCTGACCTCAGCACAACTCTTGACCTAGTCATGACCCTATATTGGGCTTTGACCTCTGCTCTAACCACTAGGCATGACTACTGAGAGGCAGCACCTGACATAAGGTCTTAATGCCCCAACTATACATATAACTTTACATTGGTGAATAGTCCCATTGAGGCTAACAGAACTATTGCCACCTGTAAAGTTAAGCATATGTGTAAATGTTGGCAGGATATGGACTTAAGTGCTTAAATGCAGATACCTGTCAACTGGTTTAACCCTCACTTAAATCAGCTTCCTTAACTTTGTTATTTACTGATGCAAGGTAAACTGCTATAAGCAAGAGTTAAACCAGTTTAAGTGTCTGTGCATTAGGGATTTGTAGTGGATTAAAAGAGATTTAATTAAATCGGTGCAACTTTTATTAAAGACTAGGCCTCAGTGACAATGGGCTTGGAAGACCTGCCTTATCCCTATTTGTCAAAGCTGGAGAATCCAACATTAGAAATTCTAAAAATCACTGACAAATGCATCTCCTTGGTGATTCTAGCCATAATATTTAGACTTCTTTTCTCTTAAAAAGCAACATTAAAGATCAACATACAAGTTTGTCATCCACTCTATGGCCTCTGGTGCCCTAGAATGAATCAAGGCTGTCCCTCCAGAGAAGGATCAGAGAAGGCAGCAATTCATTAGATGTGCCATGGTTTGGGTCTCCTCTCCACATTGGCATGGGGGACTGTCCTTCATTTCCCATTTCTGTAGTAGATGACTGCAATGCCTGTGGGAGGTTCTGATGCAGCTTGCTGTGACCTATATCTTATGTGGCATGTTGAAGTCAGGTGGTGGGTCTGTATGATCTGTGAACTGGTCTTGATTCTTGACCCTGCTGTTTTCCCACAGCCTCTGCCACTTGTCTTTTGGTAAGAGTCCCACGGTCTTAAGAGCTGTGGCCTCTAACCAGAAGGGATTCCGAGACTTAAGGCAGCATCTGGAGGGGGCATTGGAGAGCTTCGTAGATGGACCAGTCTGGGTTCATTACCATGCAGTCATATTCTCATATTACAAGAGGAGGAGGAGGATGGAGGAAGAGGGCAACTATCACACGGTCTTCCCTGTTAAGTGCTTCACCATGACCTATGCCAGCAATGTGGTGACCAATTGGCAGCTTTGCAGTCTAAAAAGCAACGACAGTATTTAGTTACCACCCATATATTTTGTCTTCATTATTAAAAATCTGAAAACTTCTCTCAACGTTTCAGCCTTTGTAAAGGCATAGAAATTCTTGGCCTGATTCTCACTGCCTTGCACTTTGTGTTGTCAATTATCCCCCAATCAGACTGGTAGCAATTGACACCCACTGTGCACAGATGTGAATGACTGTACAAGGAGCAAGGCAGTAGAGAATCATCCCTTAGATCAGGGGTCTCAAACTCAAATGACCACGAGGGCCACATGAGGACTAGTGCATTGGCCCGAGGGCTGCATCACTGACACCCCCTGTCGCTGCCTCTAGCCCCGCCCCCACTCTACCTGTTCCATTAGGCCCTGCCCCGCCCCACCTCTTCCCACCCCTTCCCTGCCCCATTCCAACCCCTTCTCCGAAGTCCCCACCCCAACGCTTCCCCCAGGGGGTGCAGAAAGGGTGCAGGGTGCAGCAGGGGGCTCAGGGCAGGGAGTTGGTGTTTGGGGTGCAAGAGGGTGAGGGGTGCGGCAGGGGATTGGGGTGCAGGATGCGGCAGGGGGCTCAGGGCAGGGAGTTGGGGTGCAGGAGGGGTACAGGATGTGGCAAGGGGCTCTGCAGGGGGTTGGGGTGCAGGAGGGGTACGGGATGTGGCAGGGGGCTCAGGGCAGGGGGTTGGGGTGTGGGATGTGGCAGGGGTCTCAGGGAAGGAAGTTGGGGTGCAGGAGGGGTGCGGGATGTGGCAGGGGGCTCAAGGCAGGGGGTTGAGGTGTGGGATGTGGCAGGGGGCTCAAGGCAGGGGGTTGAGGTGTGGGATGTGGCAGGGGGCTCAGGGCAGAGGGTTGGGGTGTGGGATGTGGCAGGGGGTTAGATGGTCTTCTGCTGTTTTTGTCTCACCCAGAGATGTAACACTGCTCTACAGCCAAAATGCTTCTGAAATAAATGTAGTCAAACTTTACTAATTCTGGGTCACTGAGAATGAAAATGATGCTTAAAATTGTTGATTGGCTCTAGTTTTCAAGATTTGCTATTGGGTCAGTATATACGACCCTTGACTTGGGAATGGCGGAGGATAAGTGAGTTATAAAGGGAAGGGATCTCAATTTAAACCAGAAATGACTAAAATACATCTTTGACTGGATCTATGAATAAATCTATGACTGGGTTTGGACCGTACTTGCTTTTTAGGCAAAACAATGAACGATGCAATCTGAAGCTGGTATTGCGTCATACATGATATGAATTGCATCATGTTATTCCTAGAAGTCATGGATGATGCAATCATAACGAAGCTTACATCACTCTGCTGAACAAATTGCCCTATATCAGCTCTAGAAATCATACAGTGTCGTGCTCTCTTATTTGTCAGTGTTTGATTTTGCAAAGGGACACATTTCTATTTAGCCAAAGTGAGCAGAGATGCCTCGTACTTGTGTGAACAGTGCAGATAACTTCTGCTATGTTTGTGGTGAAGTGACTTTTGCATCACAAAAGCGCAGTATAACCACTATGGTTAAGAAAGCCTATCACCTTTATTTTGGCTGCAAAATTGGAGATCAGGACAAGAGGTGGGCTCCACACATCTGCTGCAACACTTGTGCAACAAATCTTCGCCAGTGGTTGAACAGGAAAAGGAAATCTATGCCTTTTGCAGTGCCAATGATTTGGAGAGAGCCAACAGATCATACCAGCAATTGTTACTTCTGCATGGTGCCTCCAGTTGGGAAAGGTGTGTCAAAGAAGAAAAAGTGGACTGTGCATTATCCAAACATTCCATCAGCTATACGCCCAGTACCCCACGGAGAAGGACTGCCGGTTCCTGATGCACCAGAATCATTCTCACTTGAGTCAGACGAGGAAGAGGAAGAGGATGAAACTTCTGGTCCTGAACCATCAATGTCACAGGACCCCCATTTTCTCCCATCCTCCTCCTCTGAACCACACCTCATAACACAAGGTGAACTGAATGACCTTGTCAGGGATTTGGAACTACCCAAGAGTAAGGCAGAGCTGTTGGGCTCCAGACTACAGCAGTGGAATCTCCTGGCAGGTGATGTTAGGGTTTCCATGTTCCGTGACCGTCAAAAGGATCTTGTCCCATTCTTCTTCATGGAAGGTGATCTTGTAGCCTGCAACAACATCGATGGTGTGATGGCAGCCCTCAACATCGTTCACGATCCAGATGAGTGGAGACTGTTCATTGGTTCATCGAAGACGAGTCTTAAAGCTGTTTTACTGCATAATGGCAATGTTTTGCCATCAATTCCAGTTGGTCATGCAGTCCAAATGAAGGAAACCTATGACAACATGAAACAACTTTTGAGGTGCATAAACTATGACCAACATCAGTGGCAGCTTTGTGGCGATTTGAAGGTTGTTGCTCTCTTGCTTGGTCTGCAGACTGGATACACAAAGTACTGCTGTTTTCTCTGCGAATGGGATAGTCGTGCAAGAGATTCCCACTACATCAAGAAAGATTGGCCACTCCGACAGTCATTGGAGCCTGGGAGGAAAAGTGTTCAGCATCCACCACTTGTTGAATCAAGGAAGATTTTGTTACCACCCTTACACATCAAGCTGGGTCTGATGAAGAACTTTGTCAAGGCCATTGACAAAACACAAGCAGCTTTCAAGTACCTCCGTGGAAAATTTCCAAGGTTAAGTGAAGCTAAGATAAAGGAAGGTGTCTTTGTTGGTCCTCAGATTTGTGAACTTCTTCGAGATGTTGCATTTGACCATGCACTGCGTGGCAAGGAAAAGACGGCATGGAAAGCCGTCCAGTTAGTGGCAATAAATTTTCTCGGAAACAACAAGGCAGACAACTACAGGTTGTTGGTGGAAAACCTCCTCGAGGCATACAAAAGCCTTGGTTGCAACATGTCACTAAAGATACATTTTTTGCACTCTCATCTAGATTTTTTTCCACCGAACTGCGGAGCAGTGAGCGATGAGCACGGCGAGCAATTTCACCAGGACATTGCAACAATGGAGAAACGCTATCAGGGCAAATGGAGCCCATCAATGCTTGCAGTCTATTGCTGGACAGTGACAAGAGATGCTCCATTTAATGAATACAAGAGACAATCCAAGAAGCGCCGAGTAGACACTGAATAGGACTAAACTATGTACAGAATAGTTTTTTGCCTTTTGTTTCATAATAAATTTTATTTATATAACCCTTTTGCTGATTTTTAAAGTGTTACATAAACAGGACAGGTGAAATATTATTATGTAAAGCAACCATAAACACATGAAAAGACCTAGGTTTACAATTTATGATTAAAACTCTACTATCTACACAATATACATAGACATAAAATGTAAAAACTTAAATATCTTAGAAACAGTAGCCAATCAGTTGTTTTAATTGTCATATTTGAATTCAGCACATCAAAATACATAATAAATAGCACATTTTATCTCTGAAGCAGACGACTTCTCAAAAATTGTAGACCAGTGTCCAAGCCCACAGTGCAGAGCTGAGAAATACATCTTTGCTTTACTCCCCTCTCAGAACTCAAATTGTGATGATGGCCCTGAATTGGCTTAGCTGCATACATACAGAGACTCTGGCTAGTTTCTGGCAGCTTCTCAGAACACGGTGATCACCACTAGAAGGCTCACAAACCATTTGGAGGGATATTCTCCAATTCCTATACACTGCACTTATATTTCATGCTTTTTGTATGTATAAATCTATATAACCCAGAAAGCTGAATAGCCATGTGGTTCTCACAGTTCATAAGTTTATTCCTCTCCTATGTAAATCATACCCTTTCCCCACTCTGCCCTCCTTCTTCCGACCTCACACGTACATATGACTGCACCAAAATCTCCTCTTCTCCATCCCAGAGTCCCAGCCTCACAGTGGGGCTTCTGGAGTATCCAGGAATCATTGACCCAAGGCACAGGGGACTCTGCTCTGTCTTTCCATCACCAGTTTTCCTTCCTTCTTGTCACAAATAGCAGCCTATGTAATCTATCTACAGTATGCAACCTCTGGTCCCTGGAGCATTAGTGGAACAGCACCAATTATAAATCATAGATGCTGGCTTGAGACTTTCACCTTCAGAGAAGACAACTATCGTGGGCATTGTGCTGGTTGGTCAGCAATGGTGGTATTACAGGGATTGTGCCTTCTTGTACTTGCCTAACACATTTTGGGTGCCAATGTAATATAAATATTCATCTAAACAGCAAAAAACATAGTTCTCGTAACAACTGAAGCCAATGTACCACATAGAATTGAAATCTATCTATTTCTGGACACCAGAAGTTTCACTTTAAAAAGGGTTAAAGGAATCATGGAAAGCATTTTAATACTTGCAAAGTCAACCTTGTTTTTCTCTAAATCAGAAATAAGGCAGCAGCACATGAAGCTTATTGGGCTTCTGTAATCTGCTTTGTTTTATTACTGAAATTTGACTACAGGCAACTTGCGGGAGGGGGCTCGTTTCAGAAGCAAATTCATTTCAAGTGACTAAAAATCCACTCTCAGATTTTCTGTTTGCCATGGCAAGTGTTAGCTAATAACACAGATGTCAGACAAGTGAAGGACTCATTTCATTTTCTCAATTTAAATGGAAAAATAAATAAGATGGATTTATGGGTCCATCTGGATCGGACTCTTCTATGCCCCTCTTGTCAAGTTCCTCTGGTTGGACACTCACCAGGCTGCTGCGGTTGGATCCACACACTGGATCCATGTGCTTTAAACTGCCCTTAGGTCTGGTTAGGCGCCTATCTATCTTTTGGCCTCTAAGCTCACTCCCTGGGCAGAGACTCCTGTGTGGTACCCCTTCTTGGCATTGGGACCTCATGGTCCAGCTGCCCTAGTCCAAGACCAGTGTTCAGCCCCTCCAAGACTCCCCAGTAGCTTATGTGCACCCTTACTAGATCTTCACCCTTGTGGGTATGCTTGTTTATAGTTTAACCATTCAGGGATCTGTGATAGTTGAAGCAGCTAAGACAGACGGATTTCTAAATCAATCGCTCTTTACACAGCACAAGAGATACACAGATCCTTGCAAAACAAGAAACACATGTATGCTATTCCCTGCCTCAGTTTCCTCACCACTCAAGTGTCTTTTGGAATTTGGTCGGTACCTTCAGGGATCCCCTGTCCCAGACCTCACTCCTTTGGCTCAGCCACCAGTGAGAGCTGGTCCTTCCTTCTATAACTTTAAGGAGCCCTTTGAATTCTAAGAACGTTATGAACAAAGGTGTCAGAGAACAGCCCAAGCCTCCTGATAAACGTTGAAAAACACTCTATGTAATTGAATAGGATTCTGTACCTACCTTTGTTTTCCTTCCCTCATTTATCACTTGGAATATTTGCATAAAAATGGGATCTTTGTTACTTAAGAATTCATTTGCTCATGATGCATATTCACAGAACCACAAGAGCTGCATACTGCTGTAGTGCCATGAGTTTCCTATAGAACTCAATGAGAGTTTTGACTTTAGGCTGATGGAAAAACAGGCAGAAAAGGCAAAGTAGTCCATCTTGTCCAGCCTGTTGCAGTGTGCAGAAATGTTGTTCTGTCTATGACAGTATAGTTACTTTCACAGCTATTAACTACTATATCCCAGACAGAGAGAGGGGCTTCAGGTAGGGAATGAGCAGCAGATAAATTCCTTAAAGAAATATACTGTAAACCAAATGTTGCTCTTACACCCACTCTAGATTATTATTTAAATAAATAGGGTTACCTGGGCGTATGGGAGAGCAAAATTTGGATCCTGTTTTTTTTATGCAAAATCTTCTTAAAAAAAAAAAGCGTAGAGAGAGAGAGATAGACAAGATGAGATACAGCAACAGAAAATACTGAGGTGGACTATTATCCCAAGTTTTATACAAGGAATTTTTTTCTATTCAAAAAATGAAACAATGTGACAGCGTCTCTTTAAAAAGGCAGATATTTTCCTTGTTAAAATGGGAGTTGGGTATAAGCCACACTATGAGGATGTGGACGTTTGTGGTTCAGACTCATCACAGATCATGAAGGGAACGCTAACCTCACACAGCAGTCACTCAATAGAACTCTTTTGTGAAACATTTGATCTGGACGGCTCGTCCATTGGCAAATCTCCCCAGACTTCAGAGCTGGGCAGGCTGCAGAAGTTACATGGATGTTGGCTCAGAAACAGATGAACCTATTTGGGATATAGGTCTGGCTGCTGTGTGGGATGCTAAACTATGGTTTAGAGGGATTCAGATGTTGTTCTTTGCCTTTTAAGTTCTGCAGACCTGACTCTTGCCCCTCATGAGCAAAATAGGCTGCAGGAATAAGATCAGTATTCAGAATCAAGAAGAGGGACACGGGCAGGCAGCCTATGGACCATTAACTACATTATCTTAGGGGGTGCCTCTTTCCCCTCCTTCCCAGTCTTCTGGAGAAGTGCTGGAGATAGGCCCTCCCATTATTGTCAAGCATCAGCGTGTGGGAGGGCATACTGACCTGTTTCCAGGGTTGGCATGGAGTGGGTTTGGTTAACATTCTTTCTGAGTAGAGGAAAGCCCATACCTGCAAGTCCTGAGTGCAGGAACCACCAGGGAACTTGTTTGTGGGGGAAGTATGGCTGGGCCTAGTTGGATTGAATGATTTTTCCCCCCTCCCTCTCCCCAGCTTCCAATTTTGTCTGTATGTCATTTGACTGTAATACGTTCGTTTAGAAATTAGGCTGAAAGAAGTTTTCTTGGCACTTCTATTTTAAAGCTCGGTTTGCTTTAAATGGTTTGCTAATACAAGTATAGCTTTAGCCCAGATCATTATACAAGAAAATGTAGAGCAATGTTCTGGATAAGAGATGCAGGATTTTCTTTTTGTTCTATTTCTCATTGTCCAAACAGTAAAAGGACACTGAATGCATTTTTCATAATTTCCCACAGTTGTTTATAATAACCCCGTGGAAGTTTGACATTGAAATCTGGTTCCTTAAGGAAAAAAAATTGCCTGCTCATGCACTTGTTTTGTTATGTAATGTTTTTTCATGAGCTGAACCACTGCCATTAGCACTTTTATTTTTGTATGAAAAGCAAAAACATATTTTGGGAAAATTGCATAGAGAGAATTACATGAGCTTTGCAAAGGAGATACAAAGAAAAGGTAGGTCAGAGGCTAGGTTTATCAACCATGACAATTTCCTTTACATATATACCGGGATAAATCCTGTATGACTAATTTTAAAACACATGCAGGATTTTTTTTCCTGCTGTACTGTTAGCTCCAAATACTAATTAGTTGGGATTGTTTTACAGTCTGTAATGCAGCAATTCTGTTCCAGCAACAAAGTCTCTTTTGTTAAAGGAGCTGCGTAAAAATAGTAACAAACAACATCTAAATCCCTCTACACTGTAGTTCAAGTTTAAAAGTATCGCCTGTAGTGTTTCCCTTTGACAGTGGTGATGACAGTGCAGATTAGATAGAACTGGTGCTCTGTACTGCATGTCACTCCTCATTATATCAGGAGAACCCCTGCAAGACCCAGGTGTTGAGGACTGGAAGATTAGTACCAGCAAATGTAATCAGACTGAATCCTTAACTACAAATGTAAGATGCTAAAAAATGTAAACGTTGTGCTTTCTTTTGCAAACCCATGACTGCTTTCACCATGCTCATGAGTCTTCAGGTTTAATTATCATAACTGTGGCTGAGAAACCACATGGCAAAGACTAGCATTTCCATGACGTTGTTGGTTCTGGACAACATGCGTAGTCCTCAGAGAATAGAAATTGTCTGACATACATGCAGAGTCCCAATTACACAATCTTAAACCAACACAGAAACCTCTCTCTCTCCCTCCTTTCTCTGCAGATGCTTTAGCTTTTTTTCCTCAGTTACAGTAAATCCTCTCTAATTCTCCCTCGTGGCTCTGAGCTCGCCTGCAAATAAGTGAATGAATTTTGCAAGTGAGTGAACAAAGGGAATAAAAAAAGTAAGGTATAATGCTTCACCTAAAATAGACTTTATCTTGACACTTGCCATTTAGTTTTAATACTAATGTACAATGGTATATTTGCTAAAAATGTAGTCTTGGTAATGAGCTCTAGTAAGTCTTTGCTCAGAATGGAAAAGAGATAGCCATTTTGGTACTAATTATAAATGAGAACTAGTTGTTTTTCTACAAACTTTTGGACGTGTTGCTCATGTTTGAAATGCTCATAACCCTGGGAGCAGGTGGATCACTGGGAGAGACTCGGGCCACACTGGTAAAAAAAAAACAAAAAACCCCAAAAAAACAGGCATCTGGCTATATGAAATGCTTTTGGCGTGGCGGTCAATGAAAAGGAGTTATATGGCTAGCTTTATGGAGGAATCAGCTAGGACTGTTATATTTTTTGTGTCCAAGTTAAAAGCTGGCTCCTAGGTTAGTGAGGTGCTATAGTTACAAGAAAAATGCAGAGAATGTAACATTAGAGCTCCAGGGGATGGAATTCAGAACCATCGGATGTAATCAGCTGCTGTGGGTGACCTGATTCAGTCCTAATTTTTTTCCCATAAATCACTTAAAACGTGACTGGACAAAGCACTGGAGGATATACTGTAGGCAACAATCCTGCCTCATCAGAAGATTAACTAGATGCTCTAAGTGATCTTTTTATATAAAACCTCAGAAGACTGCTGCTTGGATGTGTATAAACTTACCACCTTGGTACATAAGTGTGACATCAAAATACAGTCGTGGGTTGTACGGAGAGGCTTAAATGCCTGCATAAACATGTTGGATGTAGCTGCTGAGGTCCAAAGGTTCTTTTCTACTTTGGAATTCAGACATACCCATACTCTCTCTCAGTCTATTAATTGGGGATTGCAGCTTAACAGTAGCTCTGGTTTGTTTGCGCTCCTTGCATGATCTTAATAACATAAGGATTTGATTGCTGAACACAAGACAATGTTCTTGTTCTCAAAGCACAACACATGGGCTGGCCTGGTGGGTAATGATCCACAATGCCATTTAGAAGACCTGGGTTTCAGTTCAGGTCATGGTTTTCCCCTCCGCTTTCAGGGGCTGAGAGTTTTGCAGAAGTGTTGGGCCTTATTCTCCAGTCCCTCACACCTTGCATAGTCCATTACACCTATGCAAATTGAGTGGAGAATCAGCATAAAACTGTACCAAATCAAAACGGTTGCATTTTCTACTCAGTAGGCACAGACACAGCCAATTACATGAAGAGAAGGGTAGCAGAGAGTCACGCCAAGAGTATTGTGTTGCTAGGAAGGGGAAGTATTTTTCATGCCTCATTGGAAAAACCCAAGACCAATTAAGTGGGTTCAGAAGAGCATGTGCACCTCCCTCAGCAAGACGGAATGTTGGCCACCACACATGGCTTCTGTGGGAGCGAGGCATAATTTGGAAATAATGAGGGATTCTCAGGACTCTGACAGTGATGCAAACACTTCCCAGCCCCTGTGGGACACATACAGTCATAAAAATCCCCAGTAGGCTACTTCATTCATAAAATGTTGTCCTGTGCAGCTGAAAAATTAATTTAGGGGAAATGGCAGTATGATGAATTATGGAAAATATGGCTATGTAATCTTGATTTTATTTTTAATAATTTACATCACTGTAGGATGTAGCTTTACTGGACAGGTCCGACTCCCAACTCTACCATTTGCTGTTTTGGGTTATTGAATGTTTTTTGTGAATTAAATTTTCAATATAAAAGTCTTTCTGCGTATCTGCTAGGGGACATGGCTATGAGGGATTCGAACTCAAGGAATTTATGGAACAAGACACACTGTGCTTTCTCCCTGTGGAGATTTTATATATTGTCTTTCTTAAATTTCTTTAATTTAAAATGAGGCATCTTTACGTAACAGCAGTATAGTCTACAAATATTTTTTTTCCAATTTGTATCTGTTTTGAAAGTTTAACAAGATATGTGTGTGTGCAGTTATAATAGCCGGTTCACTGCAAACTAGAACAATATTCTCAGGTTGTCACTTATTAGATGTCACTCAGGCCCCAGTCTTGCAATCTGAATGCAGGATTGGGAGGTTTATATTGTAAGCTTGTCAGAACAAGGATCATTATTCTCTGCCAAGCGCCATGCACGGCAATGACACTATAGAAATAATAAACGTAACCTTTGGGTACTATGTTTGGGCTAGACATGAGAAAACAGCAACTACGGATATTTAGGAAGGCTATATCCTTATTCCTTTACTCACTATCCTACCATGCTAAAACCTGATTTCTCAAAATATCTCCCAAGATATTTCACTTCTTGAAGTATCATGTGAGAGGAGGAGGGTAGTTCTGATGCTGAAACTGGCAGGCAGTACTACAAGGAATAGTTCATCACTATAAGTAAGCTATGGGGCAGTTAGACACAAGACTGGCCAATGTACAAATCAATAGGTAAAGCACCTTTCTTCATATTTAGAGTGATCTGAAACTGATGTCTCTGCTTGGTAGATAGACCCTGTATCCTATTTTGACGTCATGCCATGACTCTCAAGGAGGTTGCTGCTAGAACTAACAATAGAAATGCCTTTTAAAAGAAAAGCAGAGTGGAGGAATGGTAAAGAGGTGTCTAACCATATGTAGAGACTAGACACATTCATCCCATGCATTTATTTGGCTGGTAGTCTGGGAAATGCCAGGATTCTAAGAGTTAAACAAGATGTAGTCTAGCACCTTAGCCAGATGTAAGACACCATCACACAATCTGGCATGCTCTTCTTTATTTAGCTTTAAATTCATACTGAAGTGCTCTGTCTGTAGGGTAGATAGAGCTCAAAAATCAGGAATGCAACTTTAACTACAGTGTCCTTCCAATGTGCCTCCACTTTGACTTCTACTAGGAGGGATCCCACTTATAGTGCTAACAGTGATGGTGTGTCTATTTTATGTGGACATCTGCCCACTGCAGCTGGGCTGAACTAGCTCATTTCACATAGCCCAGCAGATGGTTATAACGTTCGGTCACCCTAGCCATGACTGGATTTTGCAACAGTGGCCTAGACGTGAAAAGATTATGTTACTCCTATAGAACAATGATATTGAAATCCGAGAAATATCTGGATATTGCAGATACAATATGGTTATCATTTAGTTCAGAAGCCTCACTGGCCAATCAGATTATTCCTTGCCCAATTACATAAAACCTGGTGTTGTCTATTGTGCTGGGAAGCTGAGAACAATATAAATAAACATAGGAAGAAATCACCACATGAAGGGTTTTTCTTTCAAGCCTGCTCTCAGACCATTAAACAAGGCAGATGTCACTTGAGTTACAATATAATTTGTATCTTTAGTTAGGGTGATCAGATGTCCCGATTTTATAGGGACAGTCACGATTTTTGGTCTTTTTCTTACATAAGCTCCTATTACCCCGCATCCCCTGTTCCAATTTTTCACATTTGCTGTCTGGTCACTCTATCTTTAGTCCATTAGATTTCATTGCTAACAAGGGTTCTCACCTCTAACAGCTCAGGAATTTGCATAGACATAATTTGTTTGTTTTTCTTGTTTTTTGTTGTTGTTGCTATGGTTATATTTTAAATTTGCATCCTCAAACTTACCTTGTTCTAACCCATTCGCTGTCTAGACAGTCTGCTCGAGAGGACAGAAATTACAGATGCAGTATATATTGTAGCCTCAATTCCCAACTCTTTTTTTAGAATCAGGCAAACAAAGTACACAGCCCAGTTTCTAGTTGGTGAATTGCAATCCCAATTATTTATTATATGATTTATAATTGACTACAGAGCTATTGTGGCGTGGTTCTCTTTGCCATTGATGGTTGTAATTGTAAACTATTACATGATGTGCCTCAAAGACAGACTGAGCCCTGAAGAGGTGCGTGTGTGTGTGTGTGTGTGTGTCCTACTTTGTACAGACGTTTCAGGGTTGAATTTTTTCCAAGCAATTGACTATGAGGAGGCTGTTGGCTTGTTGTCATTCCTATTTCCAGTGGGCTGTGACTGTATGAGAATATCAACAGTGTTCTTATCTATGTTACCCCTATGTTACCTTCTTGCAGTGGGAAACTTGGCCCACTAGTTAACTGCAAAAATCAGGATAGGGGAAACGGTTTAACCGGTGTGCATATGGTATTTGCTTAAGTGAAGTGCTGGAAAGGGGAACAGGCATTTCCCTCCTCCTGTGGCAAAGTGACTCACAGGGCACATTATCCATCTGGCCCATGAGTCAGAAAGCACCAGGGCCTGGATCCACAAAGACTTAGGCACTGCAATGCTGAGCATTGCAACACCCAACTTTCAAGCGCCTTGAAAAATCACAGGAGCAACACTGCAATCCCACAAAGCTGCATTACGTGCCTAGGCTCCTTGTACAATGCACCTTAGAATGTGAGCTACAAAAGCCCAGTGGTTAGAGCACTCTCCTGAGAAGTGGGAGCCCCCTGTTTAGATCCTTTCTTCCCACCAGGTGAGGAGGGGGAATTGAATCTGGATCTCCCACATGCCATGTGAATGAGAGAACCACGGGGTTAAAAGTTATAAGGTAGCCACTACTACCTCCTCTTAGACTCAGACTCTAAGGTCAGAAGGGACCATCAAAGATCATCTAGTCTGACCTCCTGCACATTGCAGGCCACAGAACCTCACCCGCCCACCCCTGTAATAGACCCCTAACCTCTGGCTGAGTTATTGAAGGTTTAAATCTTGTGGTGGCCAGACTTTGAGTGGGATCCAATCCTGTAGGCAGCCTCTGAGCACACCTACTATATCAGGCCCCCCCGTGTGAGTTAGGTGGATGAACACCTATCTTCCCCCAGTTTGTGGATCGCTCTGGGGCTTAAGCGGGAGATAGGCATCCGGAAGCCTAGACTGAGTCAAGAGTGCACATGCTCAGAGGCAGAAACTTAGGTGCTGAGGGAACTTTCACCCTGAAAGCTTAGGCTTTGCGTGTGTTTAGGCACCTAAAGGGTTCATTGGGAGTTTTGTGGATCAGAGTGGAGCCTAAGTGCCTTTGTGGATCAAGGCCCAGATTTTCAGGCTAGGACTCAGTGCAAGGAAGCAAGAGTTAATGGACAAGGCCCAGAAGCAGCTGGAACCTATTTGCCTTCCAGGAAAACATCCTGGTGCACATAAAAGGAAGAGGGGATGGCAGGTAGGTGCTGACTGCTAGGACTGGCTGAGATCCAAGTAGCTATGTTGATGGAGCATGCCTGGTGAAGGGTTCCTTCTGAAATAATTGTGAGTTTTTCCTTAAACTCTGAGGAAAGAGAGTTTGAGAGAAGAGCCTTCTGCTTAACCCTGAGAGAGGAGAATGTGGGGCTTTGTGTTTGGCTTGGCCCTGAAGAGTGGAAAGACCACGTGTCCCTAATGACAAAATAGCATTAAAGAGAATCTGTGGGTAGAATAAATTTAACATCCAGCTAAGTCAGCTGTGACAACTCTTTAACGTATGTTTAGTCACTGGAGCTGAATACATCAGCTGGGTTAAACTATTAAGCTATTGAATTTCTGTTTGCAAATGTCTAACAAAAAAGCAAAACTAGTTTTGCTATGCCTGATCTCACCTATCCACTTTGGAAAATTAAATTAAGAGGCCTGGGCTGATTCAAAATAATTATTTTAATAATGCCTGTGTCTTCACCATGGCCATACATCCCAACTCTTTCCTATTTGATCAGTGTCCTTCCTTAGGAAGGTCTAGGCCTCACAAATCTGCATGCTGGAGCACTTAATTGGGGAGTGAAGAAGGCAAAACTTTACTTATTAAAATGCTAACTCCCCTTTCAATGTGTTTGTTTCTATCTACATAGCTAGATAGGGGTTGGCAGATAACACATCTCTTCTCTTACTCTGCTTTAACTGGGGAGATACATTGGATAGCATCTATTCATCCACAATAGATACTTCCAAAATAGAAGTAGACGATATCTTTAAAATAGGCTTCCTGCCCCATAGGAATGGAAAGAGAAAAACAGCGTTGTGTTCTGGGTGTTTGTTCTGCTCAGTTTCTGCAGTGTAGTTACCTGTGGTGACAGGAGCTATATAAAAAGCTTAGACTTATCTGTGAAAGATGACAATTCCGTACGATATCCTTGGAAAACCTTATTGTATTAAATGCAAAGTTTATGTATTATTGTGGTCTGGGATTATATGCAATCCTTGGGGGAGATGTGATATGAGGTCTGGGAGTTCAAGGGATTATATTGAAATTGTGCCAGTGAAGAATGAACTTTTTGGGACAATAAGTGTGAAGTGAATTTCCAGGGAAATACCTAGAGAGGTTAATGCAAATTTCCCACCTCTGGTTATGCAAAAATAAAAAATAAATCAGTCTTTTGAAGCTATGTCCTGAGGAGTGGGTCATTGTCTGATGATTACCTGTTCCTGAAGCCAAAATCAAAGCTCCGAGCTGTATATAGAAAAAGCTTGTATACTGAATCTGAGAAAATTATTAACTTTAACCATGGAGGAAAACCCAGTGTGGGTTTTAATGGGCTGGCACTTACCAGAGCCTGAGGTTGGAGACAGGGTGATTTCTGGCAAGCTTTTTAGCATGCATTTTGGTTCTTTAATTGTTTCTAATGTGTTTTCTCTGTGATGCTGTCACCTTAAAAATAAATGTGCTTGCTTACAAAGAGCTGTGTGGTAATGTGTAACTGCTAGCAAATACACTGGGCATTACCTTTGGAGAGAAAGCAAAGTGCAGACGCTGACCTGTTTAGGCAGTCTGGCTTGTTGGGAATATCACAATGTAAGGCAGGGAAATGTGCAGTGTCGAAAAACCCCAGTCAGGAAAGAGACCAAGCGAGAGAGATGTGGGTCTCTGCTCAAGAGAGGTGATTGCTGAGGAGCAGGGAGCCTAGAGTGGGTGCCTTTGGTGGACCATGGATGGGGAATGCAGGTGTAGTTGCCCTGAACAGTGATAATATCTCAGACCTGGAGGCATGCTTCTAATTGTAAACCTGTTTTGTAATTTGAGAAGATTGTTCACCAGATGAACTTCTCAGCTGGCTGTAGGATAATTATTGTATTCTTATAGTTACAGACTGGGCATTAGGAAACAATACAGGAATGGAAAACTAGAGAGAGTGAGACTGACAGAATTGTATAAGCAGAGAGAGAGAGTGCCAATGTGGTCTTCCTGTAACTGGACAAGATTAGGCCTTGTCTGTGCTCAAAGGGTTTGCCAGTATAGACATATTGCAAAACCTTCTTAGTGGAGACTAAGTTGATACCAGCAAAACAGTCCTTTTGCCAGTAATAGCTTACAGCAGTTCCCTCAGCAAAATAAGCCATATCAGCAAAGATGCAGTTTATACCTGCAAAACCAGTATCTACATTAGGGCTTCTGCTGACATAGCTGTGATGGCCAAAAAACCCAGCACACACCCCTAACCAATATGGCTGTACTGGCAAAACTTTATGTATAGACCAGGCCATACCATGTTCTAGTAAACTGTCTTTTTTTTTTTTTATGTCATTACCCCTTACTTGTATGACCATAACAGCCATGAACCATAGTCATAGAACAGGACTCCATTTCATTAGGCGCTGTCCAAACAGAACAAAGAGACAGTCCTTACCCCCCAAAAGCTTACAGCTGAAGTGTAGGGAATGTCTCTTCTACCTGCACCTAGCTTAGCTAAGAACTCTAACCCTGGAACAGGGGTGCTGGAACGTGGGGGCCAGGGGACCATTGTCCCATCACTTTTTACTGGCAGTAAGGGTGAATGACAGGGGGGAGGGAGTGGGGCCTCGGGGAGAAGAGGTGGGCCAAGGGTCAGAGCGGTAGTCCCCCACCCACTTTCAGGGAGGCTCCTGCTTGGAAAGTGTTGTATCTGGTGCAGAATATGGGATAATATCTAGGGGAATTATGGGTCACCACCAGTCCAGGTTTTTCCTTGTTTTTTTTTTAAAGACTTCTGACAGTGATCCAAATAGTACAGGGTTTCTTTTTAGAGTCCCTCTGTCCCATGTGTACAAGAGCAATTTCAAAGCTGTATTGATTTATTTAGGATCCTTTATTTTTATACAGCAAAACATACACCATAAACCCAACAGTTAAGGGTACTGAGAAACACAAGGTAGAGGCTGATGATTTTGGATAAAATGCAGCATGTACACAAAAAATAAAATGTTCTAGATTATTTAAAAACTAGAGCTTTTAGAGAGGAGTCAATAGGGCAAATCTACCAATACAACCAAATAACGTTTCAAGACTAATACTTGGAAGTATAAATCTCCCTAAATTTTGGACCACATATAGTGTGTTATCAATTACTTGAATGATGCAACATTTTTGGAAGTGCACAGATCCTTCTGCACTTTTCAGCCATCTTTATCAGGTGCTGCTTTTCCACAGTTACCCTGGAATGCAGTGTATTAAGATGTGTTCTAAACCTAGCCTGCATAATCTAGGATCCACATGTAAATCATTGGGGGTGTGAGTTGTGGTTAACTGGTTCTGCACAGTTGATTTTAAAAGGAAAAATTAAACGATGAATTTATACATTCTGAGTCCTTTAGTGGACTCAAAGCTGCATTCTAGTGTGTGTGGCCACCTTCAAACACCAAAGCTGCACCTCCAGAAGTTGACTCTGGAGAAGTAGTGCGGATCTCCCAAGCAGTACTTCTTCCCTGCAGCCCTCAGAGCAAATGATACTGGCAGATGGGCTTTGTAAAGCACTGTTACACTTGGAGTGATCTATATAAATTATATAAACCTGTGTTTATTAATATCTGATTAAAATCCTAAGTAATTTATATGCAAATTTACTGCTGCCTTCAAGATCTTGGCACATTGCCAGATTGGCTCTTGGTGCAGCTAAAAATGATAAACTACTGTTCTTAGCAGTTACATTGCTCTTATGTTTTTCATATACACATTAAATGTTATTAAAAACCCATCTGAATGTTAAACATACCATAAAATATAAGATCAGCTATACAAGCAGCACACCAACAGCAGGAAAAAAAGGCATAATTGTCCAATATAGACGTGGCTGTGAAGCCATTATATCTGAATGAGGTTTGACAGTCATACAGTGTCAGATCCTCAGCTGGCAAAAACTGGCATAGGTCCATTTATACTAGCTGAGACTCTGTCCTTCTACACCTATGAAAGCCCACATACTATGTTCCTTTATATAAGCTGATGATCTGGCTCTGAATATAGAAATAAATTCTGTGCAAGAAATGGTGTTTAATGTAAGGGGAGGAAGGAATGATCACTTTCTATAAACTCTTGAAGAGAAATTATGTCGACAGTGTTCTTAGCTACTGGAGTAGGCGGGTAGGTGGGAGGGAGCCAGGCTATGTGAAATGATTAAGGCATAATGGCCAAAGGAAGGAACTGGCTAGGTTTTATATTTGTGGCCAGCTAGTTAAAGGTTGTGACGTTGCACTCTATACAATATTTTATGAAAATATGCTATTGAGTGTGAATATGATGTAACTGGAATATGCTTCATGCAAAAGATCTCTTGTAAGGTATCATTACAAAGCTTATAATTGACTGAGTGTGGTCATCCAATTTGTATGAATGTATCATTCTTGTATCTGAAACTAGAAATATGAAATATAACTCTGAGGTCCTATTGTAATTATGCAAAGTATGTGCCATTAATGGTGGCTTGGAATGTTGATGGCTCCCATCAATTAGGACAATTGGTTGTAAATGGCTCTGTTTACTTGTAAGTCTTCCTGTATACCTGTGTGCTGGCAAGTGAGTAATGAAGTCTTACAGTGACATGAATTCCTCTTTAACTGGTGATTTTCCATTTAGAAGGAGGGGTGGGAACCCAGAGAGGGACACAGGATTCCTGCCTTGTGCAAAAGATATATAAAGGGGTGGAACAGAACAAAGGGGGCTGCAGTCATGAGAAATCCCCTAGCTACCACCTGAGCTGGAACAAGGACTGTACCGGGGAAAGGATTGGGCCCAGACTAGAAAGGAGTCTAGTCTGTGATAGAAGTTTATTGGAACATCTCTGAAGGTGAGGTTTCATTTGTAATCAGTTTCTTACTATATTAGGCTTAGACTTGCGTGCTTTTGTTTTATTTTGCTTGGTAATTCACTTTGTTCTGTCTGTTATTACTTGGAGCCACTTAAATCCTACTTTTTATATTTAATAAAATCACTTTTTGCTTATTAATTAACCTAGAGCAAGTATTAATACCTGGGGGAGCCAACAGCTGTGCATATCTCTCTATCAGTGTTCTAGAGGGCGAACAATTTATGAGTTTAGCCTGTATAAACTTTATACAGAGTAAAACAGGTTTATTTGGGGTTTGGATCCCATTGGGAGTTGGGTATCTGAGTGCTAGAGACAGGAACACTTTCTAAGCCGTTTTCAGTTAAGTCTGCAGCTTTTGGAGGATGTGGTTCAGACCTGGGTCTGTGTTTGTAGCAGGTAAGCATGCCTGGCTCAACAAGACAGGGTACTGAAGCCCCAAGCTTCCAGGGAAAATGGGCTCAGAAGTAGTCTCAGCACATCAGGTGGCAGTCCCAAGGTGGGTCTCTGTGACTCAACCCATCACAAAGGTATATAAAATGCTTTGGATATCTTTTGTAGCTGAAGATCTTCAAGTTAATAAAAATATTTTAAGGGAGAAAGAAGTAGTCTTTCAATAGCATCTCTAATTCCTGCCCCCTTTCAATGTCATTGACAATCAGATGGGAGGAAAGTGCTGCTGAAGCAGACCCAGACATACTTGTGAGAGACACTGGGATTTTTCTATATTGTCCATAGTCTCATCCCTGCTGTTACGTTAGGCAGTAACTTGAAAGCTGATGCTTCTGTATGTCCATAGTCGTGAAAACAAGTTATATTCCTTTTCAAATCTATTTGGCCCAATTCTAATGGGGAAACTTATATCAGAAATGAAGTAAATAAATGTAGTCTTACTTTCATCCTGTGGGTGTAACAGTACCTCCTGGGCACTGGGCAAGCCTAGGTTCAACGTGCCACTGGGAGAATACATGGTCATTATTAGAAATGCAATCAGTCACTGATGTTCAGCCAATGAGCACTAACAAACTTGTGCAGAAGGCCCGATAGCATATTGGAAGGTCTGGGCTATTGGTATTAAGAAAGTGTGATGTACTCTGTATCAGATAGAGTTCTGGGGTATTTTTGAATTTCCGTGTCAAAAGTGCTCTGTTTGGGGGGTGGAGGGGAGGGAGGAATAACTCAACTCTATACTCAACCTCGCATCTGAAAGTCCATCTGGCTTCTCTCCGTCTTGCACATCAGTTTTTACAGTGCACACTATATCCTCTGTCACATGTGGAACCCCAAGTGCTGCAATAGGCTCGAAACAAAAGGAAGATCATAAGACAGGACTGAAACGTAGACAGAGTTGTACAGAGAAGCTAGTGCGGTAGCACACCTAGCCAATTATTTCATTTTATATCATTGAAGTGTGTTATGATGAACTCATATGTTGTCATATGAATAGATACAAGGAGGATAGGGCTATAGGAATATATGATAAGTATTTAGGAATGAGGAGTGTGTATTAGGTTTATTAGTAAAGCAAGGCTGGAATGCAAGGCCAACAGGCTAAACTCTAAGATTTCAGCTTAGCCACACTAGGCCTCAGGCTTAAGGAGACTTGACATGAGTGGGTGACCTAAGACTGACCCTGTGCCAATAAAACCACAAGATTACTGTAAAGGATGTGCCAATAGGTGATGCTACAGAAAATATTTCACAATGTACCTGT
>NW_020664373.1:11103501-11166770 GCF_002925995.2 Terrapene triunguis
GTAATTGTGGGCCAGATACTATAGTCCATATTCATTCATACAACCAGGGCGGCTCTAGGACCAGCAAACCAAGCACGTGCTTGGGACGGCACAATTTCAGACATTCCGGACACTTTGGCAATTGCGCTTCCGGAGGTTTTTGTTTTTGTTTTTTGCTTGGAGCGGCAAAAAACCTAGAGCCAGCCCTGCATACAACCACGCTCCCCCTCCCCCAAAGTCAGTGGGAAGATTTCCCTGCATCTGGACTGCAAGATGTAGCTTTACACGACTCTAATAAATCTTGATTTTTGGAAAAAGTAATTGAAAAGTATATCCTATTAAGTCTCTGTGCTTCACTAGTCAATCCAGTCTGCATGGACATTGCAAAGTCAGCCAAAGTCTAATCTGTGCTGCCACTGTCCAAAGCCCAGCTCATATTTCCATTGCTACGGTGGTGGGGGAGAAAGAGGGAGAAACACCTCCCCATCTTTCACTTCACTGGTTGCATCAAATGGCTGGGCTATGTTATCCTTGCGGTAACTTAATGCACTCTCTGTTCTCTCTGTATTCCTCTGTATTTGACTGTGCCTTAAGCCGCAGTAGGGGGTGTAATGGACACATACCACCATGGGAGCACCAGGAGACATTGTGCCTCAGGTCTGCAGACCTTCAGGAGCATAGTTTCTGTGCACCCCTGAAGACAGTGTAGTGTTTATTCCCTCCACACACATACCTCGCTTCTCTATTTGTTGTGGAGAATGCAGGCTCTCTGCCTTGTCCTTTCTGGGGAATAGAGCACTGACATCAGTACTCAACTTGAGTAGTAGTCAGAGCTGTCCCTTGGGTACAGCGAATTGGGGCGACCACTCCAGGCCCTGCACTTTGGGGGGGCCCGGCGGGCCAGTGCGATCGGTCCAGGAAGTGACGAAGTGACAGATTTGTCACTTCCACCCCGGGCCCCGCACCCCCTCCTGGGAACGGCCCTGGTAGTAGTGTAGGGTGTTCAAAAACTATAACTGTGCCCAGCCCCTCTGCTACTTCACTTGCTCATGCTGTTAGCATAAATTTTAAAACCTTAATCAGAAATTTCATATTGTTTATCTTACTCATTATCATGAAGCTTTCCCCCTTTCTTTACTTAGGGCTTATTCCTGTGCAGAGTCCGAGTGAAGTTAATGGGACTTGTCAAGGCAGGCAGATTCTTATGACGTGGTAGATTTCTTTGAAGAATTGTGGCCATCGTGTCCAATCCTATCAGGTGCTGATTCCTAGATTCCCATTGCCATCTTAGAGAGGCAATGGACATTGAGATAAGTAGGTCACTTTGTAAGATGAAGGCTTAAAATCTATCCCACCTCCTTTTATGATATCACAATTCTCAGCCAAGCTATGAGTGTGAAACAACCTAGGGTTTAGCCTACTTGCTGTAGAAATATATACAATTAGTAGTCTGTAAGCCAAATAACATTTCTGATAAAACATTTATAACTGATTAAATATGATTTTATCAATATTTCTCAACTGCAGTTTTTTGGGGGAATGAATTGCAATGCTCATGGAACAAAGAGTGCTAGGGGGTAGGACTAATGTAGGTGCAAACTGAAAGTTTTGTCCATGCACCTTCTAATGATTTGTGATCACATGTAGAGCTGGGCAAAAATACAGACCCATAGTTTATTTGCTGAAGAATGGAGTTCCAAGTTGACCAAAACTATTTGCAAATTCGGGTCAAATTCAGCAAGTATTTTCAGCTGTGAATTAAAAAAAAAAAGTCAAATTTTGTTTCCATGTATTTGAAATAAAACATTTTGACTTTGTCTTGAAATGATGTTTTGTTTTACATTTAGCTAGAATTATTTATGTAACCCCTTTGGGGTTTAGAGAACATGGCCCTTTAAATCTTTTTTCCTAAGGGGGAGGGGGAGAGTAAGAAAAAAGGAGGGAAACTCCAGGGGGCAGCGCTGGAGCTCCAGGGAGGGGGAGAGGCAGCCTGCAGGCCCTGGAAAAGTGAAGCAGCAGAGAACCTGCCTGAAGCCTGGGAAGGACAGGGCCGATCGAGGACACCCCAGGACAGGAACCAGGAGGAGCACTGTGCCAGGGAGGAATTGCCTGAGAAGGACAGGCCGGTATCTCAGGAATTGCCTGAGAAGGACAGGCTGAACCCAGTATCAGGGCTGCCCAGAGCTGCATGGGGCTGTGAGTACTGGGGCTTGTGACTCTGCATTGGGGACGAGGAGCGAGGTTGCTAGCTAGTTAAGTGGGGAGGTGGTCGCTCTGTGTGGCTTTGCAGAGAGCGGCAGAAGAGGGCACCGGAGGGGTTTGTTGGGGGAAAGTTCACTGGCGCCGAAGACGACCAGGAGCACCCAAGACTCACCACTGGACTGGAACTTTGCTCAGGACTCCTGAACTCTGTGTGCAGACACACTGCTCGGTGTCTGCCCTTCCAGACTGTGCTACCACTGGGCCTGTGGGGCCTCGGCTTGGATGCAGCCCGGTCTTACTGCTCCCCCTATATTTCCCCTTGTTGTTTTTCTCCTCTCATCCCTCTGTAAATAAATATTTCCCTTGTTATATCCACTGTACTTTTCCTGTGGGTGGGTGTGTTCACTCTGGGGGGTTTGGAACAGGTGCCCCTGGGGTGGAAGGGATTTCTCCTGCTGCATTCCTGCGCACGCCTTCTCTTGGCCAGAGCTGCCTACAGAGCAGACTCCATCTTGGCCACGAGGGCGCTAAAGTTACACTTGGTGGCCCGTACGGGGACTTTGCAGTACACACACACCCCTACGTTGTGCACCCTGGGCTCTTCTTCACAGAGCAAAGAAACTCCTGAGTGACTTTCATCTCAGTTTAAAAAAAAAAAAAAAAATGGAGAGAGGATTATTAGAAGACCTGTGCCAAGAGGCACGAATCCCAGTAACCAAAGCTGTGCTGGTGGTGGGGTTCCCAGAAGAGATGGAACCAAATGAAATTTGAGAAGAGCTTAGATGCAGCTGAAATACTGGGGAGAGTAAAGGCCGGCCCCATATTAACAACCGCAAAGTGAAGGGCATGGTAGCACTATGTACTCACTCCAAGGAAACAGATCTTGATAAAGTGCCCAAAGAGGTGCGAGTAGAAGGTATTCCCTGGACAATTCTGGGGGCAGAGCAGTCCCCTCCTAGTGTGCCTGTGTCACTTTAGGTGGATTCTTTAGCGCAGAAATTGCAAGCTCTGATGGTGGATGAGAAGCGGACAAGAGAAGAATTAATTTTGGCATTAGGAGGGGCTCCAACACCTGCAGCACCCAGCCTGGTGGGATGGGCCAAAGAGCTAGGAAACACTCTCAAAGATGCATTGAGGCCGGTATATGAAAGTGCTCCATACAAGCGGTTACGTTCATTCTCAGGGGTGTCACCTGTACCCCCAGGGGAGGAGGATTACGAGACCTGGAGGGATTTTACGGTGCCACTTGTCCAAGAGTGGGAATGCTCTGATGCTGAGAAGCGGAAACGTGTGCTTGAGAGTCTGAGGGGACCTGCCATGCGAATTATCTGAGCCCTGAAAGACTCACAACCAGCTGCCACAGTGCAAGACTATTTAACCGCTCTTGAGAGTGTCTACGGTACTACTGATAGCAATGAAGACCTGTATTATCGGTTCCGCCATGCCTATCAGGAGCCCCACGAACAATTGTCGGATTTCATCAGGAGACTAGAGGATTTGCTACAGCAGGTAGTGCGGAAGGAGGGCATCCCCATCAAACGCATTGATTCCTCTAGGTTGGACCAAATCCTTCGGGGCACCCGACAAGATGGGTTGGTGTTGTGGCGACTGCAGCTGAGGGAGCGGGCCCAAAACCCACCCCCATTCCACAAGCTCATTCGAGAGATACGTGAAGAGGAGGAGCGATTGTTGCAAGTGGATGCAGTGGTGCAGCCGAAGATGGTAGGGAGTCACACCACTACAGTGCTTGGAGAGATGGAAGATGCCCCGTCAGTGGCAGCAGCACTGAGAGATTTGACCCGAGAAGTGGCCATGATGAAGGTTCAGGGACATACTGTGCCATCCTCAAGAGGGGAGAGTAGCAGGAGGGGTTACATTTAAAAAACAAAAAGGATGAAAAATGCCTTAAAATGAAACAAATTAGTTCAGGGTCAAAGGAAATGTTTTGTTTTACCTGCAATGATTTTCTCTTTCTGTTTTGTTCATGTGAGAAACAAAAATTTCTGTTTTGAGTTGACCCAAAACTACCGTAATTTTTTGAGGGGAGGCCGGACTTTTTAATTCAGCTACTGATCCAAAAAAAAAAAAAAATCAGTTATTTGCTCAGCTTTAATTACATGTGCACCATGAAGAGTGGGGAACTGGCCTTGTGACCTTCTGCTCCAAAAATCACAGGCCTCTACTACCTGAACGGAAAGACCGGTCAGTAGAAGTAGGGCTTTTATTTAACTGGGAGTAAAAGGGCCTGGGTTCATTACTACATCTAAGGGATCCTTTCTAAAATATGCAAAACATATGGCTCAAGCCCCCACCTGACGCCTTATTCACTCCTAGGTTTCAGAAATCTAAAATGTAAATTCCCCATGTCTCCTTTACAAGTGTGTTCTTCCCCACTCGAAAACACCCCTGGGGAATCTGAAACCACAGCTACCTTTCATTTGGCAAGGAACACAATAACTACGTAGTTATATTAAAGTAAAATCTAGCATCAGCCCCAGCTCCGGGAACTCTGGGGTGAGCCTCTAGCAGGTCCTACCCTATGGATTACAGCAGTGAGGGCTGCCAGAGCCCACTGTCAGCATTTCCCAGCCTGCTCGGAGTCAGGGGTGGAGACAGAATGACTAGAAACTCCTGCTGCTGCCAATAGGGAGGCCTCTGCATGGGATGATATAGACAGGCAGTTAGCTGGGTCATGATGAGCCAGGGCTGCTCAGCCCATCAGTGGGTAGGAACTGCCCCAGACATGCACTAGATCCCAAAGCAGCTCAAAGACGCCCTTTGTGGGGACGGGAGTTAATCAGAGACTCCTTGAGCTGTCCTGCCTCTCTCAGCATCTGAGCGCAAACTGAAGCTAAAACTAGCCACAGTCTCTGAGTCAGGCTGTCCCCTCTCTGTGAGGGGGGCTGAGCAGCGCTGGGTTATTTTGGACCCAAGTGGGATTTAGGAAGGGTTGCCTATCTGCTGGCAGCATGGCTCCAGCGTGACCCTTACCACCAGGGTTAAGAGTAACCATAGAAGCAGCACAGAGTCCAGCCCTCCCTGTGATTAGGGATCCCTGGAGAGCCTCACTCATGGCCTTCTGCACCAGCGCACTTTGTAGCACTAAATTTCTGGGGTTTCTTGAGTCCCCCTGTAGCCTTCTCATATTTCTGCATAGAAGGGGACACATTGGCCTTGAATTTGGCCTAAGCCTTGGGCAGGGTTGGAAAAGTGTGTTGAACTCCCAGTTATCACTGTGTTGTCTTTGGCAGTCGGATGATATTCCCTGCAAGGATTGATGGTCCTCGCTATTGATTTGGCACCACATCCCTTCTCTCAAGTGTTGTCATATTCATCCGTGCAGGGTAAATGGGCGCTGGGCCAGCACTAAATATACCAAATGAAATGTGAAGTGAATCTAACATAACTTTTTTATTTAAAATAATTTATTTACCTGGAAAGGCTTAGCTCATACTCAGCATCTGGTTTTCAGTCAGTTCCTGCTCTCTCTCTCTCCCTTTTAAACCCAGTTTTCCAGCTGAGTTGATAGAGGAACAAACTAAGATCAAATAACTTGCCAAAGATCATAGAGAGAATCATTGGCTCAGATGGGATTTATAGAGAGAATTGCCCTGACTTCACTTGTATCAACAACTTACACCCTTCCTTTTTAGGTCGACTCTTTCGTTAGAGTCCGGGGATCTAACTCAGTGTTGCCAATTCTTATGATTTTATCGCATGTCTGGTGATTAGGGCTGTCGATTCATCGCAGTTAACTCACACAATTAACTCAAAAAAATTAATCGCGATTAATCGCAGTTTTAATCACACTGTTAAACAATAGAATACCAATTGAAATTTATTAAATATTTTGGATGTTTTTCTACATTTTTACATATATTGATTTCAGTTACAACACAGAATACAAACTGTATGTTATTTTTTATTACAAATATTTGCACTGTAAAAATGATAAAAGAAATAGTATATTTCAATTCACCTCATACAAGTACTGTAGTTCAATCTCTTTATCATGAAAGTGCAACTTACAAATGTATATTTTTTGTTACATAACTGCACTCAAAAACAAAACAATGTAAAACTTTAGAGCCTAGAAGTCCACTCAGTCCTACTTCTTGTTCAGCCAATCGTGAAGACAAACATGTTTGTTTACATTTACAGGAGATAATGCTGCCCTCTTCTTATTTCATGAGCGTCATCAGCATGGACACATGTCCTCTGGAATGGTAGTTAAAGCATGAAGGGACATATGAATCTTTAGTGCATCTGACATGTAAATATCTTGCGACACCAGCTACAACAGTGCCATGAGAAAACCTGTTCTCACTTTCTGGTGACATTGTAAACAAGAAGCGGGCAGCATTATCTCCTACAAATGTAAACAAACTTGTTGTCTGAGTGATTGGCTGAACAAGAAGTAGGACTGAGTGGACTTGTAGGCTCTAAAATGTTACATTGTTTTATTTTTGAATGCAGTTTTTTTGTACATAATTCTACATTTGTAAGTTCAACTTTCATGATAAAGAGATTGCACTGCAGTACTTGTATTAGGTGAATTGAAAAATACTATTTCTTTTGTTTTTTTACAGTGCAAATACTTGTAGTCAAAAATAAATATAAGCACTATACACTTTGTATTCTGTTTTGTAATTGAAATCAATATATTTGAAAATGTGGAAAACATCCAAAATATTTAAATAAATGGTATTTTATTATTTAACAGGGCGATTAATTGCGATTAATTTTTTTAGTTGCTTGACAGCCCTACTTGTGATATTTGGTGTCTTTCCTAAAGCCCCATCTCTTGAAGTTAACTGTTTCTGTGAGAATCTCAACTTCCATTTTAAAAAAAAATGTAGCCCTGGTGGTGGCAGAGAGACAACTTGAAAATGTGACCTGAATACATGCTAAAGCCTCAGAGGCAAATCTAAAGGAACCAAAGTTTTAAAAGAAACTTGCAATTATCTTACAAATCTCGTGAGTTTTGGGAGTCCTGCCTCATGACGTTTGAATGCTTGGAGTTGCCAATACTCTGAACTTCCTTGGACCTCTTACTCCCCATACTGTGAATTCCCTTTCTCCCTCATTCTGACTTCTCATTTAAGCAATAGGGGACCTTGTCTTAGGTCTAATGCTCAACTCCTAAATGCCTCTCTGTGTTTCCTGGCAGCATTTGTCATGGCATATTTCCACAATAGGATAGGAAGATCTGTTTGAGACAGTACAATTTGATTCCCACCTGAACAGCTCTGCATGTCTCCCCTGTGCATCACTGACTTCAAGGGCGCCTCAGACTTGGATAAAAAGGCCCTGATCTTCAGAGCTACTGAATAACTGCAGTTCCCGTGACTTGAATGGGATTTAGGGATGCTCATAATGAGCATCATAAATGAGTGCATACCAGAACAAGCTTCCTAATACCCTGGGTATTGGGGCAGCTGGCCCTGGCCTAACCACATGGCGATACATGTGCAAAAGAAGAGTTTTGAAAAGGAGTTATGGGAGAGTTTAAATTTAATCTTATACTTTCACTATTAACTGCTACCTCATGTCTTAATCAGCCTAACACTGACCTAGATATGGTTTCAGTTTGGAGGTTTATGTTCATGCAAAAAAATACCAGCACTCCTGAAACTGCCTGCTTGCCCTTTGAACATTGCATAATAACCCTCACTTGCCATCCTCCTCCTACATACACACAAACCTTAACATCCCTGCAGTGTTAACTGCCTAGTACAGCATGTAATTATATACAGAGAATTATCCCTATGCTATGATTAGCCAAATGCATTCATAGCCATGCGAATTAGTCCGAGTGCTGACACAGTGAAAAGGCTGGAGGCTACAATTTTCTCTAGGGGTGTGAGTGGAATGTGCTTGGGTGGTCCTCCAGAGGTATCACCACTAATGAAAAACTTACTTCTTGCATCCCAATACTGTATGTCTTCTGCTGAATGCCTTCGACTGAGCTGAAGCTGTGCCTCTGGATATGTGTCTGCAGCTTTTATCCAAGCGTAGTCAGTTCTCAAAGGTTCGGCGTTATAGAGGCTGCATGTTGCTTTCAGGGAAGCACTGCCTTTTTCTTATTTTGCTGCTGGGTGCAGCTATGGCCCAGCTAGATTTCATCAGCCTGTTAGAGTAGTTATAGAGGGTGTTGGGTTGGACACAAACCTAAGCTGTAGATGACAAATTGTGCCCTGTAACTGCCATAATAACTGACAATGATGGTACAGTATGTTGTTTTTGAGTAGGGAGAGGAAAAGATCATCAGATTGATTTGCAGATCCTGAAGAAATACGATGTGTTAAGTCCTGGACCTGGCCTGACATCCAACCACTGAGTATATCTAACCTCTTAAATCTGAGGAACAGTACTCCTCATATTGTCTCTGCACCACGTGGTTCCTAATAATCCCTCCTGGCATAGGAGCATCTGCTGCTCTGTCACCTGCCAGGGGGCCCCCTTCTCTGCCGTTCCACCTTTCTGTTTAAGAAACAAATTCCCTTGCTACTACTCCTGGCCCAGCCCGTTAGCTACTGAGGAGAGGGTGGCATGGATAACTGCAGGATCCCCTCATCCTGTGGGTTTTGTAGGCTGATCGTCCTCGCAGTCCTGTGGCTCCGTGGAGAAAGGAGCACAGTTCTACTTAGAGCCAGGAGCCTGGATGGTTGCTGCTGCTGCCCAGCTGACTTTCCTCCCCTCCCTATGTCAGCATGGGTCGTACTGGAGTCATGATGTTAATGGTTGTATCTGTTTCCAGATGTTCACCTGCAGCCACAGAGCGGACCCAAGGAGGTCTGAGTTGCACTGTCTCCCACATGGGAATCCAGGAACATATGGCTTAGTCAGAGCCAGATAGAGCTCCCCCGCTCCTGTCAGATTGACTTCTAGATCCTAGGGTGCATTTGCAGGGCTGGTAGTTTATAACTAAAATATGTAGGTTTTTTCAAACAGTTTAACTGATAAGGGAACTAATGACCCAATAAATATGGAACCCTATGATGCCCTCTTATATTCTCTATTTTGTAATATAAAAAGAGTATAAAGTTATATTATTGTATGACTTGGGGTACGTCTACATGGCAAGCAGGATCACGTGGCAGTGAATCTCAGAGTCCAGGTCTACAGACTCTCTGGTTCACGACGTTTGTGCTATGGAGCTAGTGGGGGCCGCGATCGGCCGAACCTGCCACGTCAGCAGGTAAATAAAACTGGCCGGGCCCGCCAGGGTGCTTACCCTGGCGAGCCGCGTGCCGAACGTTGCCGACCCCTGGTCTAGACATTCAGCCTGAGGCTGGAGCTCAGGCTCTGAAACCCACATTGGAGGGTGGGTTTCAGAGCCTGAGCTGCATTGTCTACACTGGTGTTTTTAGCGCCCCAGCACAAGCCCAGCAAGCTCAAGTCTGTAGACCTGGGCTATGAGACTTGCTGCTGGGGATGGGGGGTGGAGGGAGTTTAAAATACATTGTAGCTAGTCTACCCTGTGTTCATTCTGAGTTCTCAAACTTAATATATACATGCATGGACAAGCCTTCTGTGCCAAATGCTGATCTCAGTTATGTGGGTGTAAATCTGTAGTAACTTCTTTGCAGTTATCCCAGATTTACACCAATTAATGTGTTTTAACCTATTTACTCTTTGGATCCTTTTCATACTGTAGTGATGTTAACAGCTCTAAGTTAACTGTTATACTTCACATTTTACTAACTTTCTCAGCTATTTGGAAAGCATGTGACCAAGAAAACACTTAGTGTAAAATCTGAACATAGGTATTCCAGGGAGAGAGATTTCTCCTGGAGATGCTGATCTCTGAATAATGTGCCCTGGAGTTGTATTTCTGTGTTAAATGAAAGGATTTTTTTTGGTCCACCCTTGCTAATTAGCAGAGCAATCCTTGGCAGACAGGTATTACAGGTAGGAACAAAAGAGAGGAAATGTATAAGGTTTTGACACTTGATCTGTGCAAATGAGCCTTACATAACTTGGTTGTTTTGGAAGATGTTCAGTTGCAAGCAAAGGTGCTCTGAATACAAATGCTGATCTGTATTTAGTGATGAAGTGTATTGAGTTACAGACACACTAGACAGAGATACAGGCAAAGCAAATAAATATTATGAGAATGAGAACACACCTTGTTCCAGTTCAGTTATAGTACTGGCGTGCATTATAGCTGGAGATTTATCACATCACCACCCATACATAGTAACGGATGTGTGAGTTTGCAAATCCTAGTAAATTTTTTCAACTAAATCCAGACATACTGAAAATAATTTATTCCACTGAGCTCTCTGCTCATGCATCAAGTATACAGCCTAATTCATCTAACTGTTCACAGTATGGTTAGACGAATTAAGAATGCAAGGAGGAAGGAGCAAATATTTTAATGTCCACAGAGGTTAAGACTTACATTTGGCATTGGAAGGGTAGTACCGCTGAATAGGGCTTAAAATCAAAGGTTTAATTTAATGTAAGATTTGTTTCATTTTACAGAGCCAAAGCTATTCTTGAGGCAGAATTTTGTGCTGATTCGCAAACAGAGGTGATAAATATTGCAGACTTTAAGAGGCCCTGCGAGATCATAAGTTGGAGCACAAAATGTCTTTCTTAATTTGGAACATGGCAGAGGTTAGTCTAAATGGTGCTTATCTAGTGACAGACATTGACCCAGAAAGCCATTCATCAATGGTGTAGCTCTCCTAATGTAGAGCTGATGTTCTGTAGGCTTCTCTACTGGGGCATTTGGGCGTGGATGGTTTCTAAGACCTGCGTGTTGTGGACATGGCAGTTCTTGGTGGAAAGATGTTTGCTGAGATCTTATTAATGACTGCCACACCTTTCAATTAACTGATAGGCCTAATCCTGCTTTTGTTGAAGTCAGTGGCAAACATCCACTTGTGTTGATGGGTACAGGAAGAATAAAGTGAACACAGACTAACAGGAATCAGGGTATTGGTGTTCAGGGCCAATTTTAAGCTTGGCCTTCCGGTGGTTAACTTCTAGGTGATGTAGTCTAGGTTAGGGAGCTCCTTCTTTCCAATGGCCTAATGCTGCCAAGTGGGAATCATATGGGAGCTGAGGGTGCCCAACATTTCTAGAAGTGATGAGTAGCTCATGTGAGGAGGTACTAAGTGGATACGGCCTTAATGCTTCTGGTGAATGCTTTTAGACACCCCACGGCTCCATGTCTGCTTTCTTCTCAATAACCTCCCTTTCCATTTTGTTGCCCTATCTTCAGACCCAGAGTCCTATTCTGACCTCAGCATTCCTCCCCTGCCGAGCAATGGTAACAGTTGTCCAGGGCCTGGCATGTTGGCTTCCCAGTTGAGAAGAAATTGATGATGTGGGGTCTGGAATATTCTAAGTGTAACTTGGATACGTGTGTAATTTATTTTCACATACACCATTCCTGGAATAGAGGTGGTCAAACAGCACAAAGGAAATGCTTTTTTTTTTTTTTTCCCCCACTCTCCAGGTATCTCAGCTCAATGCCAATGCCCAGTTCCCAGGGAGCAACTCTGCTTCTAGAGTTGACTCTATCTGGAGACCAAATTCTCCTGCTGTTAGCACACTCCTTCTCCAAGCACCACTGACTTTACATGGAATCTTGCATAACAAAAACTAACACAGTCTGTCTTCCAAAGACAGAGCATTTGCTCGCACAGTAAGAAAAAGAATATGGAGGACTATGTAGTAGACGTAAGTCCAAAATGTTTCCCTCCATTTCTGTGAGAAGACTAATAAGCAAGCAATGGGAATGGAATGGGGAGTATTACCTCTGCAACGTACTTCCATCCCAATCATCTTAAAGGCCCCCATCTACTGCCAACTTCTCTCTTTATAAACCCAGCCCAGCTCCTCCCCCAGTTGGATTTCATGAACAATTAGGCCTTAGTATGCCCTGGCTTTCCTCCAGGTGCAGCCTATGGGTTAATTGGCCAAACTTACCCCTGCAGGCCTTGTGTGGGGTGGACACCCCATATAATGTGCTTTATACTTCAGCATGTCCAAATAAGCAGGGCTCCATCAAGAGGCTTGCTCTTAGAATAAACACACCTTGTTTTGTAGAAGGTTCTAGCCAATAAATCTACTAACTGGCTGCATGCCTAAAAGAATCCTCCTATGCTCAAAACAAGAAAAGAGACACAGAAACAAGATCACTAGCTAGCAAAAATAGAAAGAGACATGCATGCTTCTCTCCTCCAAATTTCATATGCTGAGCAAGCAGGTCCTGTTCCTAAGATGCTGTATCTTGATTCCTCTGAGTCTGTATGTTCTCAGACAATCTGAGGAGATGACAATGTTTTCCATACTGTAACTCTGTCAGCCACTCTGTACCTGTCCTTCCCTGATGAACTGTTTGTTCATTTCCCACAGGGCTTGAAAATAATCGCTGGATCCTGTAGCAAAGGAGATGCAATGTGACTTATGGGAGGCTTCTGTCCTCTAAGGAGGACCCGGTAGTGAATGATCAAACCGATGCTTGTTAGCAGAGAAACCAGAGATGAGGAATAGAAATAGGCTTATAGCTACGGTCTCCAGTGAGATTTGGTGTCTCCCGAGGGGTCATGATCCCAGGTAAAGCGTGCTTAATAGTGCTATGTAAAGTGGTGTTGCCCACCTGCACAGAAGTCTCACTCTTAGGAACACTCAAAATTAAACACTCGTCCAATCTGCCATGCTATCACCTTGATCGATTGTTCCATCAGCCCTTACAGGGAGAGCACCAATCACAACACGTCATTTGTGTTGTTCGAGCTAGTCCTTCAGCCATCCCCTAGCCAGGCTGTCAGTGGCACCAGGCACCCGTTTGGCATAGAATCATAGAATATCAGGGTTGGAAGGGACCTCAGGAGGTCATCTAGTCCAACCCCCTGCTCAAAGCAGGACCAATTCCCAACTAAATCATCCCAGCCAGGGCTTTGTCAAGCCTGACCTTAAAAACCCCTAAGGAAGGAGATTCCACCACCTCCCTAGGTAACCCATTCCAGTGCTTCACCACCCTCCTAGTGAAAAAGTTTTTCCTAATATCCAACCTAAACCTCCCCCACTGCAACTTGAGACCATTACTCCTTGTTCTGTCATCTGCTACCACTAGTGGCATAGCGCACCCTAGCCCAGAACCGCTGCGTGATCCGCCAGACTCGGCCTCCCAAGTAGCTGGGATTACAGGCATGCGCTACCGCACCCAACCCGCCATGATATAACTCAGTAAAAAGTATGACCAGAGAGTTGTCATTTTCCTACTCCTGCAAGTTCTTGATTATTCAAGAATAAACTAGAGGATAAAACAGAGGAGATTTAGTTCATTTAATCTAGCTGTTTGCCAGGGGATAGCAGCTATGGCTCCATCCTCTACATGCTTATAACTAGAGTACTGATTCTACATAACCTCACAAAACACAAATTAAAAGCAGCTGTGGAATACAGCTTTGCTATAAACTAAATTGAAGAGGAAAACTCTTTTGAAACCTTAGCCTTAAAAGCATTAAGAGATCAAGTTCTGCTTTATGTAAGACTATGGTAACTGTCAGCAAGCTAAGCTCTGTATAATCACGGGTCAAGGAGCTAGGACATCAGAGAAATCTCCTGATTGCCCAGTTCTTGGTAGGAGCAAATGCAGGGTTGCCTACCAGCCGATCTGAAAGCAAACTGCTCATTATTATTGTTAGATGAGCAGTTTTAAATGCACTTCAGTTAACTTAGTTTTACAATTTTCTGTTTCATTCTGACGGAAGCGGATGGCCTCTTTGCTTACTTAGAGCATCAGTGGACTCATAGACTCATAGACTTTAAGGTCAGAAGGGACCATTATGGTCATCTAGTCTGACCTCCTGCATGATGCAGGCCACAAAAGCTGACCCACCCACTTTCCCTTAACTCAGCTGTTGAAGTCTCCAGATCGTGATTTAAAGACTTCAAGTGGCAGAGAATCCTCCAGCTTGCGACCCCTGCCCCATGCTGCGGAGGAAGGCGAAAAACCTCTTTCAGTCCTAAGGGACTGATCCTCAGCTGGTATAAGTTGCCTTCAGTGGAGCTATGACAACTCACATTAGGTGATGGTCTGCCCCAAAGTCTTTCCAGGATTGGAGAGCAATGTACTGGTTCTAACACGGGGCACAAATCTGCACCCATTGACGTGCAAGTAAAGCTTCCTTTGACTTCAGCAGTGCAGGGTCAGGCCTGTACACCCATGTGGGCAGATAACATCGGAAAAGCCTACTACCCCTGGGGGTGGGGGAGTGTAAACCTCTCACACCACACAACATGTTCTAGTGGCAGTGAGCAGGATTTGGCATCACTTCCCACCTGTGGAAGGGAGTGCTTCTGAGAAGGATATCTAGCCATCTGATGTTCGTTCAACCCTAGAGTGCAAGATTTTGTGAGCAGTGCTTCTATGAACAACTTGTAAGATGACAATACCTTTTGGCTTGGAGAGCGGCCAGTACAGTCACTAAAACAATTCTACGTTTTGACTATTTCCTTTTGTGAAGCAACTTAAGTTTTCCATCAGCACTGGGGCCTTCACATCTCCTAGTTTGCTTTGAAGGGCAAGAAAGGATTCCTCCCTACACAGTTGTTATTCCTCTTTGAAGAAGTGAAATGTGCAGTAAAAATGATGGAAAGTTGAAACAAGGACATTCAGCAGCTGAGTGGGACCAATGACATAGGACTCTATTTGCCAGCTTTCTTTTCCATACTGCAGCTTTTTTTCTAGGATTGATTTCAACTGGCAGTAATTCAGAATCTATTCAGTGTTACTTGATTAATCCTCAGATTTATCTAGCGCTAACTATAACCCCTTCCGCCTACAGTCCCCCTGTATTCTTACCTTTTCTGCAGTACTCCCTCATTCCTAGGCAGTCATTTCCCATTTTGTATGTGTGCAACTGATTTGTTTCTTCCTAAGTGGAGTATTTTGCATTTGTCCTTATTGAATTTCATCCTATTTACTTCAGACCATTTCTCCAGTTTGTCCAGATCATTCTGAAATTTAATCCTATCCTCCAAAGCACTTGCAACCCCTCCCATCTTGGTATTGTCCGCAAACATTATAAGTGTACTCTCTGTGCCATTTTCTAAATCATTGATGAAGATATTGAACAGAACCAGACCCAGAACTCATTCCTGTAGGATTTCACCTCCAGCTTGACTGTGAACTACTAACCACCATTACTCTTTGGTAATTACTCTCAGTTTTCCAACCAGTTATGCACCCAGCTTATGCACCCACCATCAAGGTTGTACTTCCCTAGTTTGTTTATGACATGGTCCTGTGAGACAGCATCAAAAGCCTTACTGAAGTCAAGATATACTACTGCTTCTCCCCATCCACAAGGCTTGTTACCTTGTCAAAAAAAGCTATTAGGTTGGTTTGACACAATTTGTTCTTGACAAATCCATGCTGACTGTTACTTAGCACTTTATTATCTTCCAGGTGATTGCAAATTGATTGCTTAATTATTTGCTCCATTATCTTTTTGATTACTGAAGTTAAGCTGACTAGGTAGTCTATAATTCCCTGGGTTGTCCTTATTCCCCCTTTTATAGATTGGCACAGCATTTGCCCTTTTCTAGTCCTCTAGAATCTCTCCTGTCTTTCATGACTTTTCAAAGATAATTGCTAATGGCTCAGATATCTTCTCCATCAGCTCCTTGAGTATTCCAAGATGTATTTCATCAGGCCCTGGTGACTTGAAGACATCATGGAACTGAACAATTCCCTCCTTATTCCCACCCCCACTCCTGGCAGGCCATGCTCACCATGACTGGGGCTGGAGAGCGCTGCTATGCATTGTGGCCTCGAGGGGGGATCCCCTCCACACCAGTGAAACAACTGACCCTGAGGAGGACGAGAAAGAAGAGGACTAAGTAGGACATGTTCAATAAGATCCTGCAAGACAGTGCTGCACTGGACTGTAAACAGAGGGCTTGGAGGGTGAATATGGCAGACAGCTTGGAGAAGGAAAGAGCCAACAGGAAAAAGCCCCAGGAAAAGGTGAGGGAAAAGCACCAGGACATAATGGGTCTTCTCAGGCAGAAAACACAAATCGACCAAACTCTTGTTGACCTGCAGGTCCAACCATCACGGGCTCGCCTCCCTTTGCAATCAATGGAGAAGTCCATTTTAGCTCCTTCCTGCACTCCCCAACATTCCATGTGGCATCAGAGCTGCATCCCTACCCCTACCACTCCATGGTGCGGGACTGTCAGGAGAACCGCAGTCACAAACACTGACCTGTGAGAGCCACAGCTGGTGTCTGTTAGGTAGGAGTGCACAGGAATGTTTTCTACCATTTTTAATTTTAAAGTTCTGTACCACTAAGTTATTTTTGAAGTTTGTGTTGTATTTGTTTTTTAATTGCACATTACATTGTGCACTGTTTTGGGTATGCAATAAACTTCTGGTTTTTTGGAAATACATTCCTCTTTATTACTTCTCAACATATACTGCAGAATGTGTAGCATTGCTCGAAGCACCCGCTACTAGTAATTGAACAGCGCCACCGAGCTCATGGGTTCAGTGAAGAACACAGTGTAATAATTATACATGTACAGCAAGCACCACATAATTCATAAGTGCATTAAGAGACAGTGTGATGTTCATAAATGTACACCAAGCACAACACAATTCCTAATAGCTCCCAAAACTTTAGGCCAGGTAGAGCACAATCCACCACATCACAGCACTGTGGCTGACCATTATAGTGCTCTTTGAAGGTCTTTCTCAGCTGCATAGATCCATGTTGAGCTCTTCTAATGGCCCTTTTGTCTGGCTGGTCAAACTCAGCAGACAGGCATTCCACCTCTGCTCTCCATTCCGACGGCAACTTCTCCCCCTTTGCCTCATGGATATTATGCAGTACACAACAGGCAGCTATAACCAGTGGGATATTTTGCTCACTGAGATCCAGTCTTGTGAGTAAACACCACCAGCATCCTTTTAATCTACCAAAAGCACCTTCAACTGTTATTCTACACCTGCTGAGTCGGTAGCTGAATCTTTCCTTGGAGCTGCCAAGGTGGCCAGTGTACGGCTCCATTAATCTAGGGAGCAAAGGGTAGGCTGGGTCCCTCAGAATTACTATTGGTATTTCAACATCGTCAATGGTAATCTGCCAGTCGGGAACGAATGTCCCTGTAATCCGCTTTCTGAACACTCCTGTGTTCTTAAAGATATGAGTGTCATGCACTTTCCCTGACCCGCCACATTGATAGGTGAAGCATCTCTAGTGATCCACCAGTGCTTGCATAGCCACAGAAAATTAGCCCTTTCTGTTGATGTATTCTGTGGCAAGGTGGGCTGGTGTCAGCCTTGGAATGTGTGTGCCATCTATCGCCCCACCCCAATTCAGTAACCCCATTTCTGCAGATCCATCCACTATGCCCTGCACATTGCTGAATGTCAAAGTCCTGTGTAGCAGGAGATGATTAATGGGCCCCACAGACTTGCATGGCAACGGCCCCACTGTGAATTTTCCAACTCCAACCCCACTGTCTAGTAGCAATTCAGTGTTGCAAGTTTCCATAGTGTGATCGCCACTTGCTTCTCAACTGTTAGTGCGGCGCTCATTCTAGTGTTCATGCGCTGGAGGGCTGGTGTGAGCTCAGCACACAGATCCAAGGATGTGGCCTTTCCCATCTGAAAGTTTTGCAGCTACTGCTCAGCATCCCAAATCTGATGTGATCCCACCAATCAGGGCTGGTTTCTTGGGCGCAGAAACTGCACTCCACTGTCTGCAACTGCTCCACGAATACCACTAACAACCTTAAATTGTTTTTTGCTATGGCCCTCAGCTATTTGCCCTCCAATAAATCATCATGGCCCTTGTTGCTGTGGCTCTTCATGCGGCTCTGCTAATACTGGATGATCATTCATCCTGTGTTTGCAATGTTCATGCCAGCAGTGCAGAGCTGAGAGCTTTGCAGGCACCATGCTTCTGTCAGAGATGGCAATCAGCAAAAATTGCTGCACGGGTTTGTGGGATTTTTTAAAAATGTGCAAAAATTATAGGATACGGATGGCATTATGGGATGGAGAATATTGCATGATGGGAACTTGCTCCCTTGCTCCCGGTGCAACTCATTTCTGCCACACCATGCATTGCCAAAATTTCTCAAAAGACAGTGCACTGGATGATGGCAAGTGGCACACTGGGATGCCTGCCCGGGGTGCACGGAACTGTGCATCGACACAAGCACTGGCCAGTATGTGCAGTACTGATGCAATGGCCAAGTGTGCATGCGCATGTGTGATTCATTAACTGCGGTGGCTTTAGGTTGACATAACTTGAGTCGACCAACATTTGTATAGTAGACATGGCCAACCTATCTACTTCTCTCTCTTTCTACACACACGATTACTGCAGAGTATTGGTTGACAGCACATTTACAAGGGTTCTCTGATCCGTATGAACCAGTGTTCTCTGTTTGATGCGATACGGTAAGGTGGTGATAAGAGGATGCTACAGGTTAAAGGTATGCACACAAATGAAAGAGCTGGCATTTCTCAGTTGCAAAGATGTCTGGATTGTACCATATAGGTAGAATCATCCTACTGACTCCTAACGTCATGAACCGCTGTAGGTGGTGTTCTTCTTTAAACTGAGATGCCCTTTCTGAAAGTGGCAGATTTGAAATCAATTCTTGATAGGATTTTTTCCTTCTTGATCTAGGATGGCCAATTTTAGAGTAGTACCATTTGCTTTCTTAAAGAGAGGCAGCTGGACTCCTGAAATCCTGATTTCTCTTGTAGTTTGTATTTCCAAGAAGGGACTTCTCGATGCACACTGAACAGGAGCATGCACTGTGAGCAGGCATTTTTGAACACTGAAGATATCTAGTCTCATGACCTACTTCCAACTTTTCCAAAGGATTAGTGGAAGCCCAATCTCGGTTCCAGGACAATTGGCCTTGCTAAGGAATGTGCTGTGTTCTTTCTTTACTATGGAGTGGCTCACATTGATCAATAATGATGGATAAACATATGCACTACTTTTCTAGTAGATATAAAAAGTGCTGTTGCCTTTTGAATGTTTAGTTTAGGGCCAGATTCTGCCATCCTTACTCACATTGACTAAGGCAGTGGTGGGCAACCTGCGGCCCGCGGGCCGCATGCGGCCCACTAGGTTAATCTTATTGCGGGCCACGAGGCATTTTGCTGACGTTCACTGTCTGCAGGCACAGCCACCTGCAGCTCCCAGGGGCCACGGTTTGCCGTTCCCGGCCAATGGGAGCTGAGGGACACGGTGGCCAGCAGGGATGTGCTGGGAGAAGGGGTGGAGTGGGGGTGGAGCCTGAGGTAGAGCCGGGGGTCGAGCACCCCCCCAGCACTATGTAAAGTCGGTGCCTGTGGTACTATTCACAACGTAGGGTGTTACTTGGTCTGAGTAAGGGTGGGCAGAATACACTCAGTGAGTTTTTAATAATATTGGTAGAAGAGAAGCATTACCTGTAGCTATAGTCTGAAAATCCTGAGCCAGCTCTTTGGCTGGTGTAAATGACATTGCTCCGTTAACTTCACTGAAGCCAACCAATTGAGGATCTGGCCCACTACATATATAGTTTCCCCCCACTAATTAAACTTTTGACATTATGAGTAGATTGCCAGCCTCAAGATTAGGATGGAAAACTATACATCCCTGGTGGTTTAGTGCATGAATTCTTTGATCAGCAGTAATAGCTTTTTAATCTGGCTATGTCCAAGTATAAAGATCATGCTGTCAAGGCACAGTATATCACATAACAATCTCCCTACTCTAAAGGGATATTTCCTGTTGGATGTGTCTATAGTCTAGAACAGAAGCGTTAATGCATGTTCAGAAACTAATCTAATATCAACAACAAATAGTAGTAAAATATTTTTTAAAGGTCAGCTTGGGGTCCCTTAGTGATACTCAAGCAGATACAGGCCCACATTAAAGCTGCCAAACCAGGACTAATGAACCAGACACTAAGCTGATGCAAAATCAACCTACCTCCATAAAATGGCAACATTCAATTATTGTTCATTATTAAACAATTCATCCATTAAATCTCCAGGGACGTATAGCGTTCCATCCAAATCTTGTGACTGGTTAACAGCTCATAATGTCAAGGGTTTAATGAGGAAAAAGTAGTGGGCCAGATCCTCAGCTAGTGTAGTAAACTGGTGTGGGGTTGAAGTCAATGGAGAGATGCCAATTTACACCAGAATGAGGATATGGGCCAGTGTATTCCTGAATTCAGGGCAGCCTGAGTATTGGCACAGCTCCTCTGCAAACCATGTGTGGAAATTGCTTTTGCCTGGAGAGTGTTAATCCCAGCAGGGATGGAGCATGAGGGGACAGGTGCATGTATTGAAATGCACAGCCCATTTCCCCGGATCCACCCTGCCGTACACCTTCAGTGGCCACAGCTCTGGAGGAATTTGCAGCGTGAGAACTCAAAAGATTGCAGCCCAGGATGCTTTGCTTTTCAGTTGATCACATATGTGCAAACCAAGGCCTACATTCAGCCCAGGGTGCTTCTCAGCAGCTGGGGTGACCTCATTGTTTCTAGTTTTCAACATGACTGACTGTCATGTTGGGGATACTGGTGCTGTTTGGTAACTCTTTGTGTATTCCTAATAGCACGTTTTACCCATCTGAGAGTAGATTCAACTGTATTTCCCTTGCATTTGATGTCATCTCCTTCCTCTCATTTTGTTCTGCTCCCTTGTTATGCAGATAGAGTGTTAATTACCTGATAATTTACTTCCGATAGTCAACACTCTTTGTCTTTATAGCAGAGTCATTTTGACAGTTTCCATAAACGGCTCTAATCATCTCCCTGATATATTGACACCAGCTTAATGGGTTTTTTTTCTGCCATATTTAGAATGTGTTTGAACCTCCCTGGAAGAAAAATTAGAGGCTGTTTCTCAGCAATGGCCCCCACTGGAGAATTAACCTTAACCTTTGCTCTCCTCACCTAAAATATTACATTAATTATAGAGAGCCAGATAAGTGGCTCTCAGGAGCAATTTGCACTTTAGTCATTCATTTCATGTAACCCTAAGATCTCACACTTGGAACAGATGTGTTTCATTGAATGGATTGGGTCAGTCTCCTGGATTGCCACTTCAGTTTCATTTTACTTTATCATGTCCCGCTTGTGCATGACAAGGAAGATTTGTAGTAGCGTTATTCCACACCTAGTAGTGACACTGTTTCAATAAAGAGACTTTTGGCTGTGGTGATATTTAAAATATCATGACAAACAATTAAAATACTAAAGAATAAAGGTAAAATTGGATGTACAATAAGGATTGAAAGTAGCAACTTTCTTCTTACGCTCCTGTTGACTGATTATCCAAAGTAATTGTTTGAACTAGAGATTAGATAAAGCTGGAAAGATAAGATCTGCCATCTAGGTTTTGAACTTTCTGAAGTTTGCAGAGACTGGATCTGTAACATTGCTTAAGGCTCATTCCTAATTTGCACAGTAAGTGTCTTCCTCCTAACTCATCTCCGCCTGCTTGATCCTGTAACGAAGTCATAACACTGACTGTGACAGCACAATCTACCACCCCGTCCCCATCACATGAGATCACAGTTGCAATGATGACCTTCTTGTAATAAGAGAAACTGGAAGGTGAAGAAGAACTCTCATTCAAATACAGTCAGTAAAAGAATCATATAGACATTAACAAAGTAAATTGTATTCTTTGTAATAAATGTTCCTTCTTAGCAAATTTGATCCAATAAAAAATTTCTCTTATGTGTTCTGTATGGTTGTTAGTGGTCAACAGAAAACACCTTCTAGTTTTGTTACTGAAAATAGTTGTCACTGAAGTCCTTATATAATGTAATAGTCTTAACTTTCTACATTGACTTTTTTTAAAGCACTGTAGGTTGACTGGGTCTGGTACTTGAAAGGTTTAGCACTGGATTAATACACTTTCTAGAGCAGGGGTCCGCAACCTTTCAGAAGTGATGTGCCGAGTCTTCATTTATTCACTCTAATTGAAGGTTTCGCGTACCAGTAATACATTTTAACGTTTTTAGAAGGTCTCTTTCTCTAAGTCTATAATATATAACTAAACTATTGTTGTATGTAAAGTAAATAAGGTTTTTAAAATGTTTAAGAAGCTTCATTTAAAATTAAATTAAAATGCAGAGCATCCCTGGACTGGTGGCCAGGACCCAGGCAGCGTGAGTGCCACTGAAAATCAGCTTGCGTGCCGCCTTTGGCACGCGTGCCATAGGTTGCCTACCCTTGTTCTAGACTGTCTTTTGAGAGCTCAAGGCGGTTTAAAAGCATTGCTGGAATAAGTGTCAAAACAGCCTTGTGAGGTGCATATTGTGTTTCACAGATGGGGAAACTGAGGCACATAAATTAAAGGCTCAATCTTGCAAGATGCTGAGCACTTAATAGGGTGTTGAGCACCCACAAATGAAATTGGTGGGAGTTGAGGGCACTTGGCACCTGATTGGAGTGTTTAGGCCTGAGCTCTAGTGATTTGCCGAAGGTCACACAAGTCTTGTCCTTTAACCAGTAATCCAGGTTTCTGCTAATCGTACATGCAGCCATTGCTGTTTCCACCAGTCCTCTGTTCAGTAGTATGAGTAACATGAAAGGTGGCACAAATACTACTAAATAATAATAGTGCAAACTTCAGCGATTTCAGTGACACAAACAAAATAAAGTGGATTTTTTGTGTAAGTAAAAATATTAAAAAACGCAGTGTTTGATGTTACATTCGTAGTTTAATAAATTGAGCTCAAGTTGCCAACATGACTAGGGAATAACATTGTCTAATGGGAGAACATCTGATTTAATCTCTCCTCTAATCAACATTCATTTACGATCTTTGAATTTTTTTTATGGCTTCTTATTTCTACTATTTACAGGGCTCCTGTAGTTAAAAAAATAAAATTAAACTACAGATGGTCTGCTTGTTGGCACAACTGTCTCACTTGTCTATTCTTATTTAGCTGCTCTTTGCTTAGTAAGGCATCATAAATAGGATGATTTGGATGGTCAGTAGTAATAAAATCGTTTTGTACATGTGGCCTTTTAGCTGAGGATCTCAAAACACTTTTTAAACGTGGAAACGGCGGTGCCACCAGGCTGAGTGACTTGCCCAAGCTCACCCAGTCAGTTGATAGCTGACTGATACTGCAGAGAACAGCGGAACAGATGGGGGCAGAGGCAGTCTGCCTTTTTCATTTGGGTTTGCCAATCAGCTAGAAGATACTTCAGTATTTATGGCAATTGACTGTGGTTAATTTTGACTTTGTGATTCTTCCTCTGTGTGTGTGCCTATAACATGTTTGAGATAAAGCTTTGTTGCAGACTATCAATCAGCCTAGGACAATGGGCAAAAGATCAGATTTAGACAGTGACGTTGAAACACTTTTAATAGTGGGGGTGCTGAAAGCCAGCCCCTTTACCCCTGTCCACGCTCCACCCCCCCTCCCCGGAGGTGGGGCTGAGAGCAGGGCTGTGTCTCCGGGAGAGGGGACCCAGACAGAGGTAAGGGGGCAGAGGCTGAGGCCACAGCTGGGGGTGGGTGCGGGGCCAGCAGCCTGGGCACGGGGCCAGCAGCAGAGCCCCGGGAGCAGGGCCAGGAGCCAGTGTGCAGGGCCGGGAGCATGGGGCTGGCATCCAGGACCTCTCCTGCAGATGCTGCAGAACCCCACACACCCCTAGTTCCCGCACCTCTGGATTTAGAACTCAAAGGGCCAGATTCTGCTCTGTTGCCTTGGTGTAACTCCATTGACATTAATGGAATTACTCTGCATTTGCACCAGTGTACCTGAAAGCAGAAGTGGCTCAAAAGTGCAAAAAAACCACCCCAATTCCACAGCTTCTTGTTGCTGACGTGCAGAGGTGATGCATGGGACGGGGGATGTGGGGTCACATGCCCTCCCCCCATTTGCTGCTTAGCTTGTACTGAGCATGCTCAGTAACACTGCTGAAGCTGGCTGCCCCCACTCTGCACCCCCCCATCAGCAGGGCTGGGTCATCTCTGTTGATGTGGCTTTGGTTTGTGTATATTACGGACTGGTGACACTGCAGAGCTCTCTAAAGCCAACAAATTAACCACTACTTTTTGTAACAACTTTTAGAATTCCTGCAGCAATGAATAAATGATGTATGAAAGAGAAAAGTCTTTCCACCTAGTGCACAAAAACTATGTGCAATCACTGCTGTACTGTATTCTGGGCTGTACTATTCTTTATTGACACTTCCTTTACAAAACAGAAAAAGTATAAATAATGTAATTACAATGCATGCAAAACAATAGACGTGGGTACAAGTAATCCTTCCTTTGTCCATACTTAAGCAGCCACAATTTCTAAGGGCAGAGTTAGTGTGTATGTTATATGTTGTATTAATCTCCAGTTGTAGTGTTCTTTGCATTAAAGCAAAAAGCTTGTGCTGAACTATCTTCTTTTTATGTAAAGATTACGTAACTGAAACCAGATCTTCACACTGCATGTATGGCAACAACTCACTCTGCTCTTCACTGGTAACATACAGCTTGCTCTGTGTCTGCAGTCCAGCCCCCACCCCTCCTTTTCAGTATGGAAAGAGACTCGGTTGACTTCTGCAGACACACCCTACAGCCTTCCACAACAGTAATTACCACTCAATGCAGCAATACCATGAGGAATGCTCTAAATTCTAAAGCCTGGTCTACACTTAAAATTGAGGTTGGCATAGCTATGGCACTCGGATGTGAAAAAGCCACACTCCTCAGCACTATAGCTATTCCAACCTAATCCTGGTGTAGATACAGCTAGGTCAACAGAGGAATGCTTCCATCGAGCTAGCCACCATCATTCGAAGAAGTGGAGTTCCTACAGTGATGGAAAAACCTCTTCCATTGCTGTAGGCTGTGTCTACACCATGGAGTTATGCTGGCATAGCTACGGCACCATAGCTATGCTGCTATAGTCCCCCGCGTGTAGACATGGCCTAAGACACAAACCAGAAACACTTTTTAAAAAAGAATGTTTAGGTAGCTGTGGGTCACTTTGTTATGTAAAAACAAGTCTTTCCTTTCCATCAGCAAATATGTGAGCACCTTGTAAATGTCCTCCCGGTCATTCTGATGAGCATGGATTAACTGGCTGGCTGGACAGACTCTCTGGAAACCAGGACAGAGGGAGGGGAGAAGAAAATAAAGAGACACATTCTTTGTTCTCAAATCCCACTCAGCCCTCTGCAAAAAATATAAATCTATGTCAACTCACTACCGGTGGGATTTTTCAAAACCACTCAGCTTTGGCCTAATTCTGCCTATTGAAATCAATGTGGAGATTGACCATTGACTTTGAAAGAGCAGTTTGGCCGGTGCTGAGCACTTTTGAAAATCCCACCCTAAATATCATCCTTATCGCTTCACTTTTCACAAGGCTTCTGACAAGTTTTTGAGACTTTAGTGTCCTTTGTCTGTCTGTTGCTGGATGAGAATTTGGCTGTCTCGAACTAAAATAGCATGTTCTGAATTTGTGACCTAGGAAACCAGTTCTGAACCAAATGAAAGGTTTTCTGCATTTTCTCCCTCTCTTTCCTAATAATAATACAAAATACCTGACACCCAAAGGGTCTAGGAGGTAGCTGGGAATTGCTGGCTTCTGATCATAAGTACTTTCCATGTGGGGCGAAGATCTTGCTGAGTCCTTGAGTGAAGTATGCCAGTCATGGCCTCAGCCTCATCCTTACAAGCACAGGGCCACACTCCCATGCAGTGGAGTCCTGGAGTGATTCTGTACCAGCTTCCATTGACCGTGGTTATCCTGAATGCTGATCCCGTCTGGCTATATGCCCTGGAGTCTGCCAAAGTCCTTCTTATAACCAGAATGACATTCACCACAACCATTGTGCTTTTCCTATGCTGCTCCTCCACCCCAAAAATATCCCCCACAACCTACCCCAAGCAGACCTTTTCTGTAACCCCAAAGCTGAGATGTGCTTAAGAGTTCATGGAGTCCACTAGGGACTTGCCAATCTAACCCAGAAGGTGCTGAGATGCTGTGGTGGTGAACGTTAGTACAAAACTCCACAGTCAAAGAGAGAGGAGAGACTGTGTGCTCTCAGCTGGAGATGCTTTTCCCTATGTCTACTTCTTTTCTGCATTTAGGGACTTCGCCCAAGGGAGGGGTGCTGCCTTTTGATAAGGGTGATTGGTCCTGCAACTTTTCTACACTTCAGTATTTTGCCATGATCCTCACAGAAATTAGGCTATATGGAGAATATCAAAACTATACAGACTCTTTGCATACTGGCTATGTTTTAATTACATACAGACACTCCAAATACACAGTTACCCGTTCCTGTTCTGCTTTTAGTTAGGACAATAATGCATTCCATATCACTTATGTTGTTTTAATTTTTTTAAGCGAGCCTCTCGTTTTCCAATTCTTTTTATAACATTGTCTGTGTTAGTGTAAGAATAATTCCAAGTTAAACTTTACTACAGATGTTTTGACACTTCTGGGTGAATATAAATAAAACTAGAGAAATGACGTTAATAGGAGCTCTTTTAGAAAATCTAACCATTTATTTAGATGCCTATATATATGGATTTAGGAGCCTAGCATTTTGCACCCAGTTTTTTGCACCTTCTCTGCACTGTGTCTACTTCAAACAGCTTTTTTTATTAAAAAATTTTTTAATCTAGAAAGGGCCCCATTGTACAGCACTTTGAGCAAACATAGGAAGACAATCCCTACCAAAAATGCTTACAGTCTAATTGTTTCCTTCTTAGCCCATCCTAATTTATATTGATTTGTGATCTAGAATCAACAACCAGACTTGTTCTGAACCAGTGAAAGTCTTAAAGTTTGATAGCTTGTGACCCTTTAGGGCTAGAAATGGGACTATTTATACAATCTGAAAGGGAACATTCTGAGGTTTCCAATAGAGAAAATCAGGGAAGGGCTTCAGGTATCAAACCTTAAAACCATATACATATTGTTATGTATGGAGGGGTGGTGGAACTACCTTGGGTAAATTTCAGAGAATGGACTCATGAGCATTAAGGCAGATTAGACATTGTGGGAAGAAATGAGTGAAATTGTGCCAATAGGCCATCCTTAAGATCTCCAAAACACTGCTAAAATAGTTCCTTCAATACAAAGGGGGTCCTATAAAGAATACATAATGGAGTGGTATAGTGGAGTGGTACGAGTTAAAGATTTTTTGGGGTTAAAGATTTTTATTAGCCCTCTTTTGGAACGAGTTGCACAACTCACTTGAGGTTTTGTCACTCCTGAGTAACAGGGCCATCCAAAATATATGCTAATAAACCCCTTTTATATATACTCCATTTCTTATAAAGCTAAATAAATAAAATCAGAAGTGCATGTTAGTGAAAGATCAGAGGAGAACCAGCAACCCACAAAGTGTGTACTCATATTTTATAGTATATATAAAAGTTGAAATGTTAGGCAATCTTAACCATAGACTTTGCACCCAGCTCTGCCTCTAATATATGTGTACATTGACACACATGTCTATGTATTATAATCTTTATGTATAACATATTCCCAAAGCATGTCTCTCTGATTCTGGGAATGGTACACTTTATGAACAAATGCTTCATATCCTCCTTTCTACAAGTGTTGCTTTTTCAGTTGTGCCACAGTTTGAATTTCATGCAGTTGTTTGTTTCTGGATTGAATTAAAAGACCAAAATATTCCTGGCATTTCTACAAGAGCTATGGTCTTGTCAAAAGGAGAACTGCAGATGGTAGAAAATGGTGATAAATTTCCATGCAAACCTTGTCCTTCATTCTCTATCCAGATGTTCTTTTCTACGTTGCTAACCATCGGGGCATCTCAGGTCCAGTTTGATTTCCTGCAATTGCTTGTCAAGGAAACAGCAGGATATAGCTTTGGGCATCTTTTGGGCAATGTTCTAGAAGAAAGCCTCAATGGGAAAATTGTCACTGTGAGACAGTTGGGATTTAGAACACTTTGTCGCTGAACTCATCTTCATGGAACAATTAATGTGGAACATGGTTGTCATCAGTTGTTTGGTAATCTGGTGTTTGGGATTAGTGGATGAGTGGAGGTTAGCAATCTATAAATCCTGGGGGGAAACACCAAAGAGGACATCACCTTGGAAAGAAGACCTTGAGAGAGAATGTACCCATTGAAGGAATGGTATAACTGAAGCATCTTTAAACTGGTGTAAGTGTTAAAGCAGTGGGAAGTGAAATTTGTTTGTATTTTTATCTATTATTAGTTGTGTGTGTGTGTGTGTATATAGATGTCCATTTTTGGTATATAGCTTGGGTTTTTGTTGTTCTTAGTGCTCTTGACTTTATTGTTATTGTATACATACATGTTCTCTGTTTTTTACTTTAGTGGACTTGCACATAAAGGAATAAATAACCACACTAAATGAATCCACGCAGAAACCATTCTACATTTTAATTCATATATGGGGGATCAGGGACTCCACTCAGGCTGGTTTGAACGGATGGAATCATAAAGGTGTACTTATGGAGGCTTTTTGCACATTACCAAAATGCTCTTAAGACCCCTTTGTTGTAGACATGTTCTGCACCTGCAGGAAATAGGTGTGTCATCTGCCAAAACCAAATTTTAAGGATTAGCGAATAACATTTTCTTGAAAAAGAGAGCTGACATTCTTAACCAAAATCATCGGTCTTTGAAGTCTCTGTAGTCTGTTTTCACTGGTTGTCTTTTTTAGTGAGCCTTTGAGTTTTACTCTTTGCAGGGGGGGGTTTGTTTTTATGGTATGCGCTTGTTTTTCCCCTAAAGGGTAAAAGACCCATTATTGCAAATAACTTCCTTAATTCCAGGGGACCAAGTTATCAATTATCTTTTGAGCACAGCCAGTTGCTCTATCTCACAGCTTCATCTGATGTTCCATCCCCGAGGATTATGAGACCTAAAGGAAATTCTCAGCTCAAGTGGTAAAGTTCATATCTTTTGGGTCAGAAGACATTGGGTCTGATTCCCCTCCTATTTAAACCAGTGTATTTTCATTTACTTCAATGGCATTTCTTTGGATTTACACTAGTGTAAGTGAGAAGAGAATCAAGCCCTCTAAGTTCTGTTCTTCATGCTACTCTGTACTCTTGAGCTGGTGACTGTTATCTGTTCGGATCCTCTTCTTAATTACTCTGGTTTCACATCACTATGAGTAACTCAATTGATTTCAGTAGACATACTCTGCATTCTCACCAGTGTGAGAGCAGAGCCAGGCCCTGTATGCATGCAACCAGAGATTCATTGGTTTGGTGTACTTATTTTTGACAATGTCGCAGAGGGCTTTAGAATAAATACACTTGGGGTGGAGAAGGAGGAAACAACCTATTGATTGGAGTATAAATCCTTCATCTTAATCCTGCAATCTCATATAGGAATGTAGATTTGACTATTCTTTACACCCTTGGAATGAGTGAGCGATGAACTTTGTTCTGCATGCTGTTTGGACTGGCAATCTAAGCCACTTTCAAATTCTGTGTGACCACAACCACAGACTTGCTGTCGACGCCTCCAGACAACAGAGAACAGGCCTCAGCCTGCGCAACTTCTTCATTAGTGCCGCTTGAAGCCATAATTATATAACATGAGAGCGTTCTTCTCTTGCCAGCAGACAGAGTTAATGCAAAAAAATCTTAGGTAATAATTTTAAAATATATTGTAGCTCCACTGTAAGCAGGATAGGATTGCATTTTTTATACACAAGCAACAGAAAAAAGTAAAATGTGGACATAAAAAAGGGTGATAACAGCTCTGTTTAGCCTTAAAAACAAATGTAGAGTCTAGTGACATTCCATTATTTAACATGTTTCTTTATCTTCTTAAAGCCCGAAGATATCCTTTCAATTTCCATGCTTCATTTATCTAGTTTAAGAGCAGATGACTAATTATGCTTCTATAAACCATGTTTCTCTTTGAAACTATAATCACTGTTACTTTATCAGACTTTTCCTTTTGTGATGTATTTTCAGAGCACTTAAAGTATTACTTGTTAGTTAAACAAAACGGGGAAGCTGATCTGACTGGTCATGAGGAGACCACAAGTTGGCTCAGGTTCAGAATGATTTATATCAGATGTGGTTGAAGATTCCACATAAAAATGAGTCCAGTGATCCTGGCTCAAATATCAGTGTGGCTTATTACCCATGTCATAACTGTTTTAGCTTTTGGATGAATACAACTGGCATTCGTCACTTTAAGGAAAGTGTTAAAGTACTGAGGTTTAGGGCACCTTTCCATGCTATTGGAGAGTAATCCTTGCAGGCCAGAACTGGAGTGCGTTGTCAAGGGACTGGATGAAAGCCCACTCTTTTGGCTCTATCCTGGAGAAATAGGTGGACAATGAAGGAATTAATCTAAGAGATAAAAATGACATAATAGGATAGCTATTTTATCTCTTTAAAAATCAGTGATTGTCACATGGAATGTGAGGGCTTAATACTAGTGACATCTAGGTCATCAGCATCATGACAAATCCCAAAGGGACATGACTGTCTTGCAAATCAAGCACCATCCAGATCAATCTCTGGCAAGGTGCTTAAGGTGGTTTGATTATATATTCGGTTTATGTCCATCCCTGGCAAACTTGTTGTACCACTGAAGCGTTTGGCACCCATACTCACCGGTCATGGAGCAGCATTCCTCGGTACGCATGCTTCAGAATTCGTTGATCTTCCATTCTTCGCAATGAAAACTGAAAATTTTGAAACTTCCCGCTGAAAGGAAATTCTGAAATTTTCATTTTGGGAAAAATCGAACAGTTCCAGTTTGATTCCTCCCCCGTGCCCTCAGAAGCCAGCTGCTTCTGTCCCCCTAGGGAATCCTTGGGCTATTCCTGCCGGCTATTCCTGGGCTATTCCAGTTGGAGGCCACCCACTGAGTCTCCCACCTAGGAATGGGGTGACTGGAAGCCCTGAGAGCCTTAACTACCTGGTGCTGCCAGGCTCTCTGCTGCAGTGTCAGGAGCTGAGCTGCAGTTAGAGCTTGGAGTCCCAGGCTTTCAGGCTCCCAGATCCATGGCAAGGAACCTGGAAGTCCTGGCCCGGTGGGTCTGCTGCAGACCCTGCAAGCCTGGAGTCCTCAGCTCATGGCATGGGCTCCTCCAGACCCTGGAAGCCCAGGTTCCACAGCAGCCCCTCAGGAAACCAGGGGCAGTGTTCTGTCAGAACCCTGCCGGCAAGTTAGCAAAAGTTCATTGAATGAGGAATGTTCCTGCTACACTTTTTGGGTGTGACGGACTGACATTTTCCAGTGAAACTCTGTTCTATATGCAGGCACAGTGATACAATCTTCCTTGTACGCTTGCACCAATGACCCTCAAACCTGATTTGACACATCCCTGCCATTACTGAACCCTGGTCTCCCTGGAGCAGAGACTTCCAATCATTCAAAGTTTGGCCTTATTGTGTTGTGGTTTTGGAATATGGATGAAAAGGGACTAGGATGAAACCACCAAACTCCTTTTCACTTGCGCTCTGGGCCAGGATTTGGAACATGGGACTCTACAGGGTATGTGGGCTTGATTCACTGCCAGTCTTCTATTAAGTCTTCTACTATTGGAATCTAGTTGGCAGATCCCAATGGTAGAACGCTTGCGTAGGAGGGCGTGGGGGGTTTCTTAAAGTGGCACAAGCAGCCCACATACCTCTCTCTCTCTCAGGGACCCAGCACTGGCCTGTCTAGTGGGTATGGCAGGAAGGGCCCTGGCCAGGGCAAAAGTAGATACACGTATTCAACAACTTACTGAGCAACCCTCTGAGGCTAATATGGGACTCTGGGCAATACTAAAGCTCCTCCCCTCTGGCAGAACCTATGGGGAGGGTGGCAGTGGTAATACATCCTACCCTTTCCCAGGGAGGACTCTCTCCTATGGCTTAGCTACCCTCCATGGGTGTAAATGGTGCAATTAGCATTCTGCTGATCCGATGAAGATGTAATTAACCCACAGAACTTGCTTTCACCAGATATTAATGAAGCAAACAACTTAGCAAAATAACAAACCATTACAGGATACACCAGTCACTCTAATAATTACAAGAGCTAGGCTTCCCATCAAAAGCTGATGTACTACTGGCATCGAGGAAAAATCCACCATGTCCAATCTCTTTGCCCAGTGTGAAATATTATTGTAGAATTGGCAGGTTTAATTGTAATATCCAGGAGGTCAGACTAGATGATCTAATGGTCTATTCTGGCCTTAGAATCTACAAATTATTGTTGGGTGTCTGAAAAAAACATAGGCTACTGTTGGAAAGATTGTGCCTAACTAGGTGGACAATTGCTGTATTCTGGTTTGGAAGTTACCAAACTCCTTTTTCCTTTATGCACTGAGCATCTTCGCCCACAGGGCCCTACAGCCTAAGTAAGTTATGCCCATAATTCCAAAAACTGTAATAATTTGAAGATGTTTTGCATTTAATAGTCTACATCCCAGGAGCTATTTCTCAGAGCAGTATCACATAAGGAGGAGTCACATAGTATATGGAGACAATGCGACTTGCAGCTCTAAATGAGCCAACAGCTTGGTTATGACAAAGGATTGGCAGGGTTATAATGACCAAAGGTTAATTTGGGTTTTGTCTGATAATGGCAAGCATCGCAGCTAGCAGTTGGTGACGTGCACTGCTGGCTGTTTGTGTCACAGTGAAGAGAATCCAAAACAAGGAAAAGAGGGACTAGCCACCAGAACGGGAACCATGAAACTGCTTACGGGTTCAGATTGCACAGGAGATAGAGGCAACACTTTCAGCATGCAATTAACGTATGCTACCTTATTATGGGAAACCTATAAAAACACATATTAGCACCCAAGTACCAAACAAATGATCGTCACCGCTATGGCTCTCACTTCACATTTCCAGTCAACACAGCACATCTCTGGACACCTGGCAAATTTTGCAGGCTTGATGCAGGTGAAACTTTCACTGACATCTGTAAGGTCCTGAATCAGGACTCCAGGATTTGCCCAATGTAAATAAATTGCCCAATGCCAGTGCGCTCAGTGGAAATGCACTGTAAAGACTTCCACAGTCTGGAGTTTAAAACTCAGGGTGGTATAACGCGAGGTATAATTAAGAAGCCAGAAACTTTCTGATGGTAGATCTCCCACTGGAAGTGAAAGTATCCTCATTTCCTCACCCCTCTGGATTATGACTCTTGGTAAAAAGTGCCGTTTCTTTTTGAGTGAACTTCCTCTGCTCTCATGGTACTTCAAGAACTTTTTTTTCTAAAATACTATGTTTTCATTCTTAATGTTCTTAGCTGGTATCATATAGATCCCCATACCCACTTCCCCTGCACCTTCAGAGATCAGGCTTCATCATGCTCCAATTGAAATCAGTGGTGGGCTTGCTATGGACTTTGCTATGGCATTTGGCTGCAATGGAGTTCCTCCCAGGTAAGGTCAGAATCAGTTCTATTGTCTGAGATGACATTGCTTAAACATCTCCTGTGTTTATCAGAAATAAGAAGTTTTAGTAAAGAAAAAGACACAAACAAGGCTTTTTAAAGATTAATTTACATCTAGCCAAAAAGTACCCTTGGTAAATCAAGAATGGTGTCCCTAGCCTCTTTTTGCGAGAAGCTGGGAATGAGCGACAGGGGATGGATCACTTGATGATTACCTGTTCTGTTCATTCCCTCTAGGGCACCTGGCGTTGGCCACTGTTGGAAGACAGGATACTGGGCTACATGGACCCTTGGTCTGACCCAGTAGGGCCATTCTTATGTAAGAATTAGAATTTAGGAAAATGGAATGGATACCTGATCGTTTTATAATACTTCAGCTTTGTTAAAATTATTTGAAAAACCTTAACTTTGCCAGAAGGCCTAGTATTCCCCCAAATGCTGACAACTTCATTTTTCTTTGGTCTCTGATCTATTGCATATTCTTGGATGTACTCTTGTCCTTTAAATCTCTCTTTTAAGCTGATGATTAAAAACACTTAAGCAACTTCCTCCTCCCTCCCCTCTTTCCTTCTCCTCACCTCCCAGTACTGGCATTCAAGATCCTTTTCAGAAATGTTTGAATACAAAACTACTTTTCTCACTAGATGAGCTTACATTACTCATTGTTCAGATTACTGGTCCAAAGGTGTTTCTTTCTAACTTTCATCACTGATACTTCTGATGAAAACATTTATTATGTGTGCAACTCATATTAACTTGCCAGAGTGGTAATGAAGTTTGTTAAACTTATTTCTTGGTAATAAAATCCAATTAGTATATGAAGGCTGCCTAAAGATGCATTTAAAGGAACACAGTCAATTTTAAAACTCACATTTCAATTTGAAAATTGTATCCTGAATATTGTTACAAGTAACTCTAAAACTCCTGTAACAGTGATCAGAGAAAACAAATGGTCTTGTCTATTTTTTCAGTTTGTTTTCAGTGTGTTTTGACAGCACTTCACATGTGTAGTTCATGTCTCTGTTTTGCTGAGGGTGCTGCACTCTTCCCAGACCATGCAAGAGGGTCCATGTTGTTTTGTTTGTGCAGTGCCTAGTACAGTGGGGTTCTGGTCCACGACTAGGGTTCCTAGGTGCTACAATGATGCGAATAATTAGTAGTAATACTAGGAACAGCAGCAGCAGAACTGAAACAGAAGGCAAACTGGCAGAAAGCAGGGATGGGTACAAAGAAAGCCAATGTGGCAGAGGAGAGATTGAGATGGAGAAACACTTCCTAAACGTCCCCAAAACCAGGACGTGTGAGAGAGTTTCTCAGCCTATCAGGAATCCTAAAAGATTCCCCCACAAAGTGATGAGGAAAAACTGTGCCTGATCCTGGGAGAAAAAGGAGATGTCAGAAATGGCATTGTGCTGCATAGCACAGGCACTAATGATAAAGGGACACACAAAGTGTAACCCTGTGACCAGAGTAGGTCATACCTGCTTCTGACAGGTTACCTGAGGGGAGAGGCCTGTCTCTTTCTTTGGCAACGCTGGAGAGCTCATCACGCCAATAAAGTTTCATGGAATGGAAAGAAGGGTTTGGGTGAAGAAACGGGCCTTAGCATGTAGGGTGGTATTGCTCTTGGAGCCCAATCAAAAGTCCTTCTAAATATCAACTAGGAGCTGAAAAACACTGGCCCACACCACGCAGTTTCTTAAAGCATTTTATTTAAAGTAGTACATGCTATTTAAAGGGAGCTCTGATAGAACATTGAATTTCAAAATCTTTGTCAATTTCCAGACAGTCAGCTTGACTAGAGTCATTCTGAGTGCTTTACCCAGTTCAGATCCTGTTTTGGACCCAGGATGTAGTATTTTATCCTGCTCCTATAGAAACCAAAGGCAAAACTTTATCTGAGTTCTAACGGGGCAGGATGAGGCTCACAATGAGTTATACTGGCTATATGGCTTTTCTGGCTTGTGCTTTTTTCCATGGCCTTGATGTGATGAATGAATGTTATTTTCTGCTCTGACCCAGAGACTTGTCCATCTAAGCTGTGAAGTGAGCTTTCTAACAGTGATTACTTTCATTGAGCTAAAATGGATAATTCATGAGAATGGTCTGTCTGTCTGTGATGTGTCTCCTCCATATTTTGCTGAGAATAAAAGAGTGGGCTGTTCATCAGAGCAAGGCTCAGTGAAGACACACACCAAACTATGGTCAGGGGGCCACAACTTCATTAAAATAATTTAGCAAAACTATGCCTACAGGCCTCATGTCCTGGCAGCAGTGGAAAGGGGAGGAAGTGACAGCAGCCCAGAGCTGTAATCAGCCTCTTCCCCTTCTTGGGCACTTGAATTCTGAGCAATCCAAATTTTAGCAGGTCTGAATAATCCCCCAAATCAAGTGAGCCTACATCATCCTACAGCCTATCTAGGGCCATGGTATCTTACATGTTGCTGGATTGGGAAACCACTGAACTTTCCAAAGTGATCTTGAGGGGTCCCATGATTACAATCCCCATCACTGTGGGAAGATGAGTTAATGTGTATTCAGTATGAATGGTGGGTGTCCCATCATTCCAGAGGATCCAACCACCTTTCCAGCAATTAATGTAAACAACTACCTGGATTCTAACCTTGCTGCCATCACCCATTGACACAGAAACCAGCCAATTTTCAATCCACATTGTGATGTCCAGATTAAAGAGATTGAAGCCAGCAGTAGACGGTCCTGACTCTCTTATACAATGTAATACCCTCCCTGCCAAAATAAAATAATAATGCACCAAATCCCTTCTGCTCCTGACTGATATCCTTTCTGGCATCGTCTGATCTTGAGGTCTCTTGTGCCTGTCCACACCAGCTCAAGAGACTTGGACCATACTGATATATTCACAAGGAAAACTGTTTCAATGTGTAACCCACCAGTGAGTGTGTGTTACAGCTCTCCCTCTGTGCTGAATCACAGAGAACTCAAGTTATTGCTGCCCACAGCTATAAAAACTTGGCTCTATAGCTCAAGTTATAGGAGTTGTGCTTTTAGCTCTGGAGGTCCTGGGGTCAATCCACGGTGTGTCAGCCAAGAGGAAGGCTGCTGTCACAAATGCATTTAGCTGACATGAATACTTTAACTCGTGTCCATGATCAAATCATTACATTCAGATGAATGATGAGGGCAGTGGGGAGAGGAGGGAATATGTCATTGTTAGAACTTGCTATGCGGGGTGTTGGTGGATCCCAGTGCACCAGCCATACCACAGGAGCTGGCGTCTGACCCAAGGGCAGCCAAGCTGTGATCGTTGATGTCTAGTGATCCCATTGAAACCCAACCTCTAAACTGTGGATGAGACTGCCAGCAATGTCCCTGTCAAATACAGCTGAGAGACAACAACACAGAGGCAATGTGGCCATGGTCACGGAATGAGGGACAGAGGAAGAAACCTAGAAATGGTGGGAAGCACATAGTATTAGAAAAGGCCCTAGAAAAAAATGTACCAATAGATACTGCCCCTCTTTAAGAATTTCACTTGTGTGCATTTTTAGCATTGTTCCAAACCTTTACTTCCACACACAAGAGGGTGTGGGGGCTAGGTACCCTTCCAACATGAGTTGTGTTACCAGGCCCAGGTTAGCTGGAAGGGTGGGTAAATGCACTAGGGAGCCATTTATCACATGGCTGAGGAAGGGGAAGGTAGAGAAGGAGCAAGATCTGGCTACCTGCAGCAAAGAAGAGATGGTTGAGGCGAACAGTATGAACATGCCTGCATGGCCCTTGCAAGGGGAGAAAGAGAGTCTTGAGCTGCATGAAGCATAGCTAAGGGTGAAGAGCTGGGATAAGGCTGAGCAGGCAGGATACGCAGCAGCAGCTGTGGGGTAAAAGCAAAAAAAACCGTGCTTTTGCCTCTTTTATAGGTGGCCTAATCCAGCGGTTTATCTTGCTGCTTGACAGAGGCACTGGGAATGACCAGTAGCAGCCTCCCTTACAGGGAGCTCCTCACTGACTAGTGAGTGTTGCAATGCTATCTGGGGATTGGTTTCGTCCCTAGGACTCTGTTCTTACAATCCAGCACTAGCTTTGTTGGCTGGTGCTCTGTACGGTTTAGAATTCCCCTCCTTGTGTATAAATCACAACTGAAAATATTAACATATTTTGTAGTGGGTTATAAATAATTCTGTGCAGTGAATGAGGCAGGGCTCCTGTAGAAAAAATAGCATGTGATCATGTAATTAAAGACTGTCATAATATATATACACATGGGGGCCAAATTAAGGTTACACAGGCAACCTTAACTGGGAAATTTAACTTTTTAGTGCTTGACTTTGCAACCTTCATGTTTTTTTAGTGGTCACAGGGTGATTGGCCCCTTTTTTAAGGGGGAACAGAGGTCCAGTGCACCTTTGACTCATCAGCCACCTCCGACTTTGGTTTAAGAGAAGGCACCAGGGCCATATAAAAAGGGAGAGAGGAAAGGAGCAGGTCAGAGCTGCTTGAGGATGAAAGGAGAGACCTAGAGACTGGCCCTTTTTATTAATCAGGTGCAGCTGTGGGTGGGGAACTGACATTCCCTGGAAAAACCTGTACTGTCAATAAGGAAGGGGGCATTGTGGCTGTGAGAGCTGGAGTGCCTGTCCCTTTGGAGGTGAGGCAGTAGGAACCTGGGGGGGAGGAAAGGCCTGCAGAGAAAAAGCCCCAGGAGGTGAAGCTCAGCTGAGAGAGCAAGAAAGAATCCTTCAAGAAGCCCTGAAGCAGGAAGGCGAGGGGAAGGAAACTCTCCTGAGCATAGGTGCTAGAACTAGGGGATTGGGTGGTGCTGCTGCACCCCCTGGCTTGAAGTGGTTTCCATTATATACAGGTTCAATGGCTCTCAGCACCCCCACTATACAAATTGTTCCAGCGCCCCTGCCCCTGAGATGCCCCAGAATGAGCCAAGGAATGGGGTTTGTGGGGTTCTTTTTGCCTCTGTCTGGAAAACTGGAAAGATTCTGTGTGTGGCAGTGGGTCCTTCGTGGGCTGGGCCAAGCCAGCACCTGACAGTTGTGTGGTGTCACTGTAAAATATAGATTAGTAATATCTTTCCACTCTACTTGTAGATGTTACATTTGGTGATTACATTTGGCTTTCAGAACATCACACTCCAAAATAGAATGTCTTTTGTCAGAAACAACATCTCTTGTTTAAAAGACTGAAAATTAGCTTTTCCAGGGGCTCTGCTTTTCCTGCTTCTGGAGTGAGTAGTTCATATTTGAGTTTGGAGAACGTTATGTCATATTCTGACACACCTGCTTGTATTTTAACCCTTCTGCAACACCCCCATCTCTTGAAAAGGAGCAAAGATTTGCTAGGTAATTCTCTTGGGTAGAGGGGGGAAAAGACCTGACATTTGTTTTTCTTCATATGAATATTTCGCTAGTGCTCACACTGCAGCAGAAATGTGCTGGTCTAGAAGAGGGGAGTAAACGTGTCACTTTACCAGAGTATATTATTATTACTGTGGTAGCCCCCAAAGCCCCAGCCAGGATTAGAGCCTGCAGGGGCTGGGCACTGTACAGACATCTAGGCAGATGCGGTCCCTATCCCTAAGGCTTTACAATGCAGGGGCCTGATTATGCAACGAGCTCTGCTCTGACCTAGGTTACAACCTGCAGCAGCTAAAAGATACATTAATCCACTCTAACTTTCCTTACCACACCCACTAAAAAACATCTCTCTAGTCAGTGTCAGGTCCATTTTTAAAGGGGCCCCAGCAGCAAAGGACACGCCAGAGGGTTTTATTTTTCAGTGGTGCCTCACTCACACACACTCCTGCCTTTCTGCCTTGGGAGACTTCAGGAGCTTTCCTTCCCCCTCCCCGCACACATCTTCAAACGGATGTTTTCCGACCTGCTGCCAAGCTGCAAATCGGTCCCAGCCCGGCCTCCCCCGCGCTGGTAAAAATCCCCTTTCCCCTGGAGGCATTGGCCGCGCTCCCGCCTGCCCCCAGCCTGGGGCGCCTGCAGTGACTCCCTGTGGTGGAGAGGGGCGATGTCAGTCTCTCCTCCACCTCGTCCCTCCCGCCTCCTCCCCCAGGCTTTCGGCCGATTCCGCTCTCCGGGTTTTCCGCCCGTCCTGTTGCAATCCCCCACCTCTCGGAGCGGCCAGCGCCGTGTGCGAGCGAGGCGGGGAGCTCACCGCCAGGGCAGCTGATGCTCAGAGGAGCGGAGAGCGGGGCTGGGCGCCGGTGACTTCCCCCAGCTGAGGGAGCCGCTCGCAGGCAGAGGACGCCGCCCGTGGCGCGCACCATGGGGGACGCCTGGCCGGCCGGTGCCGGCTGTTAGCAAGTGAAAGCGGAGTCGGGAGAGCGCAGCAGCCCGGCGTGCGGGGCTCGCTGGGCGGCGGGGGCTGGGGAGGGCAGAGCGCTGCCGCGATCCGCGCGTGTGTGTGTGTGGCTGGCCGGCCGGCGAGCCCCGGGAGCGGCGATGCCCTTCGCCAAGCGGATCGTGGAGCCCCAGTGGCTGTGCCGGCAGCAGCCGGCCGCCTCGCTGCTGGAGGAGAGTTTGGGCTGCCCCGAGCCCCGGGACCAGCCGCACCCGCAGCCCGAGCCGGAGGAGGCTGCCGCCGTGGTGCCCGCGGAGGGGAAGGAGGCTGCGGCGGTGCTGACGATGCTGGATCTCTGCTCGGTCAGTAACGGGGCCCTGGCCCGGATCCTCCGGCAGCTGTCCGACGTGGCCCGGCACGCCTGCACCCTCTTCCAGGAGATCGAGACGGAGCTGCAGCTGGCCCAGCGCAGGGTGCGGGCGCTGCACGGCAAGATCAGCGGTGTGCAGGGGGTGCTGCGCAGCCTGGATCCCAAGCAGGAGGCAGTGCGTGAGTAGCCAGCCGCGCCTCGCTCCCCCCCCCCCCGGGGGGGACGCTAAGCCTTGTGTGTGGGGGGCTCTGTGTGTGTGATCGCCTGGAAGTGAAGCCGGGGGGCAGCCGGAGGAGATGGGCTCTGTCCGGGGCGCCTGGAAGGGGGAGAGGGTTTGGGCGAGAAAAGTTGGTGCTTTAACAAATGAAACCAGGACGGACTTGCTGAGCTGTGAAGCTGAATGAATCGGTGGGGCGCGGGGGGGGCGCACGCATTTCCTAGACCCTCATCCCAGCTTCGCCCTGCTCCTCCTGGCTGCATCGCCGCCTGAAAAGAAACCAGCCGCTCTGCGAAATGGCCCGAAGTCCCTACCCCTGTCTGGGGGCAGAGGCGACGGGTGTTTGCAGGCTGGATCTGCCGGGCGGGGGGGACGGCAGGTGACCTGGCTGTAAAGTTTGGAGGTTCTGAAATGGACCGCTGATTTCAAGGGCGAGAGCATGTGTTTGGCTCGGGAGCGCGGTTGCTTGTTCAACCTGGTGGGTGGTATGGGATGATCCACCAATCGCCTCCTCACCCATCCTAGCCCTGGGCTCGCCATCCCAGCCTCGCTCAGGAGTAGCTGCCTAGAATAAATGAGACCCGGCCGCTTGCGGTGCTGCCAGGCATTGACTATGTGACTGCAGGCACCAGCTGGAGTTGGGTTACGCTTCTCTTGAATTCCTCACGATGAGTAAATACCTGCTCAAGGGGCTGGAAGGTGTGTGGCAAAAAGAGGGGGCCAGGGAGGGGGAAAGAGCCTTGCTTTTAGCTGCGGGGATGAAAATGCGTGAATTCGTCAGGCTTGTACTTTCCCCAGCGTTCAGGTCAGGCAGACTCACTTGATTTGGTGATATTGACCAGTGTCAAAGAGACAGCTCCCCAACCAGGTTGTTTCCGAGTGAATTTATAAACAAACCAATGCGGATCAATATGTTCCTGGGCGCAGTGTGTGCAACCAGACCATTTCAATAACAAGAAAGATGATGTCAGTGGTTTCTGACTTACATAAGAAGCTTCCTGACTAGAATTTCTGGGACTGCATAGTCAACAGCGAAGGATTTGACAGGGGATGTTGCGAAGGCCAAAACTATAACTGGGTTCAAAACAAAATTAGATAAGTTAATGGAGGATAGGTCCATCAATGGCTATTAGCCAAGATGGTCAGGGATGCAATCCCATGCTCTGGTTTCCCTGAACCTCTGACTGCCACATGGTGGGACTGGACCACAGAGCATGGATCACTTGATAATTACCCTGTTCTGTTCATTCCCTCTGAAGCATCTGGTACTGGCCACTGTCAGAAGACAGGATACTGGGCTAGATGGATGATTGGTCTGACCCAGTATGGCTGCTCTTATGACAGAGGAGATGCTGCAGAATTTATACAAAGGTGCCCCGGGGATTTTTTCCCGGGAATTTCTGATACTTTTCCAACCCCAACCTTCATTTATCCCCTCCCCCCGCCAGTGAAAATTTCCCTTATCCTTAAGAATATTCCTGACATCCTGCTTAAAATTCTAAGCCCTTAAGTAGAAATAATAAAAATGATAAATCTGTAGGCAGTTTTCAGGGCCATAAAGTCGTGAAGTTTGAGGAGTGACTTTTGTTTTGAAGAGCAACCCTGAGGAATCCTGAAAAAAATTAGATCTGTTGTGGTCAAGGCAATATTATACTGTTGTTATTAGCAATGAGTGCTTTAATCCTGCTTCCTCTCCAGTCAAAAGCAGTGATAGGCTCTGTACTTCTAACAGCTGTTAATATCTTCAGAATGTGGCTTACGTTAACAATGATTGAATATAACCATTTTCAGACTCTTAGTGATGCGTACATTTCCCAAATATGTGTGAATATGTATTTTTCTTAGGTAAGATTTCTGTCTCAAACTCTGAACTAACACAGTAAAATATATTCAGTCCTTTTCTTCTCTTGCTATCTGTATAAGAGCACTTCTCAGCGAGAAACACGGGGATAGATTTTGCTCTGTTATTCCAGTATGAATCCAGAGTAGCTGCACCAAGTTCAGTGAAGTTACTCCAGTTTATATGGGCTAAATGAGGCTGAAATATTGTCAGTCTTTTAAAAAGATATTTGGAAATGAACATGACATTTTAAAATTCGTTGTCTGATTGTTCCTCTCTCTCACTCCTGTGTAAAGTTGGAATTAGCCCCCTTTTGAGTCAATGAACTTTTTGCAGTGATGGTGAACAAAAGCCTGCCATAGGTATTCAAAACAGATATTTAGGATGAGATGCTCAGCTACAGCTAGAGTAAATCAGTGTAGCACCATACGGACTTCAGTGGATTTATACTGATATACACCAGCTGAGGATCTGGCCCATGATGATGAGAGAAGGTTTTCTGTTTCAGAGTGAGTACTAATGTATAACTGGAGTGGTTTTTTTGCTTTGATTAGAAATGTGTGGTGTGAAAGAGGATTGTGTGATGAAAGGAGGGGACCAAGTGAGGAAACTAAACCTCTTTGGGCCACATTCTGCTCTCATTTATACCAGTATAAACCCACAGTAACTACATTGAGATCAGAGGAATTACTCTAGATTTATAGTAGTGTGAGAGCCGGATCTAGCCCTGTCAGTGTTTTTTCCCCCCCTCTCTTCCCTCCCCCATGGATTGCATTTATGCAGTTTGTATGCAAATTACAGTATGACACACTGATGTTACATTAGTGTAACTCCATGACCTTCATTAGAGTGTCTGGATTTACCCAAGTGTTGATAAAAAGCAGAATGTGGCTTTTTACCCACATTTTAATAGTGCCAGGAGCTAAATGTTCAGCTTTTTTGGAGGGGAAAGACTTTGCTGATTCTCTCTCCTCACTTCCCCATTCATACACACCCACACCTGGATAGTGAAGCTGTAGAGATCCCCTGGATGACTAGATCATGTGAATGCTCTTCTGGAGGATCCCAGGGACAATGTCCTTACTTCTCATATGTATATACTGTGTCACCATCGACACAGCTACTCATACCTATGTCCCATCTCTCCATATTCATGTACTAGTACCACATATCTTCCCTCCACCCCCCCTGTATATCCAGTGTATGGTTCACAGACTAATTCACATTACACATTAAAGCACACATCCCATCCTACAGTGCATGAAGATAGCACGTCCAGTTTTTCCATCCACAGACCCTTCCTCATTCATTAGTACTATAGGCAATATGCAATTGTTTTTAAACATGGTGGACCAAACTCATCCTTGATATTATTTCACTCAACTCAATGGATGAATTTGGCTCAACTCCATTGAAATCAATGGAGTAATAACAAGGTTGAATTTGGCCCAGTACTTTTAGCATATCAGGGTGTTGGCCATGTTTGCTGAGATGCTGTGCAATATGGTATTAGAATCGCAGATCAAGTACACTTTTAAAAGACTGTTATGTTTAAAAGTATTAGTCTGTCTTGCTACTGTACAAACACTTGGTGTAATAACACCGCTAATCGCAGCACAATGATTTGCGAATAATACTGTCCTATTATTAGGCTGCTGGCAGAGGTGCTCAAAACATTGAGCAGTGAAGTTTCAGGACCTTTTTCTCTCTTTCCTAATGAACCAACCAGATTTCATTATGAAGACATTTAGATAATGGGCCAAATCCATCTCTGGAGTATTCCTATTGAAGTCAATAACTATATCAGGTTGTCATTTGACCCAATATATTGACAAGTCAGGTCACCACTGTTGAGGAATCAAAAAGATGAATGGTGCTGTAAAGGGAAAAGTCTCTTAAAACTAGTGTATAATAGCACTGTATATAGGTATTACAGAAAGTAATATTTTACATATTTTATACATTATTGTCATAAAATATTTGACTAGGGATCGAAAGTCACAGCAGAAAATTTCAAGGACTATATTAGAAGGGACATTTTGTTGGCTTTTATAATAATGCATATCCCCAGTTCTGCAATCTTCTTTGGGCCTTAACTTCTTTGTCTCAGGGTCATTGTTATCTGACTAATAAAGACCTCAGGATTGTTGGGGTTTTTTTTGTTTTTAAATTTAGCTTGAGCTTTTCTGCTGTGCAGCTGCAATTTTCCTCTCACTTCTGCTTAGAAATGGGGATTGGGAAATTTACCAAGGACCTGTTAGCTAGAGGAATAAACTAGAAATGATGCCCTTCGGCCAACATCTAGGTTCAAGGGAAAGATTGTCCCTTTCTCCCCACCCCATCCCTAAACACCCCCACTTCACTACTAGGATTCCTATCATATTCCAGTTCCTGGATCCTGGTTAACTTTCCATCTTTCATGTATGTCTCTGGTTAATAGGGGTCTAAGAAGTTTGAATCCTATCCTACCCTACTGGTGGAAGACAGGAAAGAGCTTTCTCTTTTCCTTCCCTGTCATTCCAAAGTTGGCTATTCTCTACCCTTCTCTCGCTCTCAATTTTTTTTGTCCTACTGCACCAAAAATTGCTGCTGCTGCTAGAGTTTTCCAAAACAAAAACAAGGTGATAGTGACACAGTTCCTGACAGTCTTATTATTGCCTACAGCTTTCTGAATAATAGCAATGAAACTGCTGAGACTCTTATTAGTTTTACTGTTGTTGTTTATTGAGAAAGCTGTGAGCATCAGTAGAAGCACAAGATCTGTCTGCAGATTCAGGAAAGCAGCAAGGCATCTGTTCATATCTGGAAAAGTTACTTCATAATCACAAGGGCTACAGATGTAACACTTTTTAAAGGAAAGCTTCAATTTTGCAGAAATTGATGATGTAGGCCACCCTACTGGCCAGGGAAGATTTACTAGTAACCAGCGTTGAGTAGGCAGTAGAGTTTTAAAGTCCTGTAATCTCTGAGAATTCTGTAATTGCTGAGTTTTTATTTTTTTAAAAAGCATAAATATTTTATTGAAAATCGAACATCTTTTACAAGTTTAATCTACGAGAGTAGTGCCTCACTTTTTCCTTCTGCGTTTTGCTATATAGCCAGGTTCAGTGCTGTAGCTACCAAGGAACAAGGGAACGCCTTGTGTTACTATGCTTTTCACAAGTTCCTGGGAGCAGCTCTAGAGTGCTACAAGGAGTTTCTTCACTACTTTGGTATTTGTTCCTTTAAAGGGACAGTATCAAGATAAAAAATAATATCTTAAATTCTTTACTTGCAAATTTACTGAGTCATTTATGACCTATGCTTATGCAGCTTATTCATTACGTTTAACTTGGCTTGGTCACTGGAAATTGACTGGTTAGTTTCACTTTTGCTTTTTGTCAGTTTCACTCTTTTCCCATGTGTTGGTGGAATGCTGCTGAGTATGGGTTTCCAGCACCGCAATGACATGTTTAATCCACAGTGATGATCTGCATGCTCCTTCCCCCACACCACCACCATTGTTTTTTTACAATACCTTTTATTTAGATCTGAAGTGAAGATGATGATAGTGTCTCCTCATTTTATTATGTTGAAGTCCCAATTACTGCTGAAATGGAATCTGTAAAGAATCCCCTAAATGAAGTTGTCCTAGAGAGCTTCAGAACGGATATGGTTTGCTTCATCAGAAACCCCAGCCTCTTTAAGGATGGGTGTTTCTTTAAAGTAACTTTGGGTGCATCCTTTTAAACCATTGAAAAAGCAACAAATAATAACTATATTTTGTCTTTTGTGAGGTTGAGACAAATGAATTTAGTTAGACTGCAACTCCTTTCTGTGCTCTTCCTATTGTGCTGAGGCATGATAGGGGATAACGAATGGATGACCATCCTGTGTCTTGTATTGCTTCCAATACCAGTAGCCACGATAAAGAATAGATTTTCAGCTGTCCTTAATTCTGTACTCCAATGCTTTTCTGAGTTCAAGACAAACCTGAAACAGCTGAATGTAGGGTTTTATGTTTTGTTTTTTTGTGCTTTAGGAAAAGCACATTGTTGCAATCTAAGGTATGTGAGGTAGAACAGAGCCTCAATGACTCTCTCTCTCTTTTTATTTTATTTAAATCATATGAACTAGAAACAGTCTGGGGCCCATAGAAAAACCTGGAAAGAAAAATTGTGCATTGGATGTGAAACCAATGCCTTCAATATAATGTCTTTCTCTCACACTCAAAAACAGTGAATAATAGAGCACAGTTCTTTGTCCTTCTGGAAATGGACAAGATTTCTGTCTCTTTATCAGTTACCTTATTTTTTTAAGTATCAGAGGGGTAGCCGTGTTTAGTCTGGATTAGTAAAAAGCGACAGAGCCCTGTGGCACCTTATAGACTAACAGACGTATATGCTCCAATACGTCTGTTAGTCTATAACAGGGGTCGGCAACCTTTCAGAAGGGGTGTGCTGAGTCTTCATTTATTCACTCTAATTTAAGGTTTCGTGTGCCGGTAATACATTTTAACATTTTTAGAAGGTTTCCTTCTATAAGTCTATACTATATAACTAAACTATTGTTGTATGTAAAGTAAATAAGGTTTTTAAAATGTTTAAGAAGCTTCATTTAAAATTAAATTAAAATGCAGAGCCCCCCGGACCGGTGGCCAGGACCTGGGTAGTGTGAGTGCCACTGAAAATCAGCTCGCGTGCCGCCTTTGGCACGTGTGCCATAGGTTGCCTACCCCTGGTCTATAAGGTGCCACAGGACTCTTTGTCTTATTTTTTTTAGAAGACTTTTCTCTATGGCACTCTTGAGTGCAGTTCTTCAATTAATGCAACATGATCCAACATTATGTATTTCAGTTGATTTCTCTTGTGGTGTGGGAAAGCAGGAGAGTTCCCCCACTGCTCTGCTTTTTATAGGATTGGAGGGCTGATGTCAAATGAGCGGGGACTGTGGGATTTGGAGAACTGAAATGTTGGTTTGCTTGTTTGTTTTTTGCTAGCATTGGAACAATTAAAAAATGGAAGAGGAAAACCACGGGGTAAGAGTTTCTGTGCCTTACAATAACATTAGACTGCGCACAGTCATTCAAAAAGAAAAGTAATTGTCTTTGTTTACAAACTAATGATGCAACTTAGTTTCTGAAATAGAGAAAAATATGTAGAGTCAGGTGGAAGGCTTTTTAAATCTATTTTAAGCAATGGGTAGAAACTAATACCAAGGACTCTTACAAAAGCACATCTGCCGTGATCTTATGCTTTGGAATCTGGGGTTGCCACCTTGACTCACATTGTGTCATATATAACAATCTGTCCTTTTTAAAATAAAACAAAGGAATAAAATTTAGGCCCCATTGAAGTCAATGGAAAAACTCCCATTGACTTCAATAGTGCTAGGATTTTACCCAAGCACTTTACCAGTGAAAATTCAATAACTCCTAAATAGCAGAGGAATATGGCTGTTTTGGGGTCTTATTGCTAATTGAAGAGCCCTTCTGATGAGAGAGACTGATATATATTAAAAATATTAGGAGCTGGATTCTCATTTCATGCCAGTCATACACCTGGGTAACTCTATAGACTTTAGTGGAATTAATGGAGCTACTCCTGACTTACACTGTTGTGAAAGGAGAACAGGCCTTATATGTTAATTAGAGATATTGAATGAGGGTCTCAGCTGGTATAAACAGGATAACTCCATTAAGGTCAGTGATGTGACACACGTGTAAAACTGGTGTGAGGGGACTTAAATGTATATGTGATTTTATACCAAATGAGGATCTGGCTTGATAACTTGAGTATATGTTTTCATACAGCCTGTATCTGGTGTCTATTTGAGAATCTTCATAGTTTAATAATGTGGGTAAAACTCTGTGGTCTTTGTGTGTCCTTTTAACATCTTGCTCTTGGTTCTACCTCCTTTCCCTCTTCTGGTGTGATTTATTTATAAAATAGATTGTCTGGGAGCTGGGAAGTGAAGGTAAAAGAAACTGTGGTTACTTAAATTCTTTGTGATGGAGATCATGTGGGAGAGTCAATTAGCTATCTGTTTCCACACATGAAAGATGGGAGTTTGATTTCTGGGGGAGGGAAGGGGAAGAGCCTGGAGTGTATCCAAAACCTGTTGGCTAGTTCTGAAATGTCCTTGAACTGAGGGAAGGAATTATTGGAAGCAAACATTAATATAAAATATAACGATGCCACTCAAACGCTGCTCTGGCTCAACAAAATCTGACTCTTTTTTTTTTTTTTTGGACATTTCTTGCATAGATTTGCCTATTTTATGATTTTTATATTGTAAGGATCAGATTATGGCTGGCCTTGCATAGATATGCAAGGATGGGGAGAAGACACAAGAAACTATTCTTTACCATGCTCCCCCGTGTATGAACCAGCCAAAGCTGCTGCCCTGAGTGCAAGGACCAGGAAAGATGTTTTTTCTGAGTGTTGCTGCTGCTAAAGTGGGGCTTCGCTCCTTCCCTCCAAGCTGGCCAGCAAAATGGAATCAGTATAGGAGAGTGCAGCTTGTTTCAAAGGCACTGCAGGCTCTGCTCTGGCATAGCTTTCTCCAGCACCCCTGGAAATACTGTACCTGAGACAAGCAGAGATCCCCAGAATTCCCACGTATGCAGAGCTTCTCCAGCCCCACCCTCACCCAGTCCGGCTTGTGGTTTAGCAGCCGAACAGCACCAACCTAGCCCTAGTTATTTACTTGCTAGAACAAAGCTAGCGTGAATGCGTTCTCCAGGAGAGTTTCCTTTCAATTGTTTGCTCAGTGCAGGTCACAGTGCTCACCTGATAGACAACTTTGAATGGTGCAAATGCGGTGAAGTGGAGTGACTCAGTTGATGGGAATCTATTAAAAGCAGAATGTTAACGTTTTGTCAGTCACCATCTCGTATGCTGGGATACATAAGAGTAATTCACCTCATGGCTATGCTGCTATCCCCTTATTGTACATTAGGTAATGTTACTCCACAGTTCATTAGGGCCGGCTGAAGGTATGAAGGAGTCTCTAAGTGAAAGTTGCTGTGGGCTCATCGGTGCCCACTCGCTGCCCTCCATGCAAAATCATTGTGCAGTGAGGGTAACGAGCTGCTTTGTACCTGGAGAAGGCTGCTCTACCATACGTCCGCCCCTTTTAAAGGTAAGACTGGACGTGGGAGAACCAGGTGAGGAGGAAAAAGACCTTTACGGAGATGAGGTAGATTAAGAAATCTGTGAATTAAATGCAAATGCTCCCCCAAATGAGGATGATTCTTCAACTGCATTGGGGAATTCCTTCATTCTTCAAATATTCTTTACTACTTTGGGGGCTCCGATGCTGATAGATCCAGGGCGTGATCCCCATCTGTTATCCCACCCCCTGCAGTCCTGGCCCCAACCCTGTCAAAGACTCTCTCTATCTTTTCCATAATTTGAAGGATTACCACTTCATGGTGCCCATTGATCTTTAATGGCAATGTTTTGGTGTCTGAAGTGGAGGAAATATGATCAGCTTGCGAGAATATTTTTGACAGCAGAAGTGCACAGTTGTGGGGTCTTCTGAGTCAGAGGGCTGGGCTTTTCAAAAACCTGTGTTTCAGATCACTTGCAATCTCCATGTAATTGGAGTTTGACATCAGAAGCTCTATTGGAGCGACTTCAGCGATTAGCCTGGGAAGAGGGGAACTTTTTCTGTGTTACTGAGTGTGTTTTGGGGGCAGAGTGGGAATTTCTATCCTTCTTTTGATGTATTAGCATCAAAAGAGTCTTAGCTTCATTCCTAATTGCTTCTAGATTTTTAATTTATATACCAGTATGTAAGTAACTGCAGGAAGCGATAGCCGTTCAAAAAGGCACGGTTTATAGCATGATTAAAATAAAAGATAGCATCCAGTGTATACTGCTATAGTTGAAATATCTCCCCCGAAGACTTTTAGTTTACGTTCTCATTATATCTAACTGCTTCTAATGCACTGCCTGTTTTAACAACTGGCATGTTTTTAGGATGGATGTTATGGCAGATATACTCCCACCATATTTTAACTTGAGACTTTAAACTGTTGTATCTGTGTATTTGACAATTCTTTTTATACATCTCAGCTTCCTCTCCCTTCCCTCGCTCTTTTTCCCCTAAACTTTCTTTTTTAAAAGAGGTGTGGAGGAAAGCAGGAGGGAATTGAAATCTCAAGAAGAAGCTGGTATAATTACATTAGGAGTTGTGTACTTGGAACTCTGCTATAGTCAATGAACACTGCATGAATCTGCAACGTATTTCTCAGCACAAGGTGATACTTTATTTTTTATATATATAGGATCACTGTAATTCTTACAAAGCCACTTAGGTTTCCTTTTTGCTTTCAGTTGGAGGGATAGTTGGACTTTGAACTGTAGCCATTCAGAGTCTGGCACTGAGAAAGTGCTGAGAAGCTGTCCTGTTAACATGTGCATGTGATTAAGACCAATGAGCATGGGGTTGTGTGTTGTACTAAAAATAGTCATAACTTGTCAATTCTTTCCACTTCCCTCCCTAAAGTTTATTGTTTAGCTTGCAAATGTTTAGAAGTAGCTTTAAGTTGGGAGCTCAATCCTGCAGCATGTAGATCTGTAACTTTCAGTAACTTCAAGATCAGCCTATTGCTATACCAAGAAGGAAACAGATGGACTGTTTTAGCCAACTGCTTTCTACACTCAGAGCTTGAGTAGCTTTGAATGCAAAAACATGGTCTTTCTGCAGGGATCACCATTTTATTTATTTGTATTTTGTGTCTTCTGATGCTGTAGCGTACAATACCTAATACGATTGCAGAGTGCTAAAGTTTGTTGATAATAAAAGTGAGGTAGTCAGCAATAAAAGTAAATCACCGTATTAAAAGTGAGCCTGAGTAGCAACATTTTGTAACCTAATATCCATATTTATCTATTCCCAGCATTTGGTAAAATCAGATAACTTGATTTTTGATTTTAAGCAAAAATTGCTGTGGTGTAAATCATAGATGCTCTGTGTGGCTGGGATAGAGATGAAATAGGTAGAGCCCTGCAAATTTGCTGATATCTGTTTTATATCCATGGACCATGTTTGTGGATTGGATGCAGATGCAATTTTGTATCAGCGCAGGGCTCTAGAAATAAGATTGGATCCAAACAGAAGGCAATAATCAGCTTCCCACCTTTTTCCCCCAACCCCACTCCTCCCATGGTTATTTATCTGACCCAAAGGAAGGGGAAAGGCAGGTCTCAGCATAAACAGGTTCCCTTCCCTAGTGGACAGTGGTTTCTGGTGAAGTGCTAAGTGCAGCAGAGCAGACAGAAGATGCACATTAAATCAGTTATTAGACCATGCATAAAGGTTCTGAGAAAAGAGTGCACCTCTCAGGTGAACCACTAGATTCCCAGGGGGAATTGATGCTCCACATTCATGGAGCTTGCCTTTGAACTCACAAAACTGAGGATAATCCTGAGTTCTTGATAAATGGATTTTGCTTGAGGTTGCAGGAGATGGAATGCACGCGCTGTTCCCCATCTGCCCCATACTACATTGCTTGGCAGCTGCTGTTCCAGCCTCTGGCACAAATGCGGCTCCAATTGGTCACTCTATATCGCAGTGTTTGAAGCCATCAGAGATTCCCTCTCTTAGCATGTAGAGGGTGTGGGAGACCTCCTGCATGGTCACTCCACTCGCATATAACCTGTGGAGTTGCTGTGGGAATTCAGGGGCGTGGAGAGCTTTGCCCAGGCTCAGCAAGCCAAGGGTAAGTTTCACCCATGGGACAGATCATTCTGTCAACATTGTCTTTTTTCCATTCTGTCTCACCTCCCAGAATTGCTGGGTTTGTTAACTAGTTTCCATCTAAAATCATTTTTTGTCTTCTATGCACTTCCTTTAGGGGGCTAGCTTTGGCCCTTCCTACCGCCTTGACTCCCTCCTTCCCTGCATCTTCAGTGCTGCATTTCTCCGGAGACGCAGTGCAGAAGTTATGCCGCTATCTCTGCCTTAATGGTAGAGGCAACCCCTCCTCCCCCACCTTACTATGGACAGGAGTGGTGATACTAATTTTTATTAGTGTGGTTTATTCTCCATTGATTATCTTTAATGTGTTGCTGTCTTGTTCAGGTAATAAACTGCTGAAAACTTCCTAAGGTTTAATTTAAACCAAACCAAGCCTGCTTCTAATGGATGTTGTAAATGGATTATTGTCCTTAGCACATTAAAAGCTTCGTGCGTTAAGTTCCTTCATTTTAAGGGTGCAGTATATCTTGTTGCAGTGCTCTCCAGTACTCGATCTCATTGCAGGCTTAAACCAAGGAGGGGAAATCAACTAAACTAACAACTTAAATTACAAATCAATTATTTTTTTGGGGCTTCAGCAGTATTCCTAATTTATATTATACTTTGGGCTTGATCCTGCCTTGATGCACCCCTGTACAGACAAACAGTGGGATAATCTGTAATAACCTGCAGGCTGCTATTTGGATGAAGTGCTCTGCTATAAGCAATGGGCCATATCCTCAGCAGATGTAAATCATTTATACCCACTGGGGATTGGGCCCAGTAAGTATAAGAGATGCATAACTGTCATATGTGCTCAGCTTTCCACCAAATGTGATGTGATGTGAACCAGAATAGAAAGACGTAGCACCATGCACCAGTTATCTGCACTCTGTCATCTGTACGGACATTACACAAATACGTATCTTCAACCAAACTTATTCCTGGTGTAAGTCCATTAAATTGAGTTACATTGGCAATGAATTTGACCCCTCATGTGTAGCTTATTTAGTACACAAGATGGAATAACCAATGCCCTTGAACCTCCTATAGCAGTGTCCTCACTTGGGGAGCTATCTGTCTATATCCTAAATCAACAATCCAGACATAAAATCTAGGATGGGGTATCATGTGGAATTGTGGAAAGGCTCCTTGAGGAAGAATGTTGGGCCCATAAATTAACGAATGGATTACAGCTACCTCTGACAGGTGTAATATGGATAATGTTCATTATGTAATAATTCAGGTGTAATTTAATACAAATTATTAATGTACATTAGCAATAATCATTTATCTAACTGTTCCACAGCTCGGTCTTAACCAATTTCCTTTCGGTTGTGTTCTAAATGAAATATTAGAGGGAGCTACAAAATGTTGCAACCCTTAGTGATTTTTCTTGGAGCCTAACCCCTGGGTGACAGTAAACACGACTTGATGGAGGCGTTAGCATAGCAATTGCATTATTGTGATGTGAGACATCATGGTACATGTGGTCCTATGGCTCCTTCATCATCTAATTGTCTATTGGACCCTCTTTCCAATTGATAGGCTAGACTAATGCAGGGCCACCAGCTCTGTGCGTATGTTTGCACACATACATAATGGGAAAGTATATAAGAAAGAAATAAGTGTGGGCAGGGGACAGCATGTAAAAGCAAAAGGCTTCAGAACATTGATCATATATATGATCATGTATATAGGGAAGAAGAATCCTTATCATATCCACACCAGCAACAACTGATGCAAACAAAAAGGCCAAGATACAGTATAAGTTCCACTGTTCAAATAAAGCAAAGATTAATCCCTCTAATTTTTTTAGTTCCACATATTTCATCAAATGGTCAGAGTTTGGTACAATGTTGTGTCTCGATCAGTCTTTTAAGATAGCTCATTTGCTGTACAATATTTGTTTGTTTGTTTGTTTTTAAAAAACTAGAACAAGTTTTATAATGAAGCAAGTTATGGACTGACAATGCCAAAGCTTTAGAGTCAATGTGATCCTGTGGATTGATGTGTGGATGCAAACCAACAGTACTTGTACTGGAAAATTGTGGGGCATAGCCTACTATGTGTAGCAAAATGGTGCTGGCTGGTAGCAATATAGATACGGTGCAGACTAGAACGGAAGAAGGTGGTGGTATGGCTCATTTCTGGGCAGCGCCTGCAGGCTGATCTGAGGACTAGCATGGTAATAAGTTTCTTTTTGATCTCAGAGCCACAGATAAATCTGTGTGCGTGTTTGAGGAGAGGTGAAGGAGAATATTATGAAATGTAAAGGGAGAAGAGTATCCGCACTTGAATATGCTCAATTATATGCTGCAGTTGAGGCTGGCCTAAATATGCTGAGTTGATACTGATGTTGAGGAATCTCCCTTACTGGATGTAATGGACAATCAGGCTTATTGTTTGGAGACTTGGGGGTAGTGGTTTTTGGTTGTGATTGTAGTTTAGATGTGTTAATTTAAGCACCTCTCCATTGAATATATTACCCAAATTATATCGCAGCAACTGACTGAAAAATGAAATAAAGAGCAAGGTAACCTTGACCGTTTAACACCTCACCCAGTGAAATAACAGTACTAGCTACTTTGTGAAATTAATTCTCCAGGGAGAGGGAGAGAAGAACTGTATGCAAACTGATGTAAGTCAATGGCATAATTCTGAGATTCACTGAAGGCAGGTTATATTTATAATTGCAAAAAATATGAGGCTATGCCCTTTAGTTTGTTCCTTTGTAAATAGAGTTGAGCCTTAGGCCAGGTCTACACTATAGACCTGTATCAGTATAACTATGTGAGAAATCCACATCCCTGAGTGACGTAGTTATACCTGCCTAACCCTCCGTGTAGACAGTGCTGTGTTGTTGGGAGAGCTTCTACCGCTGACATAGCTGCAGTCTCTCGGTGAGGTGGATTAACTACTCCCATTGGCATAGTACCATTTTAACAGTGCAGCTGTGTTGCTGTAGTGCTGTGCGTGAAGACAAGCTCTTAGTCTTGTCATCTGTATATCGATAGATACAGCTACATTCTGGCCTCTTTTGCTACATGCCTGTAGCACGTTCTTTTGTAGCTTCTTGTTTCAGTGGCATAAGCCAGATGGGCAAATGCCTAGGGATGAATGATGGATTGCATATCACATAAATATCCCAATAGTGAAGGCTAGAGCTCATGTGATTCAAGGTTTGGTCAGGAATTCAGGGCATAGGATGATTCTGCTACCTCAGTCTTTTCTTCAGACCATTTTTATTGGTTTTGAGGATTTAAATTCAAAAATACCAAAGAATATCTTCATCTGCAGGCATGAATATCTATCTGCATGTGTGCTACTCATTAATTTTAGTAGGATTTGCATAAAATCTTGTGCAGCAAGATGGGAGCCCTCTCTCTCCTTTAAAATACATAAAGCCATTTCCCTTCTCTTTTCAATATCTTGGCTGTAGATCCAGTTGGGATTCTAGGATTGGCCAGCCCCTGGCTTTATAAGCCCGGATCCTGCAGTGATCCTGCCTGTGGGGTCCCCTGGAAGTGGAACACAGCACGGTGCTGACCATACGGCATGGTGCTGACCATGCAGCATACACTGCAAGATTGGAACCAAAGATACCAAGTTCTGTCCTGGGAAGATACTTTAGTGGCATTTCTGTTGAAAGTACATCCCCTTTCTGCTGCGTTACGCTGCTGGTACTAGGCAGATTGTGTTTGCTGTTATTAATGCAGTTCCTGAGATTTGCAGATCTTGACCTCTTTCTGTCTGCTGCATCCTTAAAACCCAGTTGCCTTTTTGAGAGGTGGCTGGTTCCAATGAGAATAACTTGTTGGCAGTGCATGATGCCTTCCTTCTGGGCTGTTGATTCTATGAAAGGATTGTTTCAGGGAGGGGCGGAGGAAGGGGTGTGTGTGGGAGGAATGGAGTGGGTGATGAAGAGGCTGTGTGGCTGTGAATGGGCTTTTGGTAAAGCATTGATTCTAGAAGCTGTACTGCGGGCTGTTTAAAAGCACTCAGATGCTGCAGTCTTTTGCCTTGTGCTTTCCAAAGGCCCGATTTGAGGGGTGGTGCTTATCTTTAAGTAGCTGGATCACAAGGAGATCATTGTTCTCTTGGGCGCTGCGTAATTTTGCTTTGAAAGAAAGTTTAGTTGTATGTGCTGGGATAAGGGACACAAAGATTCAGTGTAACGTTGGGCTGGGATGCATTGTGTTTGCATAGTATAGGAAAAAATTGCAAATGTTGGGCAAATTTCATCCCTGGAGTAATTCCATTAACTTCAATAGATTATCCCAGGGAGAAATTTGGCCCAATGCCTCTACTGCTAATGCCAGAGAAGTTCCGATCTGTGGAATCTCACTGTAAATGAGATTCTCTGTATATTGTACACGCTAGCTGTTAGCACTAGATAGTGTATAGCTAATTAAGGGTGAAAGTCAGCACTTGAGTGCTGCATGGCCTTGTACTGGCCCAAGTCCCACTTAAGTTTTTCAAATCAAAACTCAAGTGAGACATAAGTACCTAGCCCATATTGCAAGGGGTGAATATCACCCTAACTGCGTAAACGCTGAGTTTACCATTGTCAAACTTGCATACCAAACAAGCTTTAAAAAGTAGTCACGTTTTCTGATCTGATATAAAATTAGATTGTTCATCTCATCCCATGCGCCCATTGAAGCCTGCCTTATTCTGACACAGCTTCGACGACAGCTAGATTACATTTGGAAACACCATAGTGCTATTTACTAGAGCCTGTTTCATACCAATGAGCTACAATTATTTATTACAAGAAAATGTGGAAAGCTGCTGCTTTTGTGGCCTAAACTGCCACCAGTAAGTGTGACTTTCAGTGAAAACATGGGGCCCAAACCCTACAAGGCACTGGTAGCTTCCCAGGGAATGCTGAGCATATTCAGCTCTATAACGGGCTGGGGAGGAAGGCTGGTCTAGTGGCTAGGACTTGGGAGAGCTGTGTTCAGTTCCCTGCTCTGCTAGAGACTTGCTGTGTGATCTTAGACAAGGCTCAGGCTTGGGGCATGGTCTACGCTCCCAGGTTATGCCGGTATAGCTGTGTTGGTTAGGGATGTTGGTTTGTTTTAAATCTGTCATAGCAATGGCAGCAAAAGCTAGTGGAGATGTCATTATACTTACCAGAAAGTCACTTACCTGGTATAGCTTATTTTGCTCGGGGAACAAGTGTAACCTATACTAAGAAAAAGACTGTTTTGCTGGCATAAACTGCGTCTGTGCTAGGAGGATTTGCCAACATAGCTGTACCGAACCTTTTAAATGTGGACAAGGCCTTACTGACCCTCTGTCTCATTTCCTCATCTATGACATGGGGATAACAGCACTTCCCTACCTCACTGGGGTGTTGTGAGGATAAATACAGGAGAGATTGTGAGACACTCTGCTATTAAGATGATGGATGACACACGAATACCTAAGATACATTGTTAAGTATGCTCTGCAAGTGACTAGCACTTTGCAGGATTGAGGCCTTACAGGGCAATGTTAAAATAATTCTCTCTTTAATGGACCAATGCTTTCAATACCATGAAGCGCTGATTGGCCAAAGAATATCACTGGCACAAACAGATGACATTTTCCATTCCTTCCCTAAACAAATAGGGGTCGTTATTATTGAGAACGCTGGGACATTGTCCCTCAAAGACAAAACTTTAGTTACAGTGACATCTGCAGCTGCCACTCCTTCAGGAGCTGGATTGTGGTGGAAGAGTGTGCTGCAACACTTCTGTAATAGGGTGCTGGCTAGGAGAAACAAGCCAGGCCCCTGTTAGCCCCGTTCCAGAGGGAAAAGGGTTAGTTGGGCTGGCTGAGGGGCCATGCCCTAATTACCAGAGGGGATCCACCTGCAGACCTGGGTAGCCAGCCTGCCCTATAAAGCTGGCTAAGAGACAGGAAGGGGGGGAGACAGGAAAGAGGGCAGCGTGGGCTCTAGATCCCTGCTGGCTGGGAAGCTAGTAGTCTCCAAGAGTGTTGGTCTCTGTAAATACTTGTAAATAGTAGGTGGTGGGAACGGACACCAACAATAAAAGGACACCGGTGCTGCGCCTCGGGTGGTCTCTGGGTGTTTTTGGGGCCTAGGCCGGCAAGGACCAGGTTACAACTTCCTTACATTACAAGCTACATGTCCTGATTAATTACAGTTGGGTAAAGATGAGATTATGCCATGGGACTTGGTTTAATTAAAATATAGTGCTGAGAAGTTTAATAAATGTCTAATGTGTACTGTCTGGCTGCTGAGTGCTAATGTTGCACTTTTTAGCAACCTTTAACTGCTCTCTTCTAACTTCAGTCACAAAGAGCCCACAGACACCCAAAGGGGAAGGCTGTGCTGGAGTGGTGGAGGAAGCCTGGAAGTACAGGATCTAAAGCTTGTCTTGTACTGTTTAGTGGAAAAATTACCGTCATGCGTGTGAAATGTGAACTCAAATGTGAATGTTGTGTATGTGGTCTTATTTTGTTTCTTCCTGGTTCCCCCACTCATCTGCATTCAACTCTTTCATCCATTTTCACTTTTTCTTACATTTTTGTAATAGTCACCACTAATCTAAAACAACAACAATAATGAAGTGTCTGCATATAGAGTCTGTTTAAACTGTAGAAGGCGCAAGTTCTTCTAACATGCTTTTTGTTAGTACAGGCTTGGGAGAGACCTAATGCTCCACGATAGCCATATGTTAGCAGCGTGTCCAAATGCTACCAATGTAAATGTTGCAAGAATTGCATGTAGGTCTTGCATCTCGTCTACGATGAAGTCCTGCACAGCATTAAAAGCTTACTATTATAAATCTACAGTTATGGAAAGATTGTAGCTTTGCCTCTTCAACTGTTACCTTATTATGATTATTAATGTAATATTTACTGTTTACTCCCCCACTTTCACTGTACCTAGACATTAAGGAGGTGGGAAAGTGTAGATATTGTAGACATCCTTCACCTGGAGATTTTGTCCATGGTGGCCGTATGAGCTCTCTCAAGAAAGATAACCCCAGTTAACCTCCAACAAAGAAGGTTTCTGGGTCATATAAGATTTGTCTGGGGCCCCTGGGGAGAACTAGTCAGAGCAGATTGCATCAAGAAATGAAGCTTTTGCCCACAAAGTTCTAGGAGAGATCCTGAAATAGCAACCTGTCCCTTAGCACTATAGTGTTTTGTTTTGCCTAGGTGTAGATTAGAATTAAGCCTACTTCACTTACCAACAAGTTAGACTTGCATTATATTTAGTTCTGACCTCCATTCAATTAGAACTGTTTCAGAGTAGCAGCCGTGTTAGGCCTGGTCTACACTACGACTTTAATTCGGATTTAGCTGCGTTAATCCGAATTAATCCTTAACCCGTCCACACAACGGAGCCAGTTAATTCGAATTAAAGGGCACTTAAAATCGATTTCTGTACTCCACCTCGACGAGCGGAGTAGCGCCAAAATCGATTTTGTTAATTCGAATTAGGGTTAGTGTGGCCGCACACCACCGAATTAATGTGGTTAAATTAATGGGGTAGTGTGGCCGCACACCACCGAATTAATGTGGTTAAAAACCGAATTAATGTGCTTAGTGTGGCCGCGCACAATCGAATTTATACAACCTGTTTCCCAAATTCGAATTATCTAAATTCGGATTAATCCCGTAGTGTAGACATACCCTTAGTCTGTATCCGCAAAAAGAACAGGAGTACTTGTGGCACCTTAGAGACTAACAAATTTATTTGAGCATAAGCTTTCGTGGGCTACAGTCCACTTCATTGGATGCATGTAGTGGAAAATACAGTAGGAAGATAGATATATACACAGAGAACATGAAACAACGGGTGTTACCATACACACTATAAGGAGAGTGATCAGTTAAGGTGAGCTTTTATCAGCAGGGGAGAAAAAGAACTGTTTGTAGTGGTAATGAAAATGGCCCATTTCTGGCAATTGACAAGGAGATATGAGGAACTGAAGGGGGGGAAGGGAATAAGCATGGGGAAATAGTTTTACTTTGTGAAATGGCCCATCCACTCCCAGTCTTTATTCAAGCCTAATTTAATGGTGTCCAATTTGCAAATTAATTCCAATTCAGCAGTCTCTCATTGGAGTCTGGTTTTGAAGTTTTTTTGTTGTAATATTGCGACTTTTAGGTCTGTAATTGAGTGGCCAGAATTATAACATTCAAAAACCAGTTGGAAAACACTTCAATCTCCCTGGCCTTAACTGATCACTCTCCTTATAGTGTGTATGGTAACACCCATTGTTTCATGTTCTTTGTGTATATATATATCTTCCTACTGTATTTTCCACTACATGCATCCGATGAAATGGACTGTAGCCCACGAAAGCTTATGCTCATATAAATTTGTTAGTCTCTAAGGTGCCACAAGTTCTCCTGTTCTTTTTTCAATTAGAACTGTTGTTCTTAAAAATACATCGCTGGTAGAGTAAGCAGCATAATGGCATAATTTGGACTGAACCACTAACCAGGTTGGCACTGCAGAAAAAAGAATAGGGAAAGATTTGCTGCTGGTGTTGCAAGAGATGAAAGAAAACATAAAAATGAGTCTTTTACTTTAAAAACAGCCCCAGAAGAATGATTCAGTTATAAACTAGTTTTTTCAGGACCTATAGGTGGCTTGTACACTGTAATTAGATCCCTGTTTTACCTTTTACATTCAGATCTGCAACTTAGTTCTTTTTAGGGGAAAAAAACCTCTTAGTTTTACAGTGGGAGATTTGTAGTTTTTCAAACCTGCCCTCTTGTAGTATGATTACACATCTCATTTCCAGAAGGGAATGCGACTGTGATTTGATACTGACTGTTTCAAATCTATTTATTTAAAGTATGCTTGTAAGATCTGAAATTCAGTAGGTAGGTCATACAGAACTACAGGACAAATCTGAGATCCTTCCTTCTGGTGACACTCCCCATCCCAGCAGAACACATGAGTTCTATGCAACAGGGCAGCTGTAGAGTTGCCAATCCTCCGGGATTGGCCTGGAGTCTCCCGGAATTGTCATTGATCTCCCCGTGACTATTGAAAGCAATCCAGGAGATTTTAATAGGATATTTTTTTAAAAATGACAGTATGTCATGTTGGAAAAAAGAAATCTCCCGGAATAGCTTCAGTCAGAGTTCACAACCCTAGGCAGCTGGTCAAGGGCCAATCACTACAGATATTCAGGCAGCATACTACAGTCCTGGGAATAATCTGAAGGGGTAGTTCTAAAATATACAGTCTTAGGGATCAGAGTGGACTATGTGGGATTTTCTGTTTTTATTGTGTACCCTTCTATAATCTTGTCTTTTGAAGCATTTAAGAGCTTGAGGAGCCACGATTAAAAGCCTCAAGTGCCATGCTTTTCCATTTATCCTCTAAGAGGCTCGGCACCAGTTTCACTTCTCTGATCCATTATAAGAACTCGCAGAGAAGATACTCATTGACTTCAGTAGGCATTTAGTCAAGCACTGAGTGCAGTAAAGGAGCATTATCCCTTATAATGTAGCAAGAACAGTGTTGAATAGCTGAAGCCATTCTATTCTTTTCCACCTAGGTTCATATGCCACACCCATCATTGTCATAGCTGTGCATATCTCCTTCCCTGTCGATCGGACACGTATATTAAGTACATTGTAATTGCAGAATTATGTATCAAATCCTTCAAATAGCAAGGGTAGGTGAGGCATACAGATGTAATGGATTTGAAATCTACCTTTTTTCTCTCTTCCTGATCTTTGAAGTCAAAGATTGCTAGCTCCCACTTCATGAGCAATCCCAAAGGATAGAAGAAAATATTTCAAAAGCTTTGCAGAGCCATTCAACATAGTTTAAACCCACTGTTTACTTGAACCGCTGGAGGTCAGCTCTATTTTTCAGCAGGATAATCTGGGCATCTCTTGTAGAAGAAGATGTTTATCCCTGATGTTGCGAGAATGTGGGGTAGGAGGAATCCCCCTGAATGCCCCTCAGATAAAGCAGTTGGGGAATCTTTTTACTAGATGTTTTCCTGTTGAAGAATGCCTATTCATTTAACAAAAAAGTTATTTTTTGGTTCAAAGTGACTTTGTTTCAAAATTTAATTTAGAGAAAAACAAATTAAAGAATAAAAAGGTCAAAATTGAATTGAAATGAACCGTTTTGAAATTATCAGAATAAAATGTTTAAATTGACCCAAACCAAATATTTTCTTTGGATTATTGGTTTGTGAAAATTGTCAAGATTTTCTAGGAGTGGGAACATTTTCTTTGAAATATCAGATTTTCCCAGGATGGTAAAACAGTTTCCCAGCCTGCTTGCTCTTTGGTTACATTTGCAGATTACCTTTTCAGTTGTTAGAATTTTGCAGGTAAGGGTCTCAGGATTCCAATTATCTTTAAAAATATATGTGTATATCTACCTCTCTTCTTGCTGAACCAGTCTTGCTCACCTTACTCAAGTGTAGTCCCTTTAGTCAATTAAAAAGGGGGGGGGGGCAAAGTGAGCAGGATTTGGCCTACTAACTAATGTTTGTGTGGCACCAGTTCAAAAACCATTGTGATATCTCTGCTAGATCTGCCTCGAGTTAACTAATGAACATTATTCCTATATCTCTAACATCACTGATGATGCATCAGCAAGGAAGTCAACAAAGGCAGCTGATTTTCAGCTATAAACATTGTTAGAAACCTAAACAAAAGGCCAACATTTGATTGGAATTAGTCATTTTCATTTGGAAGGTCTTAAGAAGATATACAGAGTAGTAAGTTTAAAAAAGACAAAGGGAAATGCAAAACGAACTCTCCACCATAGCCTTTTAAACAGTTTAGCATTTGAGTTTTTCTTTTATGGTGATGGTGAGGGCCTGATAGAGAAGTTTGCTTTGTGTTCACTTACTTAAGATTATCAGATTTATACTGTGTTCTCATTAGTGAATGCATCAATTGTCTCAAAACTAAACAAAAAAGTAAAAAATAATACAAAATTAGCAATTTTAAAGATTTTCAGAGGGACACATTGGAAAGAGTCCTGACTAAGTCGCAGGTGAGAAGAATATGACACTTTGTAGGAAGTTGCATTGAGTGAGGATTATCCCACTCAGTTGTCTGGCCTCAAAAAAATGATACAGCCCCCTGTGTATCTCCATGAAAGTGATACTTGCCATTGATGTCAGCAACTGTATTACTTTCTAATATTGTGATGGATGAACTTGCACAGATTATGTTTGAGCTGCAAGAGAAAAGACTGATTAAAAAAGTATACACTGATGAGATTGTAAAAAGATTCTGCG
>NW_020664373.1:11167170-11168206 GCF_002925995.2 Terrapene triunguis
GGGGGGGGGGGCAAAGTGAGCAGGATTTGGCCTGCTAACTAATGTTTGTGTGGCACCAGTTCAAAAACCATTGTGATATCTCTGCTAGATCTGCCTCGAGTTAACTAATGAACATTATTCCTATATCTCTAACATCACTGATGATGCATCAGCAAGAAAGTCAACAAAGGCAGCTGATTTTCAGCTATAAACATTGTTAGAAACCTAAACAAAAGGCCAACATTTGATTGGAATTAGTCACTTTCATTTGGAAGGTCTTAAGAAGATATACAGAGTAGTAAGTTAAAAAAGACAAAGGGAAATGCAAAACGAACTCTCCACCATAGCCTTTTAAACAGTTTAGCATTTGAGTTTTTCTTTTATGGTGATGGTGAGGGCCTGATAGAGAAGTTTGCTTTGTGTTCACTTACTTAAGATTATCAGATTTATACTGTGTTCTCATTAGTGAATGCATCAATTGTCTCAAAACTAAACAAAAAAGTAAAAAATAATACAAAATTAGCAATTTTAAAGATTTTCAGGGGGACACATTGGAAAGAGTCCTGACTAAGTCGCAGGTGAGAAGAATATGACACTTTGTAGGAAGTTGCATTGAGTGAGGATTATCCCACTCAGTTGTCTGGCCTCAAAAAAATGATACAGCCCCCTGTGTATCTCCATGAAAGTGATACTTGCCATTGATGTCAGCAACTGTATTACTTTCTAATATTGTGATGGATGAACTTGCACAGATTATGTTTGAGCTGCAAGAGAAAAGACTGATTAAAAAAGTATACACTGATGAGATTGTAAAAAGATTCTGCGCGGTCAGCAGAGCTAATTGTTGGTTCATTATTCACAGAGATAAAGGTTTTACTCCACCCCCCCGCTCCCCCAGTTACTGCACAAGAAGGGGAGGGGTTATGTCAAAGAGATTGTATAAAGCTGGGATATTTCCTTTCATATTATTCTGTCCTCTGGATGCAAAGAATCTCCTGCAATGTGTGGGCTGAGATGAATATGTTACATATGCGACCCCCCCCCCCCCCCCCCCCCC
>NW_020664373.1:11168306-11271113 GCF_002925995.2 Terrapene triunguis
TTTTTTTTTTTTTTATATGGGATCTTGCAGGATAAAGTTGCTCCTTTAGGGGCTTGCCTTGTGAGAATTTGATTTCTTAAACTATAACATGAAAGCAAGCAGCTGACTCCCAAAGTCTGCCTGTCGAGACTTTATTTTTAATTTGCTTCCACTAGCACGGAAAAGGGATAGAAACATTTTGAATGAGGCTCCGTGTCTCTCTTGCTTGTGGTAAAAGTGCCATGTTAACTCCTCTATTTCATCAGCTGCTAATGAGGGCTATGGCCTAGTGGAAATTACATTAGCTATTGTGTGGCCCTCCACAAAAAAAGGCCAGGTACCTCTGATCCATACTATATATGTGGCAAAGGGTATGACAGCCAGTGTTGGGCACTAATTATATCTTAGGACGTGCCACTTGCTTATGGATGATGCTGTGATTGTCAGTCACAGCGCCTTTGCATGAAATGATGCCCCTATGGCATTCCATGGCAATGGAAGGGCCAAAGTCATTGAAACTGTTGCTGTGAAGAAAACTGTGGAGGTTGGGAGCTGTGGGGCCATACAAGGACTCCACAGCCCCAGCTACATGTTGCAGAGTGGAGTTCTGTGGCCAGGCAGCCTGAGGGAGCAAGTAGGGGTGTGTGTGCGGAGTGTGTGCGGACCTTTGGGTGTGTGTAATGCACAGATCTACTGGCCACAAACCCTCATTGAGAGCATGGAGATAGCAGGAGCCATGAGCTGCTACAGCCTGTAGTTCTGAAGGAATAGCTCAGGAGCGCGGCTGAACAGGGCTTCGCGTAGCTTGGCTCAGAGTTGGGAGGGAGCATTCTGTCCCTCACAACCCTCGTGTTGATCCTCCATATAAAACCCACTTACTCAGGAGAACATAGGACTTGCTACATTTGATCAGACCAATGGTCCATGTAGTCCAATATTCTGCCTCTGACAGCGGGTGCTTCCAGGTGCTTACGAGGAAGGTGGATAACTAAAGAATAACCTGTGCATGTGGGAAATTTCTTCCTAAAACCCATAGTTAGTGGTTGGCTTGAGCCATGAAGCCCTTCTAATTTATTTTAGTCTATCATGTGCAACTCTGATGTTCTTCTTATCCACATTCCTTTTAATCTAATCCTTCTTTGAATACTACTAAGCTTCTGGCCTCGGTGCTAAAATGTAGCGGAGAGTTCCACAGGCTAATTATATATGGTGTGTGGATGTTGTAATCAATTTTCAAATGTTTTTTTTAATGTTATTCAATATCCCCTTGTTCTTGTCTCAAAGATTGGGTAAATAAAACATTCCAATGTACTTTCTCTATACCATTCATTATTTGGTATTACTCTTTCATGTCTCCAGCTACCTAAGCTAAACACTCCTAATCTTTTCAAACTCTTCTCATTCGTAAGTCTGTTCATGCTCTTAATAATTTTGATCACCTGTCTCTGAACCCTTTTTATGTCTGCTCAATTTTGTACCGTTTATATGAGATTGCAGCTAGCACTGTCAGTATTCTTATGTATCAGTTCTGTGCATTGGTTTTTATCTAGTTTTTTTTTTAAAGAAACTACTGTATCTATTAAAACTTTGGGCCCAATTTTGTAGCCCTTCCTCAGGTGAATAACTAAGCCTATTGACTTTAGTCATTGTAAGTAAGGCCTGCAAAATCCTTTTGACTATTATATATTAGCATGACAAACTAACTAAGTTACTGACCTGGACAACTTGGTTAACTGCCATGCTCATTTTCTAATTGCCTGAACAGTTGAAAGACTTTTCTTTAAAGATTGCACTTTCTTTTTTTTTTAATAAAGAAAATTGTTTTGCAAGAAGGGAAAGCTGTGTTTGTTTTGGAAGGAAGATTTATTGGGATGATATAATCCCAATTTGCATTATCTCCTCACCTGTTTTTCCTCAGGGAACTATCAATCTTTATTAACCTTTCTAAGTCAAAAGATCAAAATGATAGACAAATTCCAAAATGGGATGAAAACACTAATACGAGTTGAAAGAAGAAGCTTCTTCATTAACACATGGTAAAATTGAATTCAAAGAGGAGCTAGTTCGGTAGAGATGTGTGATCTGATAAGAGTTTTGTGGGATCAGAATCCTTTGTAACTGGAGAATATATGTTATTACAAGGCACAGTAGTACACTGGTCCCATCTGGAAGGAGCTATCTTCCGTGAACTCCCAGGTGGGCTTGCTTTCATTCCTTAAACAATGGAGGCTCGTGAAACAGGAAAATATAACAAAATACGTGATAAACCACTTGAATTTTCTTATAGAAATTGGAGATGAAGACCTATAAAGCCATCTAGTCCAAATCCTAGCAAATGCAAGATTGCTCCCTGTAGTACGTTCTTGAGTGCTGGGTGACGCTAAGTGATGCAGGTGATGAGGCTTTCATGGGGAGGTTATTCCAGTATTCAACAGAGATCACCACTAGGACCTTGTTGCTGATGAGTCCTATTCAGGTGAAAACAGTCTCTGTAGTTGTTAGTCCTTTCGAAGCTGAATTGGCCTGCTGGGTAACACAGATATAGTGCTTCCTCTTGATTTCAAGAGGAGTCCTTTAGCAGAGGCCACGTAATAGCAGTATTGACATTAAAGGGCTCCATATGATTGCTTCTTCTCCAGGGCAGTCTGTGATGCCTGCTCAGGGCAGGCCCTGACATATTAATGCAGGAGACGGCAGAGGAAGATTTTTAAAGGGGCTATGCACTGGTGCACAGCTTCATGCCTTTCAGATAGGGATCTGTGGCAAATCAGGTTGAAAAGTTAGTCTCCAACCCCTCCTTCTTCCCTGCCAAAACAAATTCACCCTGAACCCTGTTAGGACGTGGGGAGAGGCAGAGCTATAAGCCAAATCTATGGAAAACCAAACCCCATCCCATAGATTTGCTGGTTCTCATCCATATTACTACTTGGACGTTTTGCAGGAGAATTTATATGGAACCATATGGCCCCATCAGGTGGAGATAGGTTCAATTATGGGCCACGGGGTTGGGGAGTTGAGAGGTGGGGCCATCATCTGACCATGATCTTAGGTATAATACTACAGTAATATCTTTTAAGTTATTGGTACGTTTACTTTGAAAATGTATATAACTTAACCGCACCCCCTGCAATATTTACGGTTATTGAATTGATACAAATAGTTTCTACTTGGATGGTCTGCATGCATGTGTATTTTATTATACATGAAAGAAGAAATGTAGGATTTTTCTTTTATTTAAAAATATTGTGGAGATCCTATGATTTCCTTGCCTGACCAATTTGCCATGATTTAAGCCCATGGCTGTTTAGCATTAAACTACATTTGGTCAGAGCTAAAACAAGTGGACTCCTTATAGTTTTAATGTAGGAAAACATTTTTCTTTTGTTTTCTCATTTGTCCTCCCTACTTGATCAGATACAATATATTGCATATTTCATAACTCAATAGGGATGAATTTCATGACCTCTGCTGTTGTTTTTACACAAACAGGCGTTTGATAAACCAGGTATATTCGCTCGCTGACATTTGATCGCTGAAAGTAGAGCTTTGCGATGCTATCATCGTGCACTATAAAAATTAATAATGTGCAGGGCTGGTTGCTTTCCTTTAAATGCAAAAGGGAAAAATAAATAAAAAAAAATGTTCAGAAAATAGTGGGACATTGTAAGTGAGACCAAAAAGAAGCCACCTCTAAACTAGGCCATCAGGAGACACACACAACTTGTGCAGTCAGTTATTGCTGTCCTCCCTTTGAGCTTGATTGCCATATAGAGATAGAGACATATATAAAGGCAGGCTTACACTGCTGCTTCTGCAGGGAAACTATCTCCATCCCCTGCCAGTGTAAATCAGGAGGCCTATGGAAGAAGCAAGACAAAGCAATATGCCATTTCCCCCCAGGATTAAGCCTTCTCGTTCTATTTAGTTGCATGGTGTATATAGATATTTTCCATCTCCTGGGTGTATATGATGAATTTGTACCTCATACATAGGGCTCAATCCACCCCCCTCCCGATTACAAATTTCAGGGCTTTTATATATTGTTTTTCACATTTGTACAAGCACGTGGAAAATAGATGGGTTATTTTTATCAATACAGTTTTCTTCAAAGATGTTCCATCATTGATATTGCATTCTGCTTCAATATCAGGAGCTCAGTTTGTTAATTTCTGGGAGGCTATAAAATATTCCTTTCCTTTATATAGCCCCATAGGTGTGCATCACACTCTTAACAGATTAAGACCTGGATGCTGCGCCAAGATCTGCTAGTGTGGACCTTGGTGCCCATGCACAGACCCTTTGAAGTCAGAAGGGCCCCTGGATTTTGAAAGAGAACGTGTTAACTCCAGCCAGAGCCATTGTGGATTAGTTTGTTCCCCCTGGGCATTTGTATGCAGGCAGGGCTATGGGCCCATATGGGTCAGTGAAAATATACCGAGAGTATTTTAAATGTTTCACAGGAAGAGACTATCTTTAATACATGGTAAAATTTTCAAAGGGAGGGAAAGAGATATTGGAATGGAGATGAAAATTTTAAGTGGGCAAATTACACTGTTGAAATAGAAGACTTTTATATTTTGGATTGTATTACAAAGACGGTCTTAGGAATTTCTTTCTCTGACCATTCTTAGCACAATGTTGATCTTTACCACAGCACTACTTAACATTTAATTAGATTTCTGTGTTAGTCCCTTGGTCTAAATGGGGGATATTTAATATCGCCAAAGAATAATGTTAGAAATCAGCCAAGTGTGGGGAGGGAATAAAACCCGCTTTCTATTCTTCCTGGAGTACAATAGCTGGTTGGGGAAATTTGCTTCTCTTGATTGAGTGACCTGATTTCTTCTTCCATCCGCACAACACAGCCTCTTATAAGAAAAAGGCTAGCCTTAAATTCATACATAATTGCACAGCAGGGAGACCCAGTTTAAAAACGTAAATTTCAGTGTATTAAGCAGTGGAAATCTCTTTTGAACCCTTGAACTTTCTTTGTTGTTTAAATGGCCACCTACAGAACCATTCTGCAGAGAACAGCAGGAACATAGTAGTCTCTTTTATTTTGTGGGGGAAAATGTATCTGGGGTTAATTCTCCCACCCCCACCAAGAATTCTGAAATGAAAGTATATTCTACACGTATAACAGTGGACACTAATTATAGAATTTGAAGATGTCTGGGCTACACAGTAGCAATAAATGATGGTATATTGTAGTAATGAACATGGGAACAGTAGTTCTCTTTCTTTGCTAACAGTACCAAACTGGGTTATTGTTTCATGTCTCTGTATTCTGTTGAGTTTTATGAGCTCATTTAGGAAACTTGAGAGTCCTGCTAACTCTATCAGTGGGGCTAATAGTTAAGACTTTGCCCTCCATTATATAAAATCAGAGGCTGTCGCTGGAAATACTGCAATTCATCACATTAGAATGGATGTCTTACTATTCTCTTTTTGTGCATTCATTGTTCTGCTGCTCTTCTAGCTGTGTGTTCTGTACAGCACAGCAGGGTTGGATTGGGTCCTGGCTTTGGAAAGACGAGACTGAATTAAATGCTGAGGCTATGAGTGCTCCATTAATCCTTACGAAAGTAAAAGCAATGCATATTTAAAAATGTGGTACTCATACTATACACATATAGCAGAAATATTTTATGGTGATGTTACTGGTCATGGTGCTACTGCCCTCAAATCTGCTCAACGGTTATTTTGTTAGCTCTTTAGAATTGTGTTAATGCTGACTGTGCATTTAAGGAATGCTGTGAGTAGACATTTGTAAGTAAAGTTGATAAAAGAGGAACCTGTATGGTCGCAGAGGGACTATTGCCCACGGTCATTGTTGGATGGATGGCTGAGTTAGTGTAGGTTGTGTTGCCGAGTCTCGTGATATCTGGTGTTTTTCTTGAAGTCCCTACAGCTGGAGTCATATGATTATGTGAGAATCAGCTTTCATTTAATAAAAAAATTATGAAGAGAGCTATGGAACTAATCTCAGTGGCTTAAAAATATCCAAATATTTGTGTATGTTGTTTGTGTGTGTCGGCATTTTCAATATGCTTTTCACTGTGATATCTAGGTGCTTTCCATGTGAACATACTTTACAGGGAACTGTCCAGAAAAGAACAGTTCTCCTGCCTATTTGCAGGATCAATTATTCCCTTCTTCCCTCGTTTTTCCTCTTCTATTTCTTTGAGGGAATGCTTTAGTGAAGAGTAAGGACTTGCCATGTGATCTGAAGGTGGCAATGCCAGGATTCTTCCATTTCTGCTGTGGGATCTGAAATATTATCAAAGAACAATGATTATAAGTTGGTTAGTTCACAGTATTTAACTACCCTATACGTGTGATCTTGTTTAGATCTTTCTCTCCTGAAAGTCTGCACTGTTTTTAAAATTAACTCATTTGTAAATGAGAGGGACCTGAAAAAATGTTAAGCCATAATTTTGGTTTTTTTTAAGGGTTCCTTTTAGGTCTTGTGAACTCTTAAACTACTGAATGCACCACCTTAAAAATTCTGTCTGGACTGTCAGAGTCAGAGGCATAATTTTGATTATGATTAACATTTTTAATGCTTAACCAACGTAGATTTAGAAAATAAAATGATGAGAGGAAATCTATACATCCAAACTAGTTCTAGATAAACCGATATCACTTTTATCCCGATATAATACTAGAAAACACAAATCTCAATTTTTAGAGACTATCCATGTTTCTATTTAAATATGTATATTGGCACAATAATGTGAATGTCAGTGACCCTGCACAAACAATAATATAATCAATATTCTAAGGATTAGCCTTGTGTAAATATTCTTTTTAGTTCTATCTTTGTCTGTCTGGTTCTGTACTTCTCCTTTCCTTTGATCTAAATGCATCTTAAAGCTTGTGTGCTTGGCTTCAGGCTTTTAAAAACAAACGGCTTTTAGTACAGACATTGGTAATAACAAAACAATAACCACTTTTGGACTCAGTTGGAGCCTACTGTTTCTTAGTTGGTATTACTATGTTCATTTGATTCTGTTTTCTTAGTATACTCTCCTTGCATCATCCCCAGCAAAATTAACAATATTAAAACAAAACCTATTGTCACCCTCCCCCCGGCATTAGTCTATTACTCTCACTGTCAAACTGAAGTTTCATAGATTCCCCGGGCAGACCGGATCACTCTGATCATCCAGTCTGACCTCCTGTGTAACTCAGATCACAGAACTTCCCCAAAAGAATTCCTAGGGCAGAGCTTTTAGACAAACATCCAATCGTGATTTAAAAATTGCCAGTGATGAAGAATCCACCCCGACTCTTGGTAACTTGTTCCAATGGTTAATTACCCTCCCTGTCAAAAATTCACGCCTTATTTCTAGTCTGAATTTGTCTAGCCTCAACTTCCAGCCATTGGATCGCGTTGTACCCTTTCTCTGCTAGATCGAAGAGCTCATTATCAAATATTTGTTGGGCGACTACTGGGAAGGACACAAAGGGGGCACCAGCTAAAGGGGGGGCACGTGACCCACCCCATGTGCCCCCCCCACGTGACTCGTCCCCATCCCATGTTACTTGGCGGGGAGGGGGGAGAGGGGGCTCTGCTTCAGTCCCCCTGGCATGTGTGGAGCCACTGATGCACTCTCTCAGGCAGCTGCTTTCCTGGTCTGTAAACAGCATGGCCGGAGGCTGCCTGGGAGAGTGCAGCCACTGCGTGCCGCACCAGGCAGTGAGGCCCCGCCTCTTCCCTTACGGATCTGGCCCTGCCCCTTCATCTCCCCAGCTGCCATCCTTGCCCCCACTGGCGTTTTGGGGAGGGTCATGTGACCCTTCGCCTCCTCCCCCCATGGGTTGCCATTATTTGTGATCAAGTCACCCCTTAAAGGCAGGTTTTCTAATCCCTTAATCACTCTTGTGGCTCTTTTCTGAACCCTCTCCAATTTATCAGCATCCTTCTTGACGTGCGGACACCAGAACGGGACACAGTGTTCCAGTAGCAGTCACACCAGTGCCAAATACAGAGGTAAAATGACCTCTCTGCTCCTGCTCGAGAGTCACCTGTTTATGCATCCAAGGATCACATTAGCCCGTTTGGCCCACATTGTACTGGGAGCTCATGTTCAGCCGATTATCCACCATGACCCCAAAATCTTTTTCAGAGCACTGCTTTCCAGAATGGAGTCCCCTATCCTGTAAGTATGGCCTACAGTCTTTGTTCCTAGATGTATATATTTACCTGTATTAAAACTCGTATTGTTTGCTTGAACCCAGCTTACAAAGCAATCAATTTAATCATACATCTAACCTCTAGTTTGTCTCAAAGATGTCAGGACGTGGTTCTCAGCACTGCTTTCCATTCTTCAGCATGTCTATTAGGATAATGGATATTAATTAGCATTGTTTGTGGCTTTAATTAGTGATGAGTGTGGGGTAGGAAAGGAAGAATACAAGCCAGTAAAACCATAAAGAGTCTGATCCAAGGCCCATTGAAGTCAGAGGAAAGAAGCCCATTGATTTCAAGAGGCATTGGATCAATGACAAAATGAAAAGAAGAAGCATGAAAAGCCATAAAGGAAAGGGGTATTGGTGCATTATGAGCAGACAATAGCAATTGCCCTAAAATGGGTAAATTGGGACTAAGAGTACCCATACTGGCTTCCTTTCATTTAAGATCGTAGATGCCTGACTGCATCGAGTGTCCTGGGTGTGTCGGTTTATTTTCTGTTCAGTATGCTCTGTTGCCTTTTTTTTATGTCCACTTTCTATTTGATTTCATTGCAATGGATATTCTTAGGGCAGTTAATGTATTTAAAAATGCCGTTCTTTAGAAGTACGTTGACTTGGTTCAGTATTTTCTCAGCACCATAATTATTTCAAGATTGTCTCTTCTGAATTTAGATTGGCAATTAAAGATTTTTATGGCACCACATCACTAGGAGAATCCTTGAATGGCCAATGACCATGAAGCATGTGGGGCAGTCCTTCATTACTATAGTACTTTATTTCAGTTTTTATCACATGCACAGCCTTGGACTGCTCTGGCAATGATTTAAAATTACAAAATCAAAATACACATCTCCATCAGCCTCATTAGTTGTACACAGCAGCAGCTCTTAATACAAAATGCGAATACCTCAATATGTTGGGTAGTCCCTCAACCTCCTCTAATTCCGTACAAAGTGCCTTCAAGATTATTGAATCTGGGCTCATTTCAACCGGGGCAGGAAATCATTCTCTAGCACTGGACCTCTTGAAGAGAATTCTGTGCCAGCAATCTCCTCTTACTTATACTGAGGGGGATTTAGGACCTACTGAAACAAACCCTTGTAGTTTTGGGGTTTGTGTTGTCTGGGGTTACAGGTACTGAAAATACAGAATTTCTTGCTGCAAAATTGTGAGCTGATTTTTGTTTTGTTTTTTGTTCTTAACTACTAACTGCAATTTGTTTACGTTTTAAAATAGTACTGCCCCCGTTATGAGCTGCCTACGGCAGCCACATCAAAGCACTGCAGAGTGCATGTGGTGCTAGCTTGAATAATAGCAACAAACCATGGTCTCTCAAATCTTGGTTTGATTTCATTGTTTAAATAGGAAACGGGTTAGTGTGATCCCTCTGACTGGGATTCATAGACTCTGGAGCTCATTGTTCTGGCATTCATAGCTTTATTTTTAATTGGAAAAGAAGGAAATACTTTGAGCTCGTACTTGGATAAAAGCTGTAAATGATATTTATCACTTCCTAAGGAGTTTTCTTTCCTTTTAATTTGAGACCTCACATTAGAATCCTGTTTCTGTTCTAGTTCTTCCTTTCTTCTTTTTTTTTTAATGCGGCTATAGGAATTCTTCTAAGGTCCCGTCTATCGTAAAGGCCTTGGAGGAAATCCCAGCCCCCCCTGAAGTCAATGGGAGTTTGCTATTGACTTCCATGGGGCCAAATTTCACCCTTTGTCTGCACTGACCCTTTTAGGGAATGCTTTCCCTGTTGCACTAGCATGGATGCAGCTCTGCTAGTGGGAGAGCAAGGTTAGAGCACTCATACAGATTGGCTGCTGGCATCTTTCATCCCCTACTAGCCTAGATCTGTTCTGACGGCAGTTAGATGGCATGATGGGTTAAACTCCAGCAGCTGCTACCATCTTGTCCACTCTAGGGTTTCCAATGTTGTTACTGGAGCTGCACCCGTGTTAGCAATGCTGGGAAACGTTAGGGGGAAAAGCCTTGTGTAGACATAGCCTTAGCCTATCTAGGAGGTTTAAACGTTTAAATTAAAACAGCCTTTTTTGTGTGTGTGTCCACACTGGCAAAAAGAGAAGGTCCAATATCTTGTTTGGGCCACAACTATGTTTTGAACATGCCTATGTTGGAGTCTAAGCTGGGATTAAGCAATGCTCAGGTCATAGAATCACAGAATCGTAGGACTGGACCTCAAGAGGTTATCTAGTCCAGGCCCCTGCACTCAAGGCAGGACTATATAATAACTAGACCATTCCTGCTTGTTTAACCTGTCCTTAAAAATCACCAATGACAGAGATTCCACAGCCTCCCTAGGCAATTTGTTCCAGTGCTTAACTACCCTGACAGTTAGGAAGTTTTTCCTAGTGTTCAACCTAAACATCCATTGCTGCAATTTAAGCCCATTGCTTCTTGTCATATTCTCAGAGGTTAAAGAGAACAATTTTTCTCCCTCCTCCTTGTAACAACCTTTTTACATAATTGAAATCTGTTATCATATCCCCCATAGTCTTCTCCAGACTAAACAAACCCAATTTTTTCGGTCTTCCCTCATAGGTCATGTTTTCTAGACCTTTAATCATTTTTGTTGCTCTTCTCTGGACTTTCTCCAATTTGTCCACATCTTTCCTGAAATGTGGTGGCCAGAACTGGACACAATACTCAGTTGAGGCTGTTTCAGTACAGAGTACACTAGAAGAATTACTTCTCGTGTCTTGCTTACAACACTCCTGCTGATACATCCCAGAATGATGATCCGTGTTCTACTGATAGTTACTGAACATTGTTCATGGTTTGGTCTGGACTGTACCACTTCCCAAACCATGCTAGAGAGCAGGGCTTGTGATTTGTTTACATTTCCTCTCCCAGTTACATTTTTCCAGCTTTGTTCTGAAATTTGAAACTAAAGCCTGATATTTCCATTCTTGTTACTTCGTGGTTGGCAGCTAACTTTAAAGGTTGTTTTTATTTTCTAGTGAAAGGGAATAGCATCTACAGCTCTCTAACCTGAACTAAAACCAACCTTCAGTACCTCACTTTCAGAGTTACATCCATTGCCTGTTCCAGATAGGAATCTGGCCCAGCACAAATATTTCTCCAGTCAAGAATGAGTAGTGGATGTGTTCAGTTAGTTATTTCTCTAGTCTTTCTATGTTAGAAACCTATATTCAAATGTGTAATGTCTTGTATGACAAGTGAAAGTGTTCACAGTCCAGACCTTTGTGGATATTGGTCTACATCACAAAACTAACATGCAGTCCATCCCAACTGACATTATCTTGTTCCGAGGAGCTCAGGACAGATATTTCAGTTTAAGATCATGGTGCATTTGCAAACTGATGAAGTAATTAGCGCACTGCCACAGAACCATCTTTCCTTGCTGATTCTTTCGTATTCTGGCAACGGTGCCATTTTATATGAAGGTTATAGACTCAAAATATTCAATAAGTGTAAGCTAAAAAAATACTTCCCCTCTTATATTTTTTAAACTTGCTCTTATTGATTTTAGAATGTCTTCACAAACTATGCCATTAGAACCCATCAAACCGCACAGCATAATGATTTGTAAACAAATTAAAGACAACCTAAGACAATCTAACTTGTTAGTGTGACTCCTCCTGGATATGTTGATTGGTATTAGTGTTTTCCATTTGATATTGCACTGTTCTTTAGCCTGGAATGATCCTGTTTTTTTCCCCCCCTCTCTCACACACTCACGACTTTGAGCCTATATGTAAGTGTAAAGGAAGTTAGCTAAAGTGTGTAGTGTCTGATCTTTCATTTACCACAGTGTAAACTGGGAGTAGTGGTGTTGTAGCTGTGTTAGCACTATGACATGAGAGAGACAAGGTGGGTGATGTAATATAAAAGATATTATCCAATAAAAGATATGACCTCACCCATCTTGTCGCTCTTATATTAGGAGTAGTAATTCCCTGGAAGACCCTGGAGACACACTAGTGTTAAACTGCTATAAAGGGAAGGAGAATCAGGCAATGACTGGAAATTTTTAAATTGAACAGTTATGAAAATCTCGGGCATACCTGAGGACTAAGGACAAATACCCCAAATGTGATTTTAATCATTAAAAAGGATTAAAGTGTGAGTGTGACAAGTGATTCTGACAATTACTGCTTTCTTACATCTAACTTCATTTCCCTAGTAAACTAATGGAACAAATATGTAGGGGGGAAAGACCACAGTCAGAGCAATGCATAAGACAGTGTAAGTTCCTTGCTGGTAAACAGGCATAGAAGAACATAATTTGGTGTCGCTTCCAGGTGGCTGGAAGAGAGGGATAGAGCAGGAAGAACAATAAACAGAAGGACAGAAGAAGATGCAAGTTGGGCAGCAAATGCACACCCAGCCATTTCAGCTTCCATTATAGCTTTTCATTCTTCTAGCTCTTTGGAAGATAAGTGACACCAGCTTAGACCTTCTTATCAAAGTGTAATTTACACCAGCTTTACGTATCAGCTCTGAAATTGGCCCAGAGTCTGTAAATCTTGAGAGGCTAATGGAACCATGAACAATGAACAGCCTGTCTTTTCAGAAAGAATAAGTCAGACCAGATAAACTTGATCACTTTTTTTGGACTGAATAATAGCATTACTGGATTAAGGTGATTAAGCAAATGTATGATATATACCCTGGTCCCACTGAAATCAATAGCAAAATTGCATTGACTTCAATGAGTCCTAAGCTTCAGAAAAGTGTCCCTCAAAAGCCACTTGAAAAATTAATTCGTATTTGTTTGGATATGAGCACAGCCATGTAGATTAAAAAAGTGTCTGCGTCTTCTTATGATGAAGTCCTATTATGCTATGGAATAGTCTTTCAAAGGAAAGGTGGGAGCCTTTTAGCTTGAATTGCTCACATTTAGTCTGTGCAAAGTACATGAGTTTACTTTAAAGAGCATTCCTGTAGTGACAGGGGAATGGGCTGGGTGATCTAATAGCTCTTCTCCATCTCTTTGTGCGATGCTATGATTTCTTCACACTTCCCTTACTTGGAAACTAAAATAACAAATGACTGTCTCTTTCCTGGTTAAACATCCTTTGCACTCTTCTGTATATCTTCTCTCTGTGTCTCATTGAGCAACTCCAGAGTTCACCCACAGTGATGGCCTGGCAGTGTGATTAAACTGTGATTTACTAAAAGCTGCCAAGCTGAGAGTAAAATACTTTTAACATATCCCAGCTGTTCATCATATATAATCCTTACGAGTTATTTTTATTTTTGTAAATGTCAAAGTGATGTACTGTAGAGCCATGACCCCGGAAGCTTCCCTGTTGCCTGCATATCTCAGGGACACTCTTTGCTCGCTTATGTAGCATTTTCTTATGCTATCAGCGTCTGGTTAGAAACACCAGCAGGTAGTTTTCCTGTCAACAACCAGCACAAAGGACTTCAGGATAACGTTATGAATTCAGTCATATGTAGTACCTTTCAGAGGCAATCTGCACTTTAAAAAGCATGCACACACAAAATTATGTAGTAATATTACAGTGACTATGTGCAGCCATTTGGTCCATGGGAACAGCTAAAAGGAAAGTCTCCCAGGGGCCTCAGTGAGCATTGGATCAGGCCTGTAACACTTGGGAAATTAGAGTCTGTCTTTTTGAGGCAGAGCATTGATTTCTCTTCTGCCAACTTCAGTGGCCTACCTCTTCATCTTGAAAAACCTCCTTCATGAAGTCCACAGAGGGCAGGAAAACTTTCTGGCTCTGATAGAGTTATCCTTCCATGTAGTGGGGGGAGACCTCAAAGTTTGCATGGAGGTATGGCTTATCTGTGCAATTGGCCCTTGTCAATGGTGGATCTTCCAAGAGCTGTACAGGGTTTGGAGGCCAGACCCTCTGCGTATTCAGTGGGGGCAAACCCTCGTTATCTCATGGAAGAATTTGGAGGGAACTTCTCAAGGGGGATCTCCATGGATTTTCCTCCCCATGAGTGACTTCCTGGAGCTGTTTCCACAGAATCTGGGTGATCCAGCCAATATTTGTTATGAACTAAATGCCTCTTTTGGGACTTGAACCCATGATCTTCTGGTCCAGTGCCATCAACTGAGCCATATAAGCCAGGTGTCATCAAAATGGGATTGAGTACAGCTGGTTCATCCCATCTCTTTTCCAGGATTTGTTTACAGGTGGGAGTTGGGGATGTCTTCTGTTCGGCATTTGATAGAAATCATGTTCATCTCTTAATTATAACCCTTGGCAGAGATTTCAAACCAAGTTAAACCATCTGCATTTATGACTGACCTCTTAAGACACCCTGTCTAGTTGTTTGGGCTTGGTGTTTAACTAATTTAATTTCTTTTTAAGTTGTATGCTACAGTTGGAAATGGGTTCTACCTCACCTTAGTAAGATTTTTAATTAATCATAATATACTCTGAGTCCCAGACATAAAAAAGGCACCATCTGCCATTGGAGCCCATTTGCATAGACTTAAGTGCAGTAACTACCCAACTGCTGCATATATATTTCATTTTTTTAAAAATTGCTCAGAGCTTGAATGATTAATTTGAGGGAAAAGCTCCACTGAGGTGGAATAAGGACCCACTTCTTATCAGAATGTGCAATTTTAATGGGAAGTGAAATTTGGGCTCTAAATGACTTGACAGTCACTTAGACAGGCCTTCTTTAACTATTAAAGAGAAAAGAAAACAAACCTGAGTTAAAGTTTCTAAACTATCACAGAGTGATTAAGCAATGATATATATGATATTATAGATGGGATGACCTATATGCTATGATAGATTATGATGTAGGTTGTCGTGTCTATTAAACATGTACCATCACTACCCTTTCATACAGAATCTGGGGCTTCGTAACTAGAGAGATTTTCATTAGACTAATTAATCTCTGGTTAAAGTATCTGCTAACTAGTTAATACAATGGCTGAGCATGCACAATACCAGTCAAGTACATGATAACTTTCTGGGGGACCAATCATGCCACCTGTACTCTCAGCCATAGTCGTTATAGTACCATTTACTTTAATAGACTACTCCTGCAAGTAAATGGCCCCTCATTTGGTTTGCCTAGCACAGAGAGCATCGTTTATTGCTTTCCACCATTGGAGTATGAAAGGGTTGTTTCTTCCCACTTCTGCAGTCCAACTAGGCTTTAATGTTCTTACTGATTACCACTGACCCAAAAAGTCTGCCTAGCATCCCTTTTATGGAGTATATGTCAGTGAAGCTTAAAGTCTCTCCTCTCCCCTAGGCTTCACTCTGCAGTCTCGTCTAGTCTGACAGCTGAAATGCCGTATTTCATTCCCTGTCTTTTGTAGGGAAATGCTTGATCTAATAATGGCTGAATATTTTACAAGGTTTTAGATATCAGAAAGGTAGGAAAGTTTGAAAAGGTCTGCATCCTTGAAAAGCGGATGTTTATAATTTAAAACTCCCAACTTCATTTCAGATTCTCTACAACATTTCCCCATCACTCTATGTAACCATATAAAACTAGGGCCTATCATAATGGTGGTTGTCACCTCTGTGCTGTCCATTATGGTTTTATTTGTATATTTTTAATATGTTTTATGGGATTTGAAAGCCAAGGCAGTAAAAGCTGAAAAACTTAAAATTAACAAAATATTCTACCATCCTGAAAACCATTCCCATTATATCACATAATCCCTAACACTAATGAGTATGTTGTGTATGTGTCATGATCCTGTCCTTGCCAAGACTGACAATAACAAGCATTTGGGGTTTTCTCGAGAGAGTAATTTAAATTTGCTTATGCTGCTACCATCTGCCTATATTGTCTGAATGAATTACTCAGAGAGAGGTGTAGCCTCATCTGTATTTTCAGTGTGTTAATGAGTGTGGTTCACTATTAGGTTAGACCCTTCCCCCGTTATAATTCCTTATAACTCTGGATAATTGGTCAAAAGAGAAATAAAGAGGCATTGTAACAAAGAGAACACTCAAAACTATACAGTAAGTAAATTCAAAAACAAATTTTCTTTGAGATAAGTGGGGGCATTTTCTGTTCCTGAAGCTTTACCTCCACTTTCTGGTCATGCAGAATATTGATCAAGGGCAGTCACTTAAAAAATAAATTGTGCCTGTTCAACTCTATAGCAGAATAAGGTCTTGGAAATAGCTAGTAACCAGTACCTCTCATTCAACTGTGTGCACTATAACTTGCAGTAAGCTTCACCTGTTCTAAACGAAGTCAGCTTTGAGCAACTCAAGTACAGTGTGGTAAGTTAGAATCCCTACTGCTGAATGAGAGAAGAGGGAAGGGCTAAGAAATCTTCAGCACCAGCTCAAAACTACTTGTCCTTTTGAGCAAGTGAATGAACCAGTGGTTGGGAACACACGTTGTACTTTGACTGAGACCTCAGTACTTCATGTGTGCAAGGAGCTGCCTCATTTCAAGGAGGGCAGAAACATTGAGAAACCTGCTGAAAAGTTCATAATTTTTTAATATGCACCCGTCTCTGCTGAGAAGGGCAAAGATTACTGGTGTGCAAAGAGGGGACCAATTATGCCAGCTTTCACTGTTTCTCTAGAAAGCAGAGATTTCCTTTTATAGAAAAATTTGTTGGACTTGAGATCAGAAATCTGCTATAATTTCTTTTTGTTAACTAAAGTGTGTACTGGCTTTCCTTGGGGAAGGGAGGAAAACCAATGATTGAAAAAAAACAAAGGTTTGTCTTGCTCTTATTAAAACCTACATTTATGCAAGGAGAGTATGGTACAAATGAAACTAATGTCTTGGTCTATAAAAAGAGAGACTTGAACAAACTTTTAGATCTGTGTAGATGTGCTCTTTGTGTAATAGACACTGTATATAATTTGCTATATGGCACAAGCCAAGGATTCTTAAACAGTTTTTTGTAGTGGGGAGCATGTTTTAATAAAAAGATTGTTTGTTTGTTTGTTTGTGCACACACCTCTCCCATATGCATTCACTGAACATACCTGTGGCAACTGCACCAACCACTTATATGAACAAGTAATGGTAGGAAAGCATTTACTGTATTTTTAAGTTCATGTGGCCGAACAGCTCTCCCAGGATCACTAGCAAGGGCTCTGTGGCTCATCAGTGGTTCATGGAAAATACGTGAGAACACTTGATATAAGCTATTGCAGAAATGATGGCAGTAGGATGACTCTGGTTTGGTCTACACTACAGACTTATATTGGAATAACTACATCACTCAAGGGTTTGCAAAATCCACACCCCATAGTGACGTAGTTATAACAGTCTAACTTCCTGTGTAGACAGCGCTACGTTGGAGGGAGAAGCTCTGATATAGCTACTGCCTCTCAGGAAAATGGATTAACTATCCCAGAGAGTCTACAATAAAGCGCTACAGCAATGGAGCTGTGCTGATGCAGTGTTTTAAGTGTAGACTTGCCCTCTGTCTTGAGTGGCAACATGGTCCAGTGCGTAGAGGTCTACACTGGGGCTTAGGACAGTGGTTTTCAAACTTTTTTTCTGGTGCCCCAATTGAAGAAAATTGTTGATGCCTGCCACCCAACAGAGCTGGGGATGAGGGGTTTGGTGTATTGAAGGGGCTCAGGTCTGGGGCAGACGGTTGGAGTGCTGCAGTGGGGGTGCTAAGGCAGGCTTCCTGCCTGTCCTGGCACCGCGGACCGCGCTGTGCCCCAGAAGCGGCCAGCAACAGGTCTGGCTCCTAGGTGGAGGCGCGGCTCTCGCCCGCAGGCACTGCCCCCCCCAGCTCCCATGGGCCGGTTCCCAGCCCATGGGAATGCGTAGCCAGTGCTTGGGGCAGGAGCAGCACGCGTAGCCCCGTGGCCCCCCCCCGCTTAGGAGCTGGACCTGCTGCTGGCTGCTTCTGGGGTGCAGCGCGGTGTCAGAACAGGTAGGGACTAGCCTGCCTTAGCCAGGCAGCACCACTGACGGGACTTTCAATGACCTGGTCGGTGGTGCTGACCAGAGCTGCTGCGACCCAGTGCCTTATGTTCCATGACCCAGTTTGAAAACCGCTGGGGCTTAGGAGCCAGTTATATTCCCAGCTCTGCCCCAACCTACTGTGTGACTTTGGGCAAGTCTTGGTGCCTCTACTTTTCCCCACCCATCCTTTGTGTAGATGGTAAACTCTTTAGGTCAAGGAGATGGTCTCTTACTATGTATTTGCACACTGCCTTGCACAGAGGGATCTGATCACAGTTGGACTTGTAGGCAATACCATAAATAGAAATAAATAAATAAATAAGTGACTTAAGCTACTTATCAGTCAGGGGAGCACTAACTTCAAACACTGATGGACCTATTCATTTTGACTTCTGCACATGAATTTAACAGTCAGAAGCCAGTGCTGAAGAAGCCAAGGATTTTAATAAATACATAATGCTAAACATGTGCACTGCCTTCATTCTAAACCTAGAGTGAAGATGGAGAAAAATGCATTCACCATTTTTTGTAGGAGGTTATGTGGATGTTGAGTTGTAAAATCCAGTTCTTGATTTATCCAGATAGCACCACTGCAGTACAGTCCCAATACATGTTGCTTCTCCAAGACTGATTCTCCACAGTCTTATTCCTCCACAAAGAAGTAATGAAGAGCCTGCCAGTTTTTATGAAGCCACTGCACAAAAATCCAAAAATCAGTCAGAGCATGCTGGCCATGATGTGATCTGTAGAGAGGGTGGGGATACATATAGGTTGTCGGGGAAAGGAATCCTCAAAGCTCTGACCGGGATCCAGGGCATCTTCAGATCAAAAAACCTGAACTGACTTTAGAATAGGATATCTTTTAAAACCACCTGCCTCTGCCCCTCACCTCCACTTAGGGCATGTCTTCACTACCCGCCGGATCGGCGGGTACCAATCGATCTATTGGGGATCGACTTATCGTGTCTAGTGAAGATGCGATAAAATCGATCCCCGATGGCTCTGCCGTCGACTCCGGAAATCCACCGCAGCAAGAGGCGGAAGCGGAGTCGGCGGCAGCGGTCGACTCGCCGGCGTCCTCACAGCCAGGTAAATTGACCTAAAATACGCAACTTCAGCTACGCTATTCACGTAGCTGAAGTTGCGTATCTTAGGTCGACCCCCCCCCGTAGTGTACGTCTGCTGGGAAGGGTGGAATTATATAAAGTCCATTTCAAATGCTTATGCCTTAGGTCAGCGGTGGGCAAACTATGGCCCAGGGGCTGCATCTGGCCCTTCAGACATTTTAATCCGGCCCTCGAGCTTCCGCCAGGGAGCAGGGTCGGGGGCTTGCTCGCTCCGTGTGTGCTGTGGCTCTGCGCAGCTCCCGGAAGCAGCGGTATGTCCCCCATCCCTTTTATGCATAGGGGCAGCCAGGGGGCTCTGCACGCTACCCTCACCCCAAGCACCACCCCAGGAACCACAGCCAATGGGAGCCATGGGGGTGGAGCCTGCGGACTGGTCAGCGCGCGAACCACCCAGCACCGCGCCTCCGCGTAGGAGCCAGAAAGGGTGACATGCTGCTGCTTCCGGGAGCTGCCTGAAGTAAGCGCCACCCAGAGCCTGCACCCTCTGCACCAGAGCCTGCACCCCCTCCTACCCTCCAAACCCCCCGATCCCAGTCCAAAGCCCTCACCCCCCATTCTCCCAGCACCCCAACCTCCTGCCCCAGCCCCCTCCTGCACCCTGAACTTCTCATTTCTGGCCCCAGCCCAGAGCCTGCGTCCCCAGGCTGAACCCTCACCCCCTCCCACATCCCAACCCCCAATTTCATGAGCATTCATGGCCCGCCATACAATTTCCATATCCAGATGAGGCCTTTGGGCCAAAAAGTTTGCCCACCCTGCCTTAGGTACGTGAACTTCCCCTGGGTTTCGTTTTGAAGTACAGATCTTCACTGCATGGATGTGAGGAGCCACGCTATGGTCCCTCTCTGTCTGATGGCCTTAAGAATTAGTTCTGTCTTAGCTAGATCTCCAGTGTGCTTCTCTGGTTTACTCATTTTATCTCTTTCCTGTGCTCAGACTATTTTTGTTTGTTTGTTCTCTTGAATTCCTTAACACAGAAGCCAAACTTCTCTTCCCTGTCCCTGAACCCTGAGTCTGTTTCCATCCAGACATGGGATGCTTATGTGACGGCTACCTATGTCGCCTTTTGTCCACAGGTACTTGGCTTCTCTCCCATATTGTAATCTTGCAGCACTGCCAAAGGGAAAGCAAGTGGTGAATGTGTATGGACAAGGGGGAGGGGAAAGAGCGGAGGCAGAGAACAGAAAGCTGACTTCAGAAAACAGCTTGCTGTCTCCTGTCATTTTGCCAGCACCTATGCAAGTCAGATAAGAGAGTCAGAGCCTGTGCGCTCTGCTCCAGGGTTTCACCTGCGCCTAAGACATCTCTTTGATGCTTTTTACACGGTGTGATTGAAGAAGAATGATGGTAATAGGGTTCAGGCAGTGGGTATTTATGTCCCTCTTCCCCTCTCATTGAAGGAAGAAAGGACTCCTCCTCTTCTGAGGAATGCTTAGATCCCTCAGCTCAGCTCAGAGAAGTGATGTTTAATGAAGGACTATTCTGGAATATGCTACTTGTAAGAACAAGCTAGAATTCAGCAGAAAGCCAAAATGTGTCTCCCTCCAAATCTCACATAGATATACATCAGTGTGTCATATGTGGGTATGAGTGTGTGTGATCCCACAGAGAGAGAATTTGAAGGAGCTGGTGCTAAACTTGTACAATTTTGAAAGAGTTAAGGAGAGGATCCCCTGTCTACATGCCAACATTTAAGCGGGGGCAGATGGGGGGTGGGGGGAAGGAGGGGCTCTGTCCAGTCCACCGCCTCATAAACTTCAGCACCATGTTCCCCCTGTTTTTATACATCAAGCCATTGCAGTCCTGCAATGTTACTGCAGCGCTTTAATGTTTAATTCACTTTGATTTGGTCTACGGAAACATCAAGTGTTTTTCTGCAGGCAAATCCAAGGCATCCAAGGAGCTTTGCTGGGAATAAAACCCTAGAAAGAGCTTCAGAGAAATTAGAGAAGGGGCATTTTATTGGTTTTTACAGCAGTTCTGCAATTTCACCCTGTGTTTTCTCCATTCCCCCCCTTTATTTAAATGTCTCTACAGGGCAGATTTATTTTAATATCATGTCCTCATTTCCTCAGCCACTCTGTATGTGACCCGTGTGAGCTGCCTGTGGTAAGATTAGAAAAATAAGCAAATGTTTAATTTTGTGAGGGGGAGGGGAAAGGAATCAAAGGCCCTGCTGCTGCTGCTGGAGAACATGAAGAGTCCAGTGCAAAAATAGGCATGTTAAAACTAGCTCATTAGAAAATGTAAAGAGGTCAGCTCAGCTCTTCCACTCAGGTCCTGAGTATTTCATAAGGAGTCAATACGAAAAATACCTGGTCGGAGATGAAGGAATTAGGGAGCAATCGTTCTTCCCATGACATGGAGCCATTACAGGGTGGTTATGGAGCTGCTCCATGGAGGGTGTTAGCTGATAGAGCCCTCCATGCATCCCTGCCACAGGGTGGAGAACTGCAGGATCTACCCTGCCATAGCCCCACCTAACCCCTGTGTATTGTCACAGACATCCAAGGAGCACGTGTCCCCTGTGCACCCTGTCCCGCCTCCATGCGGTAGAATAGAACCTCATTGCTTCTGCTGCCAGGGACCTGCTATGATCCAGAGGTAAAGGCCAAATTTGACTCTTCTCTCACAAACTCCCGAGTGGATTGAGTACGGGACTGAGGTCAGGCGGGCGTTTGAGTTCTAACCCTGACTTTGCCCCCATCTCCTTTTGTGGTCTCAGGGAAAATCACTTCTATCTCTCAAGCTGTAAAACGGAGGAGGAGAATTCCTGCCTGCTAGAGGAGAGTTTTGATGATCTAGTTCATTGGTTCTCAAACTTTTGTACTGGTGACCCCTTTCACACACCAAGCCTCTGAGTATGACCTCCCCCCCTTATAAATTAAAAACACATTTTTATATATTTAACACCATTATAAATGCTGGAGGCAAAGCAGGGTTTGGGGTGGAGGCTGACAGCTCGTGACCCCTCCCATATAATAACCTCGCGACCCCCTGAGGGGTCTCAACCCCCAGTTTGAGAACCCCATATCTAGTTAATATTTGTCCTGAGCTTTGCACATGCAAACGACTTTCCTGATCTGCTCCGTTGCTGCCCCATATGGTTCCTGAAGGAGTACTTTTGTGCTGAATCTGCCACTCCTCCCCCAGCAGCTGTGTGTTACTGGATGCACATTGTGTGGGTGACTCTTGATGGGTACATACCGTCCACTGTATCTCTGCTGGGCACTCAGAACACAGAGGGCTGGGCAGATCAACATCAGAAAGAGAGAGACTGGAGAGCGATGATTGATAAGTGACTTTATGAAGAAAGATTAAAAGAACTAAGCCTATATTGGCGAGACAAATGCAAAGAGGGACATCACTTTCAACAAGTGCTAGTACTGTAATAATATTTTGTATTTCTATAGCTCTTTTGATTTAAGAACCTTAAAGGTCTCATTTTATTGTTTATTTGTATAGTATAAATAGTGTGCTAGAAACCTCTGAACACTAACCTCCCAACACGCCAGTGAGGGAGGTGATTATTATTGTATCTGTTATATACATGAGCAAATTCAATGGCAGAAAGCTTAAGCAACTTGGTCATGGTGACATAGTGAGTCTAAGGCAGAGCCATGAATGGAATGCAAGTCTACTGACTCTCTGCCCTTTGGCCTAACTACTACCCCACACTTATTGCCTGATCTATATATAGCCCATTGGAGTCGATCGGACTCTTTCCATAGACTTCAATGGACTTTGGATCAGTCCTCCACTGTCCTGAAGGGGATGCTTACAAGGTTAGCTGTTTATTTAGGCTGGTGCAAAGGATACAGATCTATAATCATGGGTGAAATCAAGTGAAAGAAGAAAGAAATGTAGATTATCAGGGGAAAAAAACTTTTTAATGGTGAGCTCTCTTAGCCTATGGAAATCTCCAAGGGAATTGGTAGAAATCCCTTCCCTTGAGCTATGCAATACTAAATTGGACAATTAAGGACCCTGGCAGCAGGATGGACTATTATAGATGACCAAATAGGTCTCCTCAATTGGTGTGTGTGTGTGTGTGTGTGTGTGTGTGTAGATAGATTATAAAATAAAGAACATTCTCATAAAATTTAGGATGGGCAACAAACAAAAGGATACACTGAGAAGGATTTTTTTCAAAACGGTACAGCTTCAGATGTGAAGACATTTTTTCATTGCCATTGTATGTCTGAGAGCCTTACCTTATATGCATGCTCAAACTCATTCAGGTAATACCTAGATTTTGGGTCAAAGTGCTATGAAACAGTTGTAAACTGAAACAGAGTGTGATAGTAGGTGTTTGTATTTGTATATGGACACACACAATGCCCTTCCAACTCTCACTTACCTTGCTGTATTTTCTTTTAGTTTCCTTTTATTTTCTTTATTCCACCATAAGGGAGAATACAAAAGAAAAAGCAGAAAATCTCTGTTACATATTGCACAAAATCAGAGAATTATAGTACAGTACATATGAGGGGAAATAAAGAAGAGACGGGTCCATAGAATTACTATAATTCACTTATGGATCTGATTTTTCAACAAGCTGCCTGCACAATTACCGTGATTGTGCATGCAGATTGAATAACTGCATGTGCAAATAGCTAACTGGTAATTTTCAAGTGCAATTAGCATATTTTTGTGGGGGCAATCACAGTAATTGCAGGTGCCTAACTTGTATGTACTGCAGTGCTTTTCCACTTCAAAGTGGTTTATGAAGATTAATTAAACATTAATAGCAGTAACCGGAAAATTAAAAAAATACATTTGAGAGCATGATTATAGCTATTTACTTTCTTGCAAGTTGCATACATTTAAGACATAAAATACATATTCAACAAAAAGAGAGCTTATTGCTTTTTTTTAACAGCTGTTTCATTACAGTGCTGGTGTCATAGCTCTAGGAACAGACAGACAGATTTAGGTCTGCACATGTGAGGATTTGGGTTCTTTAGAATGCAGATCTCGAGAGCTTGCTACGGAGGTAGAACGTAATATGGGAAGTCACAGTGGGACTGTTATTTAGATAGCGCCATAAATGCTTGCGACACTTTACAAACATGAGAGGAAACAAAGGCCTGCCCTGACTAGCTTACAAATCTGAGGACAATATGGGTGTGAAATGGTGCAGAGCCACTATGCCAAAGTCAGCATGTAAAAGGGTAGCTGGCCCATTAAATGAAACTGGGATCAGTGCTCCTGTTCCAGTCCAGGTGCTCCCACTTGGACCAATTAAAAGGGTGGGGCAGCACCTGGGGTAGGGGGCTATAAAAGGTCAGTCAGGAGTCACACAGGAGTCGGGCAGGAGGTGAGAGCTACCAGAGATAGATGTGGTTCCTGGGAGAGGGCTGAATGTAGGAGAGCAGCAAGAAGGGTTTGCTGGCTGGTGTCCCCAAGCCAGGACCAGAGGGTTGGAGATGGCTAAAGGCAGCAGGACGGAGCTGCAGCAGCAGCAGCAGAGGGAGATGACTGCTGGCTCCAAGTCAGAGCCAAGGGAAGAGAGGTCTGAAAGAAGGGGGATAGCTGCTGCTATCTTGCTGGAGAGGTGAACCCGGCGGAAGAGTTAAAAGGCCGGGGGAAGTGAGGGATGCTCCCAGCAGAGAGGCTGTGGAGTTGCTGCTGGGAAGATCAGGGTTGCACCTCAGAAGGAAGGGCTGGAATGGCTGTCCTGGCAGGGGGATGGAAGAGAATGGCTAAGGAGCCTAGCTGTGATGGAAGACACTGGGGTATGATGAGAAAAAGGACCATGTGCACTGGGACAATAGGGACTATGTTTGGGGACTTGTGTTATAGACTATTTGCACAAGGTTTTTGTAATAAACTGGCCCCCCGGACGGGTATTGTTTAAGTCAGAGTCTGAAGTGGAGTCCTTTGGGTTACCAAGAGGGGAAACTGAGGTGAGAGGCCACTTGCAGGGCTGCCGTGAGGCCAGGAGGGGGTGCCCAGGATGAGGCACTCATTTGCACAGTAGCTTGAAGGAAAAGGATTGGGGTTTGCAGAGATTTAGGGCACTAGGTACAAAGGAAAAAGAGGCTGTTCCACATGTAGTGAGAGGCATGAATAAAGCACAAAGCCAAGAGAGGAAGACTAATAAAATTATACTAAATAGAAAGCTCTGTTGGTTTTTATTTCACCAGCACAGTAAATTCTCATCTCACCATATATTGTATTGTGGGCAAGCCTTGAAATCCTGGTGCTTTCTCAGTATCTTGCATCTATGGAAAAGCCCTTGTTTGCTTCTGCCGCCCCTCCCCATCACTACATCATTTCATAGTGGCAGTCAGCCACTGATGAATGTAGTGCTGGCCAGAAACTACATCTTGTTTTCTTCCAGTGGGTGTAGGTGAAACTTGACTCCCTAATAGTGCTGGTGGTCTGTCAAATCCTTACATGAATCGAACACAAGCCAGCTGTTTATCCCAGTTAGCAGCCAGCTATTCTTAAACCACCAGATTTAGTTTTCATCCAAGCAGTGGCCACCTTTGCAGCCTCCAGGTTGCCTGTCCTCTTTAATTAGCTCTTTCTTTTCGTAGTCTGTCATTTTTCTCAGTGCCTGGAAAATGACTTGAAGTCAACACTGATCAGAACAAACCATGAACACACTTCCCTTCAGAAAGATGATCGGGGATACGAGTGATCCATAAAGCCTTGTAATATTTTGAAAATTCAACATATTACTTCAAATAAGCCTGCAATAAAAGTGAAACTCTCTCCTCCCTTTCCAGAGGAGTGGAAATAAGATTCCCTAATATTATGCTGCTAGGGTTGAAGAAACTGTTGTGACTTGATCACCGGGCTAAAATGGCTGCTTTTTTGGTCACGAATCTCCAGTTATCCTCCATTATGCGATGGGATATGAAAAATGACACCTGGTTTCTCTTCATTGGTTTAGTTTGCTATTGAGATCAGGTACCTCTGACATGCCAATATCCTAGGATTGTGCCCTGACTCAGACTCTTTAGAGCTGCTTCAAACAGTGGTCCAGATCTTATGGCTGAATGGTTTGGATATGTGTTGGCTGGGGGGGTAGGGGGGCACAGCAGGATGTGGATGGTGAGGCAAAGTACAGTATTATTACGAAAAAGATGGATTACTCATGAGTGTGTGAGAAAACTCTGCTTCTAAAGAAGGGACCTTTTCTCTTATAGCCCTTACCTCGACTATACCTTAGCAGAGCCAAGCTGTGGAGCACAGGGAGAGAGACAGAACACTCTAATCTAATCCATATACTGACTGCAGTAGTAGGTAGAGGGGGAAGGTTTATTTCACAGACACCAACTTTCAAAGCATTTCATAGCGCATGACTTTACTTTGTCTTTAGTTAATCCCTAGGGGCTTGCTCTCTTATTTGGACACACACAAACACAACCAAAGGAAACAGCCTAATGACCAGAAACAAAGTTTTGTGCTCTTCAAAGAAAGTGTGGGGAAAGGGAAGGGATTAAGTCTCATGGCTATTTGTAGGCAGACCTGCCTGATATCGCCTTGGTTTTGGATAGCTGGTTTGTCCCTGCCGTTATAGGCATTTTGATGATGGCTTCATAGTTCTGTTAAAGTAATTGTTGGCTCTTGTTTAGCAAATGCTCCAGCTGAGCTGGCAATCAGATTGGTTGGTTGCTTTTAGGAGGCCCAAGGCAACAGAATCACAGTGGGCAAAATACCAGCTCTGGCGATGATGAAGGTGGTGATGAGCATGAGTGGGATGGATTCATTTTGGTTCCCAATGAGGATTGGACACACAACTCCATTTATTTACCCACAAAATAGAAAAAACAACAACTTTTGAGCATCTGAATTTCTTTGCCTTTTACTGGCTTATGTCAGAGTTACAGGCTGGTTTGCCAGGCCAAATTCATCTTGTGAAAGAAAACAATGTACAGGCCTCAGTTTGAGTGTTAGCCAACATTCTTTTGTAAATGTGAGGTGTTCCATTACATAAACGCGAGGCTCTTCAATCCTTAGTTCCTGTTAAGTTTTATATGTCTAATTATTTGTATTAGGTTACAGTATTGCCTAGAGGCCAGGGCACCATTATGTTAGGCATGGTACAAACATAATAGACTGTCCCTGCCCTGAAGAGCTTACATTCTAAGTGTAGACTATATGGACAACAGATGGCTCTAACACAGATTAGGGTGGGTGGGGAAATGGATAACAAATAAACATACGTAGGTGGAATATATTATGTATCCCCATCCCAATTACATGCTCTCTTGACAGTTTGTATTCATAAGTTTGTATAGGGTGGCTCAGGCCAGTTTTTCATTGGCAGATGTCCATTCCAGAACGATTTGAGACTGGACACTTGTGTCAATGGTCTCCACCAAAAGGAATAGAGGCAGGTCTGGCCTCCATCACCAGAGTTCCTGAGGCCCTGCGAAGCTTTCATGTATCTACCCTCACAACACCCCTGTGAGGTAGGGCAGTGCTATCATCCCCATTGTGCAGACAGGGAACTGAAGCACAGAGAGACTAAGTGACTTGCCCAGGATCACACAGGAAGTCTGTAGGGGAATAGGGAATTGACCCCGGGTCCACCAAGTCCCAGGCTAACACCCTACAACTCCAGGGTGGCAAAGTAGGGGAAGTTTGCACTGCCATTGCCAGTGCTGTACCAGGCATGTGGATAGAGAGCTTAAGGTGACATCCTGGACCCATGAAAAGAAACCCCCCATTTCTTCAGCAGGGCCAGGATTTCACCCAACTCCTGCCCCCAGTCTCTAGGGCAATCAAACCAGCACTCCATTTGTAAAACAATTACACCTCTACCCCGATAGAACGCTGTCCTCGGGAGCCAAAAAATCTTACCGTGTTATAGGTGAAACCGCGTTATATCGAACTTGCTTTGATCCGCCGGAGTGCGCAGCCCCACCCCCCCGGAGCGCTGCTTTATATCGGGTCGCGTTATATCGGGGTAGAGGTGTACTTTAATATGTCATAACCTGTAACACCTGCTGGACAAAGAATAATTAAGAAGTTTTTTTTTTTAAATGGCATCCTTAAGTCAGGTACATAGCTAATTAGAGAGCTACTAAAATGTAAATTATAGGCATGAGACTTCCCTCCTGGCTCTCTTGATGTTTTTAGAGTCAGCGGGGGCACAGCCTGCTGAGAAAATTTTCAGTGTGTGCTTCAGTGACCAAAGAAAACCTGATGGCTTTTCTGAAAGCACTAGGTTTTATCTGGTCAATGCGATGCGTTTGACATGATAGAGCTGTTATAAGTCTGCTGTTGGAAGCCTTTCTCAAGGGACTGTTTGTCTGAAATATACTTGACCTCCAAAAGACAGTAACCACTTTACAGTTACCAAGTATGCACAATAGAATAGGAATTTAAAGTTCTTATTTAATTGAAAAAATGGTTCGCTGTATCTATGCGGTGACAGTAGGTATTTGATGGCTTTTGTTGATTTTAATTCCCTTCACCACTGCACCTGAATGCTTAAAGGCACTAGATTATATATGAACAAATCACCTGTACAAATTGTCCAAATTAAAAAAAAATACTTTTAGTTAAGTACTGTACAACATATTAGCTTGTGTACTGTAGGAAATAATCATACCTGATTAAGGGGGTGGACAAGATGGCCTAAGATATTTTTCACCTTTTATAATCGTACACACATATATTTTTGCACCCACTAAGAATTCTAGTTTATAGTGTCTGTTAGATCCTAGTCTAAGATTATTGTAGCTAATGAGTGAACTTCTCAAGTTTCTGACACTTCACATTTTAGAATGTTGCCCGTACTCTTGGGAATGTGAAAGCCCCATCTTACTGCTCCAGGGCTTATCTTACTACTTATCCTGTACCCATAAGCAACTCCTTTCCCAAAATGATAAGCAGATACTCCTTGATCCCTCTCCCACTTCTCACCTAGATGCCTTCTCCTTTACTATACTGTCCCCTGCCTGACTAGTTTTGATGGAAATCTCAGTAGCAGTGGCCACTAGCAGTTAAGAGAAGAAGGGAATAGGTCTGAGTGAGAGCAAGTAATGATTTTTAGGAGTCCTACAAAAAAACAAACACCCCAAGAGAGCAGGAGGTGGGTGCCTACTGTAAGCTTGCTTTTCCTTTTGTGGTCCCTTACCTGCAGACATTTGTAGTCCTGCGAGCTTGCACCGGAGATGAGCCTAGGGGAGAAGAATTGTTACTGCAGTTAAGTGAGAATACAACCATGGTGTTTTCTAAAGCAGAAACCAGGTGGCTGCAAAGAAAATATCTCTTGCATAATAACCTGTTGTCAGTGTCTGTGGTATTAAATGGTAGAGGTAAATCAGTGAAATTGTAAAGGGGAAGAGGGGAAGGAATTTCAGTTTAATAAACAGGTAATTGGCATCATTTGTTGGGGCTATGTATTGAAAGTCTGTGCAAGACTGAAGATGACACACTGGGAAGTCTCAGACAAAAGTCCTAAAGGAGCAGTGTACCCCTAGCCGTACATCTTCAAACATTCACAAGCAATGTCCCAAAGCAGCTCCTCAAAACAGGAGCTATACAGAGAGCTGAATAGGTGATGGTCAAAGCCCTGGAAACTGGCTTTTTTCCTTTTGCCTCCAGAGAGACTGCATACAGAACCCGAAGATTGGCCTAAAGCAGTCTAACTGACACAGTTATTAGAACTGGACCAGTTTGGAAAACACATTGTACTTAAACAGATTTCTTTACGTGTACATACCTTTGACTATTTGTGGTAGATAATATTGCCCAAATCCATGAGTTTGGTCCCAATGAGATTTTAAAAAATAATACATTTGGGATTCCATTTATTCATACCCTAGTTTTTGAGCCTTTAGGGTTTGTATTATCGACTTTTTTCTCCACAACCATAAGGGCTAGAAACTTCTTTCGTTTATTTGGTTTTCATTTAATCCCCTGACTCCAGCAGATAGGGCTTTAAGAAAAATACCAAATATTGTGAGACTCACGATTAAAATCATGAGTTGGCAACAGTGGGTCGATGACCTGGCTGACTAGTAAAATGGCATCCAGAGCTGTAAAATTCTAATTATTATTTTTTTTTAAGGCTGCAGGTAGACTGAGAAACAAATTTCAGAACAAAAATGGTTATGCTGCATGTTGCTGCATTATCTCCTTATGAATTGCTGTGAGGGGTGTGAAGGCACTACATAATGCCCAGGATTTGATGGGTTAACTCCAGTTTCCCTTTGTCCTCTGCTCAGGGTGGAGAAGGGATAGAAGAAGAACGGTTAGAGAGGCTGCCTGAGGAAAGGCACCCAGGCTTGGAGAACTGGCTTACTCAGGAGGCTGGGGAATCTTGTGTGACATTTTTGCTTCCATTGCCTTGCTTTGTATGTTAAAGATCCTCTACAGCTGCAAAGACCCTGCAGCCTATTGCTGTGTATTTCTGCTCAATCAATCATCCCTCCCCACTTCAAGTTTACAACAGCCTTATTTATTTATTTTTTCTCTTGCTGACGAGGTCAATGTTGCTGTCCCTAGTTATTTTTTGCCACCATGATAAATTACAGTTCTTGGCTAAGGGCTGTGAGGGAATACTGGAAGAGAGACTCCTCAAAGGAGTCTAAATTAAAGGCTGTACCACTTCAAAGCAAAATTGCTGGGGACTGGAGAGCTCCGGGCTTTGTTAATGGGATATGTAGCCTTTCCCTTCTTGGTCACTAGTGCTTGCCACTGAGTGTCTTGGATGAAATAATAATATATGGAGATATCCTATCTCCTAGAACTGGAAGGGACCCCGAAAGGTCATCGAGTCCAGCCCCCTGCCTTCACTAGCAGGACCAAGTACTGATTTTGCCCCAGATCCCTAAGTGACCCCCTCAAGGATTGAACTCACAACCCTGGGTTTAGAAGGCCAATGCTCAAACCACTGAGCTATCCCTCCATGAAATGAATGAATGAATGAATGGTCTCGGTCTGGGTCGTAAACAGAAAAGGATCTAACTCACAACACAATTGCAACAATAGGCACCTGTGTTGGCCGCCTCAGTATGGAGGCCAAGCATTGAAATGGCACAGAGGCTGGACCACTTCTCACTTTGAGGTTCTCCCTTCAGAACAGGCTCCGTGCCCACTGGTCAGGGAGCTGGCACTTCTTTTGACAGAGGGTTTTATTCTCCAGGATCATTATATTAACCTCGTATGTTTTCCCATGAGCACTAAATTCACGTAAAAAAAATCAGAAAGTAGAGGTTTGTGTGGGGGTTGGGGGAGGGAGAAGGCTGTGCCTGCTCCTCTTTCACCTTGCTGGGCGTGTCAGATGGCTTCTATCCAGCTAGCCAATCTTATTGAGGTTGTTTTTATATAAAAGGCAAATAGATAATGTAAAAGACCAAAACAACGTAAAAGCTACCTAAGAAAGTTAGTCAGCTGCTGAATACCTATCATTTCATCATGGGATTTCCTGCTTACATCTTTACCTTTCAGATACAGTTGTTGGTGTGTGTTGTCTTGGGTTGTTAGGTCTTCAATGTTCCCTCCCTTTGTCTTGGGAAATATGATATTGAAGTCCTATATGATGGTAACAGGATCCTCTGTTTCCCTGAGAGGGAGTTTCCAGCATTGGGATAGAATATTAATTTCAATTTGGAGCCTGTCTCATCAAACACAGACATGACCTGGCTGCAGTAATCAACTTTTCCTTGATCTAACAAGGAGGTATCTAAATCCATAAATAAGTCACCTATTAAAGAGATACCGGCAGCTTGTAAGGAAGGGAAAAGTTTCCACGGCCCTGTGAAATGTTTCCAGAAGAGCATTTTGTTCTTTTCCAGCCCTTTTTTTGTGCCAGAGAAGAGGAGGTGTGCCTGCGCGGTGTGGGGAAAGCAGTGGAGTCCTGGATGAAAACCAGCAGGGTCTCGGCCCTTACATTTCTGTGGAGTGGGTGAGGTTGTCAAAGAGATGGCTCACACCCTTTCCACTCATCGCCACCTTCATTTTGCCAGCTGTGTGACAGCTGCAGCTGCTCAAGGGAGGCAAGGAGAGCATCTGAAGAAGCTGCTAGGTTATTGTAGCCTCAGCGTAACTAGGGAAAATCTGTGAGAGAAAACCAGACAGAACTTGGGCCTTGTCAACAAACAGTGTTTTTTACTGTTTGAACTATATTGGTTTAGTTGAAGTCATATCATACTCTCCCCCTTCCTTCTCCCCCCCCCCACCTCCCCGAGGTGTGGAGTTATACTGGCATAAGCATCTTTAGATTGGCATAGCTGGTTCTGTAGTGAAGGGGAATAAGCTATGCCAGTGTAAGGCATCCTTATATCATTATAACTGCAGCCACCCTAGGGGTTATACCACTTTAATTATATCTGTATAAAATAACACCCCTAACTGAAAGTTACATCGGTACAAAACCTGTGTCTAGACTAGGGTGACCAGATATCCCGATTTTATAGGGATAGTCCCAATTTTGGGGGATTTCTCTGAGGTAAACCGCTCCTTCACAGGCTACTTTATCCTCAAACCATGTTCTACTCCAGAAGTTTCAAAATTGTGACATGAATTTCTGGCTAGCCATTTGGTGCTGGCTCCTCTTCCTTATTTACAGACGCTAAGTCACATTAAAATTAGGGCTGTCAAGCGATTAACCGCACTGTTAATAATAGAATACCATTTATTTAAATGTTTTTGGATATTTTCTACGTTTTCACATATATTGATTTCAGTTATAACACAGAATACAAAGTGTACAGTGCTCACTTTATATTTATTTTTGATTACAAGTATTTGCACTGTAAAAAAACAAAAGAAATAGTATATTTCAATTCACCTAATATAAGTACTGCAGTGCAATCTCTTTATCATGAAAGTTGAACTTACAAATGTAGAATTATATACAAAAAATAGCTGCATTCAAAAATAAAACACTGTAAAACTTTAGAGCCTACAAGTCCACTCAGTCCTACTTCAGCCAATCGCTCAGACGAACAAGTTTGGTTACATTTGCAGGAGATAATGCTACCCGCTTCTTGTTTACAATGTCACCTGAAAGTGAGAACAGGCGTTCACATGGCACTGTTGTAGCTGGTGTCGCAAGATATTTACATGCCAGGTGCGCTAAAGATTCATATGTCCCTTCATGCTTCAACCACCATTCCAGAGGACATGTGTCCATGCTGATGATGGGCTCTGCTCGATAACGATCCAAAGCAGAGCGGATTGACGCATGTTCATTTTCATTATCTGAGGCAGATACCACCAGCAGAAGGTTGATTTTCTGTTTTGGTGGTTCGGGTTCTGTAGTTTCCGCATTGGAGTATTGCTCTTTTAAGAATTCTGAAAGCATGCACCACACCTCATCTCTCTCAGATTTTGGAAGGCAGTTCAGATTCTTAAACCTTGGGTCGAGTGCTGTAGCTATCCTTAGAAATCTCACATTGGTACCTTCTTTGCGTTTTGTCAGATCTGCAGCAAAAGTGATCTTAAAATGAACAACATGTGCTAAGTCATCATCCGAGACTGCTATAACATGAAATATATGGCAGAATGCAGGTAAAACAGAGCAGGGGACATACAATTCTCCCCCAAGGAGTTCAGTCACAAATTTAATTAACACATTATTTTTTTAACGAGCATCATCAGCATGGAAGCATGTCCTCTGGAATGGTGGCTGAAGCATGAAGCGGCATACAAATGTTTAGTATATCTGGCAGGTAAATACCTTGCAATTCTGGCTACACTGTTCTCACTTTCTGGTGATATTGTAAATAAGAAGTGGGCAGCATTATCTCCCATAAATGTAAACAAACTTGTTTGTCTTAGCGATTGGCTGAACGAGAAGTAGGACTGAGGGGACTTGTAGGCTGTAAAGTTTTGCATTGTTTTGGAGTGCTGTTATGTAACAAAAAAAATCTACATTTGTAAGTTGCACTTTCACGATAAAGAGATTGCACTACAGTACTTGTATGAGGTGAACTGAAAAATACTGTTTCTTTTGTTTATCATTTTTACAGTGCAAATATTTGTAATAAAAAATAAGAATATACAGTGAGCTGTGTACACTTTGTATTCTGTATTGTAATTTAAATCAATATATTTGAAAATGTAGAAAAACACCCAAAATATTTAATAAATTTCAATTGGTATTCTATTGTTTAACAATGTGATTAAAACTGTGATTAATCACAATTAATTTTTTTGAGTTAATCGCGTGAGTTAACTGCGATTAATCGACAGCCCTAATTAAAATACATTTCAACATATATTAAATACTTTCACAAGAGTTCCTTTCCATGTGAGCTATTGATGTTGTTACCAAGGGGATGTTATGTGATGTCAATGCAATCTTTGTGTCAAGATGTGGTCCACAATACAAAACATTTGAGAACCTCTGTTCTGCCTATTATACAAATATTGATTGGTGTTGGGGTTGATAGAAACCTGTTTAATGGTAAATGGGAACGTTACTGGGAGTATAATATACATGGATAGAATCAGGGAGTTAGGCGCTACTGGAAGTTAGGTTTTCAACACAATGGGTACTAATTTGCAAATACAAGTCCCAAGTCTATTCAATAGCTGTGTAATTAAACTCCAGATATTTGGTAACTTTCTCATTAGAAAAGAAGGCTAAAGGTGACTATTGATGCAGCTGAGGAATGCTCTTGAATTTTAAGTCAGCTTTTAACTCAGTGCTTCATCCATCCTTAATCCATTTATTCTCACTCTCTACTACACTTCCGCTGTATTTTATGGTAAATACTATATTACAAGGGTTAAAATTAATGTTGCTTCATTGATGGGTTATTCTAGAGTCTTCAGAAACATGGCAGACGTCTGTTATTGAAGAGAGCAAACCTAAGCCCCCAGTGTCCCTATCTGTCCTTGTGCCTGAGATTCTCAATCTGCTTCCCAGCAGCTCCTTGTGCAGAATCTGCCTTCTAGGACAGGTCACCTTTCTTAAGAGAACTTTGATCACTGAACATTGTATTGGGATTTTTGTCAGTTCTTCGGGTGGTGGTTTAACTTTTAAGCCTATTATTTACTCTGTTAATATCCCTACAAAGGAGTTGCTTTACTTAGTTAACTTGCAATAGTTTACAATGAAGACCCTGTTCTCAAGAGAGGGCTGCTTTCCATCTCAGTAATGCTAACAAGGGACACGTGAATGCACAGCAATACCAATAAAATAAGAGGAATAATAGAAAACAGCACACACATCCAGAAAGAAAATGTTCCTGGGACCAGTCTTTTGGTAGAGTAGAAGTGGCTAACTTGATACTTCTGCTGCGGGAAGGAATGAAGACCCTTCTAAAATACTGCCAGCATATGAACTGGTCTAATTGTTGGAGGGACCTTGTTCTAAAGATGTGATGCTGTAAAGCCTTAAGATTCTATATTTATGATGAGCACTTAGAAAAAGCCACAGTACTATTGAATGTTTTACTCAGTGCTGTAGGAATGAATATTTCAGGAGAAGCGAAGAAGCCCACTCAGATCTATCAGTCCCCCTTCGCTGAATGGCAGGGCAAAACAACTGTGTGAACAGCAAACACTGTGCTTCTACTGTATGATGTTCCCTCCCAAAGGGATGGGCTGAAGAGGCATAAGCACAGGAAATGGCATTATATTGCTTTTTAAAGTTGTTTATGTATTTTTTTACCAAATGTTTGTGGACAATGGTACCATGCTTCTTTGAGAATGGCAGAGGGCTTGTTTCCTCAAAGCTTGCAGGTGTCATCAGTGTCCTTCCATGCTGCTATAAGGGGAAAGGCATTAATCCAGAAGCCATCAAATGAGTGCCAACCCATTAAAGAAATATAGTAGCCTATTTCTTGAGGTTGTTGTGGTATATTGAGCTATGAAACAGAGGCGCCTTTTGTTGTCTGTGTACTGTGGTCCCTTTACATTTCTAAGCGCTCACCTGGTGTGCAGAGTTCAGAAGCCATCGTTGTTCTCAGCGCTCAGCACAGACTTTCAGAGGGTTTGTGTGTGCGTGTGCACGTAGGGCTTGTCTACACACAAGTTGCACCCCTCTAACTTAATTAGGTTTAAAAACTGCCTCTGCTCATATATGGGATTAAAACTGGTTATATCAGTTTAATTTGCACCTGTAAATTGACTAACGCAAGCTAACCTGCTAGAAAACCAGATTTATACTGACCTTTATACTTAAATTGCACCATTTTAACTAAATCCGTTTTAAAATCACAGCTTTGAATTACAGCGGTGCAACATTGTGTGTAGACCAGGACAAGATGTAAAATCAAGGTGATTCTGTCCTCTGCATATGGAAAACCGTAAGAGCTGTGGTCAGTGTGGCTCAGTTTCTAAAATGTGAAGTCAGTTGATCTCAAGCGTCATTCTGTTTTTATTTCTTAGTCATGTGGTAGCACGGGGCTCTTTTTGAGAATAGAATCTTGTTTGCTATTGTTTCGGTTTGTTTCAAACTTCTCCAGCGTTCCTTCTTTTATCAGTCAGCCAGATTCCTTGTCTCTGAACCAGAGCTGTTGTATTCTTGCTCCATTAGCTGTTACTGTTTACTAAGATGTAAATGAGGGCAGTATGGGGGAGGAGATGAAAGAGCAGGCACGGGGAATTCTACTGTTTCTCTTCCTCAAGGCTGTGCCTGACGCTGCATGTTTTATTACAGGTCCAGCACTGAGTGAGACAAATGATACAAGATGAAAGTCTGTGTGATCTCACTGATGGTAATAATGGCTGAGGGACTCCTTCCCTCCCCCTATCTCAGACTGGGTTCCATTATGTATTTCCTTCACTTCAGCACATTGTTTAGAGTCCACAGGTCTGGGATCCTTTAAAAGACTTTTTTATGGTGCAATTTTGTGTGATTGAAACCACATTTTTATATGTGTCAAAACCAGTTCAGCAGTTAGAAAGAAATCATAATATAGATTGGATCATATTTCCTAAGTGGATGTCACCAACTAATTCCTTTGTTATACCATTTAGCTACATGGGATTAACTGAGTATTTACTATTAAGCGGTTACATATGGGTCACATTAATTCACACACACTGGCATTGCTTTTGACTAATATCTTGTCAAATAGGTTAACATTTCAAAATGTCTCTAAACCACTGAACTGCGGGGACCCATTATTTCCAAAGCTCAAGCCCGGCTGCTGGGGAGTTCATGTGTTCGAGCAGTACTGCCATGTTTACATTTGAGGAGCTCTTCATTTTACACATTGTGCAAAGCAAATGAAAGAAATCCCTCCAGTTTGTTTCTTGTTTTCTTAAAAACCCCTCAAACATAAAAAGGAATAATTTTGGCTGACTAAAAAAGTAGTGCAAGGAAAAGAGAAATCTTGTCCCATCCATTTCTCCTTGACCACTCCTCTTATTTGGAAAGAGAATCCTAGTCTTTCCCCTTCTTCTTTCACCTCATCTGGAATGCACTTCTCCCCTCGCCCTCCTTACAGCATTTTAATTAGAAAGATTTGAAAACCCTGTGGGGCTTTTTCATCTCTACTGTACTGGTTTCTAAAGTGCATTTGGTCCCATTGCCCTCGCACTTCAGGATGGGTATGAAACCTTTCCAATCCAGCCCTGCCCTGCCATCAGTTTAGCTGGGGTTGTTTTGTGTGAAGGAGAGATGAGATGAAGTTGTGCAATGGTAAAGCCTCAAGTCACACTTCCTGCCTACTTTGTTCCACCACAGTTACCACCTTGACTGCCCGTTGGGCATCTTCTCTCACAGTTGCCTCCAGGCCTTTTTCCATGTAGTATGGTATGACTTACCTGAGCTCATCCACAAGATCCATACTCGGTCCATATTTAAGTTCCTCTTTAAAGACGCACTTCTGCAATGCTGCTTACAGTGAATGTATTTGATTTGTGTATAAATTCCTTATTTGTTCTCCTTCCCCTTACCTCTGTCTACTTGCCTGTGTCTCAGACTGTCTTCAGAGCAGGAGCTGTACTTTCTTAAGGCTGGTCTACACTGGCAACTACACTCCCAGTGCTGGTGCACTATCTACACTGACACTTTACAGCGCTGAAACTTGCTGTGCTCAGGGGGGTGTTTTTTCACACCCCCGAGGGAGAAAGTTGCAGCACTGTAAAGTGCCAGTGTAGACAAGCCCTTAATGTCCGTAAAGCACTAGCGCATGGTGGGTGTTACTCTCAACAAATAGTAATTTCCCTCTGCTCCAGAACTTCTGTACTTTCTTTGTGTTTTGCCTTTTCTTTGCCACTTTGTTTGCCAGGCTTGTTGGGTTGGAGTACTGTGAGGATCCAGGACTTGGTTCCCTTTCTTCGCTTGGATGTCCTTTTGAATCAAAGCTCACACCAAACAAAGCAGAGCTGCATCTTTTTTCTCTTCTGGCCAGCTCCTCTGTAGAACAGAACTTTTCTTTTCTCTCTCTTTACTGATGGATTTTTGGTAAACATGCCATTTTGCAACAGAGCAAGCCAATGAAAGTAAAAACTTCCTCTTTTCCCGTCTGTAAACATTTCCCAGAACAATGTGCTCTGCTTTGAAATCATTTCCAAAGAGATTCTTAATACGTCCCTTGCTCTGTGACTCACTTGATCAGGGAAACATCCCCTTCTCCTCTGTATAAGCCACTTCCAGGCAGGCTTGTCAGTCCAAATAGGGATTTTGTGTAAGGAAAGCCACACCCAGGTTAGCCAGTCCCCCAGGATACACAGCTGGTTACAGGCTGCTGAAACTTCTTGGGAGTCTTTGGGCTTGGGTCCCACATTGCAATTTACTGGAGCAGGAAATTTTTCTTGGACACAATCTCCTTTGCCGTAGTCAGAGGGATAAAGTTCACGGGCACAATACAGTAGACTGAACCTTTTTTATTACATGCTCCTTCTAAAACAAATAAGTGAGCTAATCGTTCCCTCTGCCCTGTCAGTAATGCATTACTTATTATATAACTACTTTATTATAAAACAAAAATGAAAATATATATATCTATTAAGCCTTAAGAGCATGCAGACAATAACTTAAACACAATGTTTTAAGTTCTCTGAACTGTTTGTAAGTTAACATTTGTAGTGTTTCAGAGTCCATCGGTTACTGGCATATCTGGATAATGGGGTGCTGTCCTTAGACAAGTAGCAGTAACTACACAGAAATGAAATGGTCTCAGCCAATCAGAGCATGCTGGGCATTTACTGACTGAGAAACTGTATAGTGTAAATCCTTGCATTCTGTCCGCGTTATGGCCACCCTCGCCATCCAACACAGGGTGGCCTTAATGAGGCTGCCATGCTTTCAGGAGCGCCACCAGCTTTTCTGCCACCCTAGGCGGTGGAAGGTCCCGCCCCGAAATGCCGCCCCTCACAGAGGCAGCGGAAGGTCCCGCTGCCGAAATACCGCCACGGTCACCGCCCCCCAAATTGTAGTGCCCTAGGCAACTGCCTAGGTCGCCTAATGGGTTGCGCCGGCCCAGCGTGCTTTATGGGTATGGGAGTGGGTTGTTTGCTAGTGCTGCCAATAGAGCTTGGGGCCTTAGAGGGGAGCAGGGTGTAACAAGGTTTCCTCCTCACAGCTGGGGCACCCCCCCCATAGCTCTCTGGGGAATAGCTCCGCCCGGCCTGACGCCCCTTCCCATCTCTCTGTCTTTGTGACTCAGTTGCTCCCCCTTCATGGCTTGGCCCTCCGGCCAGGTCACATATGTGTTTTTCTCTTTTTTGGGATATCAGAGTCTCACTGGACTGTCTCAGGCAGTCTTCACTCCACTGCCCAGACTGTGCCACTTCCCCAGTAGCTGGTAGGGGAACCCGGGCCCACCCACTACTCCAGGTTCCAGCCCAGGGACTTTGTCTAGCAACTACGGTTTGCTTGCTCTCAGACCCTGTTGCTAGTTCCTTGACTCCTTCCTACTTCCCTTCTTAGAATCATAGAATATTAGGGTTGGAAGAGACCTCAGGAGGTCATCTAGTCTAATCCCCTGCTCAAAGCAGGACCAACACCAACTAAATCATCCCAGCCAGGGCTTTGTCAAGCCGGGTCTTAAAAACCTCTAAGGATGGAGATTCCACCACCTCCCTAGGTAACCCATTCCAGTGCTTCACCACCCTTCTAGTGAAATAGTGTTTCCTAATGTCCAACCTAGACCTCCCCCACTGCAACTTGAGACCATTGCTCCTCATCTGCCACCACTGAGAACAGCCTAGCTCCGTCCTCTTTGGAACCTCCCTTCAGGTAGAAGGCTGCTATTAAATCCCCCCTCACTCTTCTCTTCTGCAGACTAAATAAGCCCAGTTCCCTCAGCCTCTCCTCGTAAGTCATGTGCCCCAGCCCCCTAATCATTTTTGTTGCCCTCCGCTGGACTTTCTCTAATTTGTCCACATCCTTTCTGTAGTGGGGGGACCAAAACTGGACACAATACTCTAGGTGTGGCCTCACCAGTGCTGAATAGAGGGGAATAGTCACTTCCCTCGATCTGCTGGCAATGCTCCTACTAACGCAGCCCAATATGCCGTTGGCCTTCTTGGCAACGAGGGCACACTGCTGACTCATATCCAGCTTCTTGTCCACTGTAATCCCCAGGTCCTTTTCTGCAGAACTGCTGCTTAGCCAGTCAGTCCCCAGCCTGTAGCAGGGACCTCATTTTCTGTGCCCCTTCTCTGGGTTTGCCAGCCCAAACTCCTTTCTCCGAGGGAGTAATGCGGACCACTACTTTCTTTGACTTCTTGCCACGCTCCGTAGCCCCATACACACCTCCCTTCGGGCAGGGAGTGCTGGAACTAGGGGTGCTGGGGGGTGCTGCTGCACCCCCTGGCTTGAAGTGGTTTCCATTATATACAGGGTTTACAGTTTGGTTCAATGGCTCTCAGCACCCCCCCGTCCCCACTATACAAATTGTTCCAGCACTTCTGTTTCAATGTGCTAGCTTGAGGTAAGCTAGCGCAAGTCTGTCTATCCTCCATTGGGACTCTCACCTCTCTGCTGCCGTGTGGGCATACCCTTAGAGCTGTATCTCAGCATTTAGTCATTAGAGCTCTCAGTATAATAACTTGATGACGCTTCCTGTTAACTCAGAACTGTATCTTTGCCCTTGCAGTTCATTTAGTTCAGGATATGGTTGTTATTACCTTGTAAATGGGAAACACACTTACGTTCCCAGTTGAAGGGCCTGAGCCAACTCACACCCAGTGTAATCAATGGAAAGGCAGATATTTTACTGCAGTGGGAATTGGATTGGGCCCTAACTTCCAGGACTTGTGGGGGAAAGGGACAGGGAGGGGAAAACAATTGGAACAAAATGCTGAAACTGTGCTCTTCTTCCCCCATCCCGTCTCTCCAGTAGGTGCAGCATGAAGTACAAGTTTACTAAGCAGCCCACTTCCCTTCACATCAGTTTCTCAGTGTGGCATTTCAGCCCAGGAATATTGTTGTATACTTCTGGATTTTGTTGTTGTTTGTTTTTTGGGAGGTTGGAGGGGGCAATAGTTTCTCATGTAATATTGTAAAGAGCAGGTGGCTGCTAAGGTGTCCTGTGGTAGCGCTCCGTGACTCTGTAACGCTCTCCCCCAGCTTGGTCTGAAATAGCCTCAATATGGTGTGACTGTCTGGGAATACTGAAAAAGGACCTTCTTTTGAGAAAGTTTCTGGATAGAGCAGCAGGGCTATGCGTCCCAGAATGATGGAGGGGTGGAAAGGAGTGGGGGTTTTTGTAGCTGGCAGGCTGGCTAGGGTTTTTGGCTTCTGTCTGGGTGCCATTTAGGGTTGCCAGGGACCTGGCAACCCTAAATCGCACCCGAACTAAAAGTACGGTTACTGTGAGGCTGCGGGAGGCACCGGGTCATTAACCCGCACCTGCTCCTGCTCAGCCAGGGCTGCCTGAGATGATCCAGAAAATCATGAAGGGAGGTGGGCAGAGGATCGAACGATGGGGGCAGGGGCTTGGGGGAAGAGGTGGGGTGGGAGCAGGGCCCCAGAGGTCCATTTACTAACAATTAGAAAGGTAGCAACGCTATGGCTGGCGGAGTTCCCTTTTTGAATATTTTAATGCTAATGGGGCTTTGTTCTAGTATTAATTATGTGTTCGGACACCTAGAGTCTTTTGTAAGCATTATTTTATTATTTAAATAAAATATAGAATAACTAATTGGATCTCTAAGCAAGGAGAAAGATGGTGGTGCTAAGCTATTTTAGGTCCACAAGCAGCAATCCATAGTGCTAAGAGTATACTAATGTGAGACACTATTTCTTTTCTTCTTCTTAGATGAACCAATCCAATACAAAGCACTGAAATTCATTAGAGCATGTGTTTACAGCATATATATATATATATATAGAGAGAGAGAGAGAGAGAGAAAAGAACTAAACCAACATGGATTTGGAGTTGTCTTTTCATCCTAGGGAGTTTAGTTGCATATAATAGTCTTCCATCTGAATGGATAAAAATCTTGCCTACCGGGGTTTTCAATCTCTTGTTCTTTGCATGTATAATATTTTATCACTCCCTGATTTTAACTTTAATAGTCTAAGGGGCATGTACGGATAGTTACTTTGGGAAGTACAGACATTTTGTTCTGGAAGACTATCCATCTCATATGGACTTTGACATTTGAAAGTGTTGCTAAAGTCTGTTCCCAGCACTATACAGAGTTTGTGAAAGTTTGAAGGAAAAACAAATACTGAAAATAGGGGCGAAAGATGGTCCTTTTGTTGCAAATGGCTTTGCCTGTCAAAATGCTGATAATAGTACTTTGGCCAGGGCTCTTGGCTTTCCTAACTGGAACTATAGCCTTTTAATTACAAACTTCAAGAATTATTGTTCCTCACACTCTCTTCTGATTAAAGACCCTTTACTTTCGTAGTGAGATTCCTTGCTGAAGTGCTTGCCAACACTGTCTGTCTTTATCTGTTTCTTCACCCACACAACCTCTCTTCTCTCCTACTTTAGACCCTGGTTCTCAACTGGGGGTCCGTGAGCAGGTTTCAAGGCAGGGGTTCACCAAGGACTTCTACCCTGCGCAGCTTGGACTCAGGGAGGGAGTGCCACCTGCACACCCTGACTCACCTCAGCGGGCCACCCAGCCTGTCTTGGTTGGGGGATGGGGTACAACCAAAAGTTGCAGCATCACTGCAGAAGAGAGATCTCCCTCTGCCATCAGAAGGGGTTGCCTCACGAGCAGTCAGCAGCAGCTGGCCAAGGAGAGACGCCACTGCTTTGTCCTGCTATACCAGCACTTCAGGGAGCAGTGCGAAATGGAAGGCAAAAATCGGGGGAGGAGGGATGTGACCTCAGGTGCCCCCCCGCAAGTTTAGGGATACCTGGCGAAGGTTGAGAACAACTGCTTTAGGCCATTGTACTCGCTAATCTATTTGTGTATGATACCAAGGGGCTTGTGTTCTCCATGGCAAGCTGGACCCAAGCACTGTGACAAGATTCCTGGATTCTACAGCAGGGGTTAGAATCATAGAATCAGAGACTTTAAGGTCAGAAGGGACCATTATGATCATCTAGTCTGACCTCCTGCACAATGCAGGCCACCGAATCTCACCCACCCACTCCTGTATCAAACCTGTGTCTGAGCCATTGAAGTCCTCAAATCATGGTTTAAAGACTTCAAGACTTCTCAACCTTCTTCTTTCTGAGTCTCACCCCCCAACATGCTATAAAAACTCCACAGCCAACTTGTGCCACAACAACTAGTTTTCTGCAAATAAAAGCCAGGGCTGGCGTTAGGGGCGTAGTAAGCAGGGCAATTTCCTAGGGCCCTATGCCACAGGGGCCCCTGCAAAGCTAAGTTGCTCAGGCTTCGGCTTCAACCCCATGCAGTGGGGCTTCAGCTTTCTGCCCTGGGCCCCAGCAAGTCTAATGCCCGCCCTGCTTGGCAGACCCCCTGAAACCTGCTCGCAGCCCCCCAGTGGACCCCGGAGCCCTGGTTGAGAATAGGGTTGGCAACTTTCTAATCGCACAAAACCAAACACCCTTGTCCCCCCGCCACGCCCCTTCTCTAAGGCCCAGCCACCACTCCACCCATTCTCCATGACCCCCACTAACTCCATTCCTCCTTCCCTCCATCACTCGCTTCCCCCACCCTCACTCACTTTCACTGGGCTGGGGCAGGAGATTGGGGTGCGGGAGGGGATGAGGGCTCCGGCTGGGGCTGTGGGCTCCAGGGTGGGGCCAGAAATGAGGGGTTCCAGGTGCAGGAGGAGGTTCCGGGCTGGGGCAGGGGAGTTGGGTGTGGGCTCTGGGAGGGAGTTATGGTGCAGGAGTGGGTTCTGACCTGGGGTTGGGGTGCAGGATGGGGTTCGGGGTGCGGGCTCCAGCCACGCAGCACTTACCTCAGGTGGCTCCTGGTCGGCGGTGCAGCAAGGCTAAGGCAAGCTCTGTGCTTGCCCTGGCTCCACATGGCTTCTGGAAGCGGCCAGCATGTCCAGCTCCTAGGCTCAGGGGTAGCCAGGGAGCTCTGGGCACTGCCCCTGCCTGCAGGCACTGCCCCTACAGCTCCCATTGGCCATGGTTCCCGGCCAATGGGAGCTGTGGAGTCGGTGCTCGGGGCGGGGGCAGCGCATAGAGCCCCCGTGGCCACCTAGGGGATGCAGGGACATGCCGGCAGCTTCCGGGAGCTGCGTGAAGCCAGGGCAGGCAGAGAACCTGCCTTAACCTTAGCCTTGCCACGCCGCTGACCAGAGCCGCCAGGGTCCCTTTTCAATCCGGCGTTCCAGTCAAAAACTGGATGCCTGGCAACCCTAGTTGAGAACCACCATTCTAAAGCACTCAGGTGCTACACGCAGGTATTTCTGCAAAAGTGTAGTTTTTAAAAATGGAAGGTTTTAATGAATTCAAAATGAGAATGATTGCTACAGTTAGTGCTGTTTGTCTTGATACTACCCTTTATTTTATGCTGTCACCACTCTTTCAGTTTTTGATATGCTAAAAATATCCCTATTGGGAACTCATAGATGCATGGTAGATATTGATGTGGAGTGAAGTTGGAAGTTTGGGAAGCTAGGGCTTTTGCCACCTGGCAGGGAGTGGGAAGTCGCAAGGGATTGTGGCATAAGCACATTTAGCTGGATGTTTCTGCTAAAATGAGTTGAGTGGAGCAATTAAAAAGGTTGGCATTTTAAAAATTGCTCTTAGGTTTCAGACTTAGATCAATGGTGTCGTTCAGTGGTTCTCAACCAGGGATACGTGTACCTCTTGGGTACATCAACTAATCTAGATATTTGCCTGGCTTTACAACAGGCTACTCAAAAAGCACTAGTGAAGTCAGTGCAATCTAAAATTTCATACAATGACTTGTTTATACTGCTCTATAAACGATACACTGAAATGCAAGTACAATATTTATATTCCAATTGATTTATTTTATAATTATATGGTAAAAATGAAAAAGTAAGCCATTGTTCAGTGATAGTGTGCTGCCTATTTTATTTTTATGTCTGATTTTGTAAGCAATTAGTTTTTAAACGACGTGAAACTTGTGGACACGCAAGACAAATCAGACTCCTGAAAGGGGTACAGTAGAGAGAGGTTGAGAGTTGCTGGTGTAGTTCAGGCTTCTCAGAGCCTTGTTTCACGCTGGCTGCAGGCTTAGGAAAACATTGCATCGGTTTATGTTCAGTAAAGCTGGTCAGAAATTTTCTGACAAAACATTTTTCCCTCAGAAAATGCCAATCTGAAATCTAAACATACCTTGGGAATGAGTTAAATGGAGATGAAATTCTGATGGAAACCAGGCAGATTTCCAATGGAGCCCTGCCTGCCAGCCAAACCTGCCTGGCTTCTTGCCAACTCGCCTTGGCAAATTCTGTAGCAGTGGAATACGTGGGGCCTTGTTTACACTGTTCCCATCACTATGGTTTACCTTTACTCTTGTGGTAGATACAAACAATAGCACCTACTCCTACTGGGTTCCAGTTGGTGCCAGTGGCAATCTTCCAGTTCCCTCCTTGCTTGCGAGTCCTTTGCACTGATGCAAGTAAATTATCTGTTGAGCATCATCCAATGCCACAGCATAACTCCTAGATGTTTTGCCACTGCAGACTGCACATATGGCATTAACTCCATCCAAGATGGCAGTGCCCACCACTTCCAAAGCAGGGGAAGTAGCTAAAATTCTCCACCTTCCTGCAGATTCAGAGGTCTCAGCCTCTAACTGGCTTTCAGCTTTTTCAAGCCACTTTCCAGGGCTGTGGTATTTTTTAGTACACAGAAGGCTCTGCTTACCTGAGCTGGTGAATTTTGAAGAGGGTGCACTAACAGTTCTAGGTCTTTAGAGCTTATTTTTCTTTCTTTCCTCATGCAGAAAGCTGTTTGAAAATCTGTGGTACCTAGGGCTGTGGAGGAAAAAGCTACATTGCACTGGCTGTATTGTCAAGTTACTATACAGCTGACTCATTGAAAACTACCTGCTAAAAAGAGTACTGCTCAATTAATTAGTTTTGCTTTCACAGTTTTCTATCTGTGCTCAATTAAGCCAGTCTCCTTTAAAACAACAACAACAACAAAAAACTCCCAAACAACAACAAAACCACCCATGTGTGTTTATCAATGGAGCCAAAAAGGAACAGCTCCATTTTAACTAATCTGGGGAAAACCTCTGTTACACTCTCCTGAGACTTCCTTACCCCATGGAAGCCACAAAGTCGTATCAATCAACAGCTTTGAAACACTGGCAGCAGCTGGGAAAGCCAGAATACCAATGTGGGGCCTGACACAGCCCCACCTTTTCTGCTGTCAGTGCTAAAAATCTCATTTAAAATTTTCAGAACAAATACTATGTTTAAATCACCATTAATCTGTAGCTGACACCTTCCCCTCTGTGCTTTTGAGAGCCTGTGTATTTCTTTTTCAGAGCGTCATGCAGCTTGAGTGTAGAAGCTAATAGTTTAATTTTCATAGTTATTAAACCTCTCACTACTGACTCTGAGGTTTCCTAATAGATCAAAGCAGTGCCAGAATTTCTTATTTTAAAGTATGGCAAGCTTAGAAAAAAACAGCATTCACTGGACATTGTAATAATGGGGATGGTGAGGTAAGTGAGCAAAGAATGTCAGTAGGGGTTGAAGAAACTTTTATTTAAATATTAATTAAAAAAAAACCTTTAATCAAAGCCAGGAAGTCTACAGGTCCTGTGAAGTATTTGCAAAACCAGTTAATGAAGTGTAGTGTGTGTCACTTTATCTGATTTGAATCAGAAGGGATGTTTCATATTATGGTATGTTATGAGCCCTTTATAGTAGCAACATAAATTTGCCTTCCAAAAAGTGGGGGAGGAGCATTCTTTTATGAGATTAATGAGCTACCATTATTTATTACAGTTGTCATTTATTTGGTGTATTAGTTTTTACTTAAAATTTGGGGCTAGTTCCAGCCTCAAGAACAGGGAAACAAACAGTGCAAGATAAAAAGAAGGTAAATACACTGAACCCAAATCTGCTCCTTACTTGTGGCAGTCCTATCAGATACATACTTATGCCTGTCCTAGGTTGATAGTGATAAAATCCATGTGTCATGGCCAGGTCACAGGCAGCCAGACCTAGTAGTAGTAGCCAGAGTCCACAGTCATGAGATAGGCATCAAGAGTTGGCTGGGTCACAATACTGGGAGGTCAGGAGCAGGAGAAAAACTGAAGATCAGAACCACGACTTGGGAACCAGAGTCAGGCTGGGTCAGGATACCAGAAGGTCAGAGGAAGCAGCCAAACTGGAGGCCAGGAACCACAAGTCAGATGGCAGGAGTCAAGCTGGGTCAGGATGCCAGGAAATCAAGCTGCAGGAGCAGGAAGCACAAGGCACACAGTCCAAGGCAGGGCAGAGCCCAGTTGTCTGGACAGCTTCCTGCCCAGTGGGCCAATCGGCGACAATGGGACCTCAAAGGCGGAGCCTCACACTGGGGCTGAGCTTCATAGGTGCCAGGTAAGCCATTTTCAGCCTACTGCCAGGTGAAGGGTTGGAGTGTGGCTGCTCCCATGAACTCTGTGGATCTGGGTTCAAGACCCGTGCATCATGACTTTGAATATCATGCCTTTCACCAGTTCTTATCACTAGCATTGCATTCCCCCAAAAAACTTACATTAAAAGGAGGTCAAAGTCAAGCTTTCAAAAATTAGCAATTTGACACCCTCTGCCCCTGCGCACACTTTGTATGATGCAGTTTTTAATTACTGGAATGGCAGTAACAACAACATGGGAAACTTCAGCCTGAGCAGTTACAGTTTGGCAAAAAAAAAAAAATTATAAGCAACTGAAAAGAGGTTTTTATAATGGGAAGTGTCAGACTACCAGCTCTGCCAATCATGATATCTCTCAGCTCTCACTTTAGCACACTTTTGGCTCCCTCTCCCGAGGTTAATTAAAGTTAATTTTCATACAGCAAGCTAGCTCCTGTTCACTCTCTACCCTGGTTACTTTTGGGGGTGGTTGTGTTGTTGAACGGTGTGGATGTTTTTGTACATGTTCTAATAGGAGTACAGGCCTTTGTGAAATAGATTATGGTTGATGAGGCTGTAGCTGATTACTGGTCCTTGTCTGGCAGTTGATAGCCAATTTTGCCACCTGTTATATCAATAGGGATGGCAGATGTGCTGTGTTTGGTAGCATCATTTTTAGTTCTCCTTTGAATATCATGCAGATCATCCCAGCATGGGTAGACACAGCATGTGTTTCAGCATAACTGATTTATTTGCTGCAGTAACGATTTAAGATTGATTCGGCATTAGCTTAAAAAATGCAAACCCCCAAATGTGAACCAGTGAAAACTGATCAGTGTATTGTTAATTTTCACTGCTGCTATGTAGAATCCTGTGGGAAGCAGTAACACTGGCAGGAATTAGGTCAGTTTAGCTCCTCTGCTGCTTTGGAAAGAGTTGAGCAGCTGCTGATACAAGCACTAGTGCAGTGTTTCTCAAACTGGGGTCGCCACTTGTGTAGGGAAAGCCCCTGGCGGGCCGGGCCTGTTTGTTTACCTGCCCCGTCCACAGGTCCAGCCGATCGTGGCTCCCACTGGCCGGGGTTCGCCGCTGCAGGCCAATAGGGGCTGCTGGAAGCAGCGGCCAGTACGTCCCTCTGCCCGCGCCGCTTCCAGCAGCCCCCATTGGCCTGGAGCAGCGAACCGCGGCCAGAGGGAGCCGCGATCGGCTGGACCTGCGGATGGGGCAGGTAAACAAACCGGCCCGGCCCGCCAGGGGCTTTCCTTACACAAGTGGCGACCCCAGTTTGAAAAACACTGCACTAGAGCTACTCACTGTGAGGGAAGACTCAAAAATTTGAGGCAGGGGGATGGGTAGAATAACAAGATATCATCCAGTTGCTGCACAAAGGAGGTTCTAAGATGAAAGGAAGAACAGAGAAGGAAGCTCCTTCCAGGCAGAGGTGGTTGGAAGGGGGCTGTGACTTTAAATTGATCAGACACCTACAACCTGGAGATTGATCTAAATGAGGGAGGGTCTAGCCATGTACTCTTGCTAAAAATAGCAGCAGCATCCTCTATCCCAGGAGCTAGAGGTGTGTTTAGTATCCTCCTAGGCACTGCTCTCGACAGTTCTCCTCTTCCTCCCTTATCCTTGCCCTGTTTCCTATTTGATCTTTGGCTAGCAGTTATGGGGAGGAAAGAAACATTTGGTGCGGGGAAAAAAAGGAAACATTTCTCTGATACTGTGTGGTTGAGGGGTTGGTAGAAGTTCTAGTGGAGATGGATCAATGGGCAGATGACAGGTGAGGCAGATAATATGGATATTGCATATGTCTGGCTGGCACTTAGAGAAAGAATAGATGTTCTGAACAAATTCCCAATGTTCTGGTCAACCCCCCCCTCAAGAAAAGTAATTATATTCTGCTTTTTCATTTGATAAAGTATTCTTCACTTCTTGTCTGAAACTTCTGCATAGTATTTCTATATGTTGTTAAACAGTTGCTGTGTTCCACCCTAAAGGTAGCTGCATTTCCATCTCGGTGGGGATTCCTATATATGTTGCTTTCAAAGATCGTAAGAATGCAAGTCCCAGTATACAATAAAAGTAAGAACTCTTTGAAGACTTCTAAATGTAAGCACCTGAAAGAGATCCGGGTAGGGATAGGGAGAAACATGCTTGGAGGTTTAAAAAAATCCTTATTTGATCAGAGTCTCCTTGGTATTTGGCAGTACCACAGGAAAGGAATCCTGTTTGGTTGTGGTTCTTATTGTGGGGTACACTATGCCCATAGACATGAATGTAAATTCTGGTTTTTGATCAGAGGACAAGGGAGAGAAATAAAATTTGATGTTTAGTTTTTAATACAATGTAGCCAGTTTGAGTAAATTGCTGAAACAAAACACACACCAAAAGGCTGGCTACAGGAGGCAAAATCTGCCACTGAGAATGGTAATGTTGTTTTAATTATGCTGGGGCTTGAATGAGGGCTACATTAAGACCTTCTCCTCTGTGCTCTGCATGTCAGTGTGTATCGTTATTGTTCCTTTTGTGTGGTTTGCCCAATCCCACCAGCTGCCAGCCCGCAATAAAGTTAAATCTGAGTCACTGGTTTCCAAAAGGATGACAAGTAGGTTGTATGTAGCTGAATAGGATGATGCTAGTCCTCCATTGAGCCCGCCAGCTTGGGTCTGGATTCAGGCCATAACTGCATGATAAATAAGAGCGAGCGCTGTCGTCTGTTTAAGTGAGTTGGTCGGTTCGGGGCAGGGGGAGGGGAAAAGGAGGGGGGTGAGAAGGAGACATGCAGCCGCAAAAGTAGCGTATGCTGCCAACAGGAAGCCACCAGCTCATACTCCGCTTTCAGCTTTTGGAGTGGGTAATTGGGAAGACACACTGGGCTGTATTTTGGTGGGGCCGGAGCAGAAAGCATGAGGGGAGTGCCTGTCACTAATGCCAGGGGCACTGTCACTGACTAACTAGCAGTTAGTTTCATGGGTCAGCGGTTTCTGTGTGTATTGTTTATATTGATGCTTTCTCATGTAGTCTCTGTAGCAACAAAGAGAGTACAAAGGCAACTGCATTATTAAGTTCTATAGCGAGGGTGTGGAGTGGTGGGGGGTTTCTTGGGGAGGGTTTGTTTTTTGTTTAGGCCAGTTTGCGAGACCGACAGCGTTTATAGGAAAGAATCTGGATAAACTGGATAACTCCCAAGTCTTTTCAAGATTTCTCTATTCAGTAAGCTACTGCTGCCTCCCCTACCTTCTTGGCTGTCCTGCTACCTTAGTGATATGGTCAGGGTTTGAACATGAAATCTTTTTTCTTTTGCTTGTCCCCTCCCTATTTGTTAACTGAGGTGATGGGTATGGTGGGTGCACCTGTAAACAGTATGTGATGGCAGCAGTCCTGCTACTATGCCTTGTTTTCCATGGCATAAGATTGGTTGCAAATGGAAGAATCGGGAATGGCGACTGCGTGGCTGCTTTCAACTAGAATTGATTAAAAAAATTGAATAACTGTTTATGATAGGAAAATGCAGTTATTTGCTGGGAATATTATTTGACAATATGGTTAGTCAAAGTCTGAAATAATAATTGAATAACTATTCAATGAAAAAAATGCCAAAATCTGCATCAAGTATTTTTAGCTACAAATGCTATTTGAAACTGGCTATTAGACCAACTCTGCTTTGAATTTGGCAAAATAACGGTATTTGGGTTTTGCAGACAAAATCTATAGAGTGCAGCCCTAGCCTATTAGATGTAATGGGTGACATGGGTTCTGAGAACTAGTTCATTTGTCAAGTGTGATAAAGGAGGTGAAAGATAAGTCACTCCATCTGTGGAATTACTTGGATGAATTAAAGGACACGTGGAAACTCAGCTTATTAGGATAGGAGGTATTAGTATTCTTCAGCTAGTATCCATCAATACTCTGATGTCCTGAAATATGATTCAAGCACAAAGCACAGGATGCCTTGTTGTGGTTTAAAGATAGAACAGATACTGTGTTCTTGTACAGTGGCTTTCCTCTAATTCCAGGGTTTGTCACTTGTAGATTATAAGCAATATCTTGTAAGATCTCCTGGAGTTTCCCTGAAAACAGAGTCCTTCATTCGTCGTTATAAACTTTGTCAAGTGCAACTCATTGTGCATGAAATGTAAGGGTGAAACTGGAGTAAGCATCTGGGACAAATTATACGGCACACAGCCAGAAGGTCTTTTAAATCACAATTGAAAGATTTACCTGCTCAAATGTACTAGATTGTGACATGAATTCTGATAGGAAACAAGTGAGTGTAGAGAAGAGGTGATCTCATTTGAGACTCAGTCAAACAGTTCTGGCATCTTCTGTGATGGTGGACGTGAAAGCCTACGGACAATCTCATGTGTCAGTTGAGACCTATGGAGTTACACAGACAGTGCAAATAAGAGGATATAACTGCCAAAGAATACAACATTATTTCTGGGGGGAGGAGTGAGGGAAGATGAGTAAGGACCTGATCCAAAGCCCATGATGTCAACGGAAGCCTTTCCATTGACTTCAGTCAGCTTTGGGTTAAGCCCTAAGCGATGTATAGGTTTTCACTGGTGTTCTATTTGCCACTTCATCATTGGGTGCTCTGGCATTTCCATGAGTCTAGTTAGGTTTTAATTATAGAATTTTTCAGGTGATGGGGAGTGGATTGCAGAGGAGGAGATGAAACACGCAGGCTGCAAATTTTCAACACATTTTTAAGGCATGTGGGGAGAGCATGAAATAGTAGAGGTGGAACCTTGGCACAGCTTGTACAGATCTTCAGAAAAGTCAAAAAGTGAAAACTAGCACGAGTTACAAAAACTCTCATTTGCAGCTTGTCTTCCCAGTTGTGCATGTCATTTAAGTGTTGCTGAAAAGGCAGCAGTTCTCCTCTCCATCCTGCTGTTTGTACTCAGTCAAAGCAGTAGTATTGGTAGCTACCACATAGACTGTTGCTCTTCTTGAATAATCTGCCTGGGCACCACACTTCATTTCAACGAGTTGCCCCAAAACAGAGTCCAGAGGGAAACAAGAATGGTTTCATTCAGACTGTTGGCTTTCCAGGACTGTATTTGGGTGATGTACCCTAGAGAGGAAGAGGGTGTCAATGTTTGGGTATTAATTAGACTAGCTTTTTCTGGGGAAGAATACCACTTATATAGACTGTGTGCATGCAGAGGTGTAGAAAGCAGAGAAAGAGATCTCTCTGTACCTGCTCATACGTGTGTGTATGCATATTTATGTTTAGTTATAAACAAAACAGGGCTTGCTCTCCTGATCTGGCTGGCATCAGGCTCACGTCATTTACCACAAGATAACAATGGAGAGTTATACACCATATGGCAGCAGTTGGGAAACAGATGAGGGTAGTCTGGAAAATCCCATGCTGTCAGGTGTTTAAGGAATGTCTAGGTAATAGGGAATTAGAAGGGACTCCTGTGCTCAGGACAGATTACCTTAAAGTGATACAAAGCAGGTTTGCAAGCCGGGTGGGTGAACTGGACTAGTCCATATGCCTGTAGTAATGCAGTCTAGTTAGTAACTGATTTATAATTAGAAAGTTAGTGCTTTGTGGTAAGTGGGGATTTGGTAGAGAGAGGTTGAATGGCGCTTGGTTTGAAAGAGACTCTTGGCTGGATAAATAGAAGTAAAAAAGGAAAACTTGGCTTAATCATTCAAAATGAATGAAATGGCTTCTAGGGCATATTATGCTGAGGAGTTGCAACACAGGCAGGATACGATGATCATAAAGGATTGTTGTTGCCCAAGAGCAAACTACTATGATGCCATCCAATCTTTCATTATGGAATATCTGAATGGAGTGTTTACATACAGTAAAATCACACATCCACCTATTGTAGAAACACTGCCACACATACAGACATTCCACAGCCTGTGATGATGTGAGAAATTAGCCTCCTTAGGAGATTAATTTCACCTAGACAGCACTCTGAAGGAGGGACAGATTTATTGAAAAGGCTGAGCCTGATTTAACCCGGTATTACTCCGGTTCTACACCAGTGTGACTCTATTGACTTCAAAGGAGTTACAGTGGCATACATAGGAATAATGCAGTAGTGATTCAGGCCTGCTATTTTCCTTCTGTACCATGAATTACGTCGCAAGCCTAGCAAACATAAATTTCAGAGCTTATGTGGCTTCACACTAATTTCTAGAGTGCAGATACTGGGCCAAATTTTGGCTGAATTAGTTCCTTCGAGACAGGGTGGGTTTTTTTGCTCACCCAGACTTCCTTGACTCTAAATTGGCAACTTCCATAAACAACCAGGAACTTTATTACATAGTTTAAACAGAGCTTGGTATGTAAACATCCAAAATGGTGGCCAGGTGCCAGAGAGCTCCTTCTCTTATTCTCTGTGCGCACACCTTCCTGAGGGCTGTGTAGTTTCACATTTTCTAGTGCTGTTTCTGGTAAACATCCTCTTGCAGAGCTTGGGGAGGAGCATGTGCTAAAAGTAAAGCAGTGAACCATACTAGTCACAAAATGTTATCAAATGCATAATGAAAACAAACAGCAAGACAAATAATAAATTCTCTAATCCCTCTCTGTTATAGTATGTTAGAGGTTATGTGTAACTATACTAAGTACAACATTTTCAGAAGGAAATGTGATTTTAAGTTGGCATCTCTTTAAACGTCTAATGCCTCAGTTTTCCTATCTGTAAAAATGGGTGATAATACTTGGGTTACCTCACCGTAGGCCAGACTGTGTGCAAAGGGTGGCGAGGGGTCGAGGATACTCTTTCGGTGTGCTACCCATGAAGTGACCGGCTACAAATTCAGTCTTTTAGCTCACTTGAATACAAAGATTGCACAAGGCTAGCGGCCACCTCTAAGGAAAGGGGAGGATGCAGCTCTTCATAATTGTTGGTGCTGGGGACAGGTACATTTCTGAATTTTCATGAGTCTTGCTAGCTAAGTCACAAAATCTTGATTCAGAAATTTTAAAGCACTTTGTTTCTAGTCAGTTTGAAACAAAGCTGTTTCTGTCTGCCTGTGCTACTGTGGTGCCTCATGGGAATTGTAATTTGTATGCCTCATGCTTAGGGTTGCCAACTGTCTAATCGCACAAAACTGAACACCCTTGCCCCTTCCCCGAGGCCCTGCCCCCACCCTCCGTCACTTGCTCTCCCTCACCTTCACTCACTTTCACTGGGCTGGGGCAGGGGGTTGGGATGTGGGAGGGGGACTCTGGCTGGGGGTGAGGGCTCCAGGATGGGGCTGGGGCTGAGGGCTTTGGAGTGCAGGAGTGGGTTCAGGGCTGGGGCAGGGGGTTGGGTGCGGGATCCAGCTGAGGGTGTGGGCTCTGGGGCGTGGCCAGGGATGAGGGAGGGTGTGTGTGTGGGAGGGGGGGCGGGAGGGAGTTTGGGTATGGGACAGGGTTCTGACGTGGGGCAGGGTGAGGGGTGCAGGAGGGGTTTGGGTTGCAGGCTCCAGCTAGGCAGCACTTACCTCAGGCACCTCGCGGAAGTGACCGGCATGTCCGACTCCTAGATGGAGGGGCCAGTGGTCTCTGTGCACTGGCCGCAGGCGCTGCCACCCGCAGCTCCCATGGGCTGCAGTTCCCAGCCAATGGGAGCTGCGGAGCCGGTGCTCTGGGCAGGGGCAGCACGCGAAGCTCCCCCCCGGCCGCCCCTACACCTAGAAGCCACAGGGACATGCCGCTGCTTCCAGGACCCAAGCGGAGCCAGGGCAGGCAGGGAGCCTGCCTTAGCTCTGCTGCGTCATCGATCAGACTTTTAGTGGTCCGGTCAGCAGTGCTGACTGGAGCCATCAGGGTCCCTTTTCGACTGGAACCTGGACGCCTGGCAACCCTACTCATGCCTCTAGTTTCCTCTGCGAGGTGAGCTCCCTTGCTGGACTACATCTCCCAAGATGCACTGCAGTGGTTTGGCCAGTGGGGAGACTGCATTGCATCATGGGAGATGTAGTCCAGCCAGGGAACTCAGCCCACAGAGGAGAATGGGGGCATGAGGCAACCAACTACAACTTCCATGAGGTACCACAGCAGCTCAATTTAATTCCACCCAACCCAAAATATAACATTTTGTTTAGACTTTTCCAGGGGAAAATCAAATTTTCAGCAAAAACAAAATTCTCCTGGAAAATTTTAATTTTATGGAAAATGCAGTTTCAATCAAAAAGACCAAAGCACCCCATTTCAGTTGGAAATTCCTGACCAGTTCTACTCTGAAACATCTGGTGCTGACCACTGTCTGAGACAGGATAGTGAACTAGATGGGCCTGGGGTTTGATCCAGTGCAGCAATTCCTTTGTTCCAAAAGCCCAACTCTCTCCTAGAGAGTTTGGAGGTCAGTGTTGCACAACTCTGGAGCTCTTGCCCCATAATTCAAGAGTCCCTGCTGCATTATTTAGGTACATCAGCACTGCTACAGACTGGTACATCAGACTGAAGAGAATGGGGAGGCAAATTCTCCCCTCGGGTGTACAAGTGAAATTTCCACTAATGGCAGTGAGTTATGCTTACAAAGGTTGAAGAAAAATTGTTCCACTAAGGCTTGATGCTTCTCAGTCTGACAACAAGCTATTTCCAGGGCTGTGGGAATGGATCGGGAGACGTCCAGTACCATGAAGAGTTCCTACTTGGATCATTTCCACAAGGGAGCCATTTAAAAAAATGAGTTAAGGTTAACAATGGTGAATTCCTCGATTTACAGACAAGGTCGTATAGGCATTGAAAGTGAAAGTTACCCCCAGACCCATTCTCAACCTTGTTCAGTATTAGGACTACATCCAAGGATGGGAAAGTTAGTTCACTATCTGCATATGTTTAGATTTTGACCTCTCTGATGAGAAAACTAACAAGCTACTAGTTATGGTGGCTCTCTTTGTGATGTGGACACCAATCTGCTAGAGGGTCAAGTGAGACCACCAAGTCACCACACACCAGGTTCTGATTAACCATCAGGAATGCCTTTCAGCTACTACTGGTTGTGATTTGAACTGGTAACTTATAGGTGAAATATGCTATATTCCATTTCCAATCTCCTGGACCATCCAAGAGTTATCTCTATGTTGGCTTACTAAAGGAAATTCTCATAATTTTAAAGAATCCCAATAAATGTTACTGAGTAAAATTTCATTACTCTCACATGTAATACTTTGTAAACAGTTGTCAGACTGGCTTTGGAGTTCAAGCCTTCCTAACACAAACCATAAATAAATTACAGTAATTTCCAAAAGCATCCAAAAACCACAACTGTGAGATTTGTCTGAAACTGAACGGATCCAAATGAGATGCAATGGTAGCAGTAACAAGACCAGACAGCAACAGAGGGTCCTGTGGCACCTTTAAGACTAACAGAAGTATTGGGAGCATAAGCTTTCGTGGGTAAGAACCTCACTTCTTGTAAACTTGCATCTGAAGAAGTGAGGTTCTTACCCACGAAAGCTTATGCTCCCAATACTTCTGTTAGTCTTAAAGGTGCCACAGGACCCTCTGTTGCTTTTTACAGATTCAGATTAACACGGCTACCCCTCTGATACTTAAGACCAGACAGAAAATCCATATAGATAATTAAGAAATTACCCATTTGGGAAAAGCTTAACTATCTGCCACCTTTTCAACTATGAAAGCCAACTTTTTAAACTTGTTCCTCCTCCGCAGATCTTCACCACCTCTAATTACTTTAACAGCAATATAGGAATTGTAGCAGCTTTGAAAGGGGGTCTGGGAATATAGCTAGGGAGCCCAAGGATTGGCTAACATAATATCTGGTTGAGTATTTTATGGAAGAGCTAAAATTCTAATACAAAATAATAGCCCCAGGGATAAACAAACGTAGAAAAGGTTTAAAGAAAAAATTTCAACAACCATGCTATTAAACATACAATAAGCAAGAAATGCACCTTATAAGAGCCAGTGGACTCATGGGTCTTGCCCTGATTTGGTGTGCATTATGTTAGAATTGTTTCTCCCAACTAGTTCCCTCCTCTCTTGATCCTATAAAACCCAACAATCACAGTATACAAGGTCTGCATAGATAATGGATAAAGTGTAATGAAAGGAAGTCTCAGATAACCTGTAGAACAGAGAGATGTTTTGCTGTATAGACAAAGAAGGGGAAGAGAGAACAGTGAAAGATGAAATAGCACTACAGATGTTTTTGGAGTGAGAATGTCCAGTCATATCATGATATTCCAGTAAATAAGGTGGCATATAAAATATCCAAATTAGAGAGAGAGAGATACTTTTTTCTCACATAACACAAGTCACTGGGGTATCTCAATGCCGAAATGCCCATGAAAACTGAACTGGCCACTTAGAAGAGTTCTCTTTGGACAAGACTGAGGCCCATGGATGAACTGTGTGCATGGCTGCCACTTACATTATATCCATTCTGTGGCTGCAGAGAAGGAATTTTTGACTCCAAGTCTGCCACTCTGTCACCTTTTCAATGACACACAAAATTAATATTTTAAAAAATGCACAGAGCTGGGTGTAAAGTCATATGTGCCCTGAAAGGGAAACGGACAAGGAGGTGAGTGCCTCTCTGAGAGTTTTTTCCTGTCCTCCCAGTATATACTGCTCACCATGAATGATTATACAAATTAGGGATGAAAAAGATCTGCTAGGTCATCTGCAGTCATCCATCTTGTTTCATATTTGACCGTTAAAGTAAGAAGGAAATCTGGCGGCCTGAAACACAGTCATACACAGGGAAAAAATTAACCAGCAAACTCTGCTGCTTCAGAAGTCCCACCAAAAGCCAAAGGCACATTTTCTTTCAGTGGAGCAAATCTTCCCAAAAATCTAAAGTCAGTGGGAATTGACTGCACATGATCGTCCAGAGCTGTAATAGTCTATGGCAATGGAATTTAGCACCCTAGGTTAAATTTCCTACTCTAAAACCCCCAACACCATAAGGAGGTCAAAATTATACAATACAATAGGCATTGTAGAGATTGCAGAATAACTGTTGCAATTTGAATGCAAATTAAAAATATGTAATCTGTTTTCATCGCTGATTGTAAAACCAAGCCAGGAAGTATGGACATGCCAATAAAATAGTAGACAAATATTCTAAAAATAATAAAACACTAATTAGAAACAGAGAAAATGACTATGAATTATTTTACCTGCATGCCTACAATCAGGAAGGACTGGTATAGGGATACCAGAGCATTTATTTTAACTGGCTTTTCTCTTTCTATCCAAGGTCCCCTTGTCAAGGTGCATGTCTCTACTATGCTGACCTCTGTGGGGCAATGTCTTGATATTCATTGATCCCAAGACATAGTTCACTGATGGTCTATGTAGGAAATAAGTAATAGAGAGGAAGGATGGTCTAGTCTAGGACTTGGGATATATGGGTTCAAATGCCTACTCTGCTACAGACTTCCTGTGTGACCATGGGCAAGTTACTTGGCTTTTCTCTGTCTCAGTTCCTTATCTGTACAATGGGGATACTAGCACTTCCCTATCTCACAGGGATGTTGTGAGGACAAATACATTGCAGAGTTTTACGGGTCCATATAAGTATAACCACTTTTCCATCCCATGAAAATTTTCAAGATTTCAAAAATCTTTTCCTTTTGCACTGGGATGAAACTGAGACCTTTTGAAAATGTTTGTGAAAAAACAGAGTGATTCAGAGAGACCCCCTTCTTCCCCCAAATAGCTAATAGCTTGCTGGGTAAGGCACTCACCCGGGATGTGGAAGGTCTAGGCAGAAACTCTGGGGTGGGTTTCTCTCACCACACATTCCATCCTGGACCTGAATAACTGGTTCCCAATGAAAGTGTCTTCGAAACTGACTCTTTCCCACTAAAAATGTTAGTTTCAACGAATTGGCATTTTCTAACCAAAAAAAAAAAAAGTTGTTTAAAAAATTCCTGACCAGCTCCACATATAAAACCATAGAGAAATTGGTGACCTAGTGGCTCACATGGGTTTTCCGTAGCATCCCTGTCACATTTTTGGAATAGGCTGGGGGTAAATCTAGTCCTGCTTAGATTTTGTTTGTGGCCTCAAATATTCAGTTTTTCTCTAATTGACAATCACTGTGCTTCCTTTGGAGAAGGTACAACTCCACAGTGTCAAGGGGACTGGTCATGTCTAGCTAGTAAGGTAGGGTGACCAGCAGGGCCGGCTCCAGGCACCAGCCCAGCAAGCAGGTGCTTGCGGCGGCCAACGGAGGGGGCGGCATGTCCGGCTCTTCGGTGGCAATTTGGCGGCGGGTCCCTCACTCCCTTTCGGAGCGAAGGACCAGCTGCCGAATTGCTGCCGAAGACTGAAGCGGCGGCGGTAGAGCTGCCCGCCGAAGTGCCGCAGATCACGATCACGGCTTTTTTTTTTTTTTTTTTCCCCCCCCTGCTTGGGGCGGCAAAAACCCTGGAGCCGGCCCTGGTGACCAGATAGCAACTGTAAAAAAATGGGACAGTGGGTGGGGGTTAATAGGCGCTTATACAAGAACAAGTCCCAAAAAATGGGACTGTCCCTTTAAAAATGGGACATCTGGTCACCCTATAGTAAGGGTATGTCTACACTGTGGAGACTATAACAACATAGCTATGTTGCTGTAGCTATGCCAACGTAATCCCATAGTGTAGACACAGTTTACACCAGTGGAAGGGGTTTTTCCATCAGTACAGGAGTATCATCTCCTCAAACAATGTTAGCTATGTAGACATAGCTACATCTACACTGTGGGTTAGATGGGCCTGGCTGTGTCAGTCAAGTGTATGGTTTTTTCGTACCCCTGACCAACATCACTATGTCAACCTATCTTTTAAGTGTAGACCAGGCCCAGATGATTCAGGATAGGAGCTTTGCTCACTTGTCTGTATAGCATTGTTTGTGCTTTAGAAATAATAAAGGTCTTTCTAAAGCAATCTCTTTAAAGAGAATCTTTATGCTACCTTAGATGGTTAGATAGTTATTATGATATTATTATTTTGTTTACAATCTTGTTCATCACCTTCCTGCCACAGAGATCATTTAATGGGCTGCCATTATATGGCATTCTGTAGCATATAGGTTCTTAAAATCAACTTTCCTTTTTTTGGATAGAGACCCAAAAAAGTCTCTATCCAGGCTGCTGAGTAATAGAGTTGGGCTGGTTCAACTTTTACTTAATTTATAATTATTAATTTATAATAATTGTTTTATGGCCTTTATTTCTGGGCAGGCTGTAAATGACTCATGGGCCCGAAAGGAAATGAATGAAATGTAGCTTTCCCATGCAAGGGCCTGATCCAGAATTCAGTAGGATCTGGACTGTGCTCGGAGCCAGGGGCGGCTCCAGGCACCAGCGCAGGCGTGCCTGGGGCGGCAAGCCGCGGGGGGCGGCCTGCCGGTCGCTGTGAGGGCCTCAGTCAGGCTGCCTTCGGTGACATACTTGCGGGCTTCGGCAACAATTCGGCGGCGGGTACGCCGAAGGCGCAGGACAGGCAGATCACCCGCAGAAACGCCGCCGAATCCACGTGACCAGCGGACCGCCCGCAGGCGTGCCACTGAAGGCTGCCTGACTGCCGTGCTTGGGGCGGCAAAAAACATAGAGCCTCCCCTGCTCAGAACCACCCAGGATCAGGCCCTAAATAAATTATAACTTCATTTTTCTATGGGGCGGGTCTACTGCATTCCTGGTGCTGCCTTGCTAATCGCCTCTCATTAACTTCCCCTCCCTCAGGCCACTCGTGATTATCCACCATGACTGAGATTATAAATGCCTCATTGTAATACGCAACAAAATCCTTCCTCAGACCTTTACATTTAATGGGCTATGGCAGAGACTTCCTTCAGAGGAGTGAGACATGGCAAGTCTAACTTAACCTGTTACAGCAGGTGCTTCTTCTGTCCCCTCTCCTAGCCACCTTAGCGACAAGCATATTGGACCTGATTCTCCTCTCGCTTGTGCTGGTTTTACACTGGTTTGGGCTCCACCGTTGGAGTTTCCCTTGATGTGAAGGAGAGAAGAATCAGGCCCATTGCCTCGCTTGTGCTCCCACAGCCCAAAGAATGAGTCTTCAAGATTGGGAATTGATTGCAGAGCCACTGCATAGAAGTGTAAAACACTACGGGATCTAGCACCCAGCTGGTGTGTTGGCAATTAGGAGCCCTGTGCAACATCTTGGAGCCTTCAATGTGTTTAAGTTTGTTTTAAAGAAAAGCTTTTCGTGTCATCTATTTGAAAACTGCAACAACCCCAAAATCGTCAGTTGGAAGAAACACAGGATTCACACAGTGCAAGAGGGATGCTCTGTCAAGTCTGCCTGAAAATGAACCATGGGTTGCGGGGAAAAAGGAAGATGGGACAAGTTAGCATGAGCTCAGAGCTGACACCTTGCCCTGATTATTTAGCAATAACTAAAGACTTTCAGCATAGATCAGTATTCTGCTGGTTCCCAGCCATGATAGGAATGACGAGGCGCAGTGGTAACCAGCCCCATTCATCACCAACAATGCACACAGCAATTACTGATGCTGTCTACAAACTGAAGCAGCCTTTGTGCTAATTGATTTACTGGAGCCTTTTTATCCCCTTTCCTTTTGTTTCCTCCCTGCTCCCCTGTGTTCTTATTTGTAGCATCAGTTCGTTTGGCCAGAGCACACAGCGGTGCCTGGTCACAGGGCACTTGTACTTGAGATACAGAGAGAGCTGTCCTGGCTCGAGACGCGGAGCTCTGTGACAGGCCCAGTCCTCCAAGTCTACATTTCCCAGTGTTTTGCCTGCGAGGCATTTTCTTTTTAAATACATGTAGTAAGCAAACTCGGTTAAAACGTTCTCTCCCTCTTCCCACTACCCTGTTTTCAGCAGCACTGCTGTTTTGCCTCTCATTTCATGCTGCATATGAGAGAGAAATCTCATTATTTCTGATTTCGGTATTTGTGTGCGCCTCCCTACAACATGTCACGCCAGTTGCCAGCTTGTTACGACATCACAAGACGAATTCAAAGCACTGGTTTATCTGCTGTTTGAAATGATGCTTGGGTGAAAGGAGATACGGGAGGGGGGAGGGAGGAGGTGACACAGAAGTACTGCAGCTTTATAGTCCACTAATCTAACCTTATTCTAGTTTATTTGCTTATTTGTCGCTTTTCTGCTGAATGGGCAGTAGCATGATAAATGTGATCGGTTGTATCCTAAGAATGAAAGAAGGGAAACCTTTTATTTCTACGAGGTGAATTGGGAGTAAAGATCTTGCTAGGTCTTTCTGGGAGCTGTTGAATAAAAAATGTGCCGTTTTGATTTTTAATCCCCATTCTTCCCTTGTTTCCTGATGGATAGCAAGCAGTAGTTAGAACTGAACAGTGTCCAAAAATGCAGTACATCAGTCCCCTCCTTCCACTATATGTTGGAATCAGAGGTCTTGGGTTGAGCCTCTGTGTGTGTTTCATGCATTTGGATGAATGTTGCTGTTTGTTTCTGAACTGGAAGGGAGTTGGCATATCCCCCCCCCACACCTCGTCAGGTCTGGAAGTCAAGTTTCTAGCTGTCCCTAGATAAAGGGAACAGGGCCACTGATGTGTCTTACTGTCCTGCAGCTTGCTTGTTTGTGTTGAAGTAGAGCCTAGGGGCCCCAATAAGGGATCAGGACCCCACTGCCCAACACTGTGTACACACCTGCTGAAAAGATAGACGGTCTCTGACTGAGAAAATGTCAGTCAAGTCCTGACTCTGAAACCAAATGCAGTGGTTGTGTTTGAATTTGTTCACCAGTGCCATGACTGCGCTTGATCTCTGCTGCAGCCTCATGTTGCTTCCATGGAAAGAAGGTGCAATCAAAGTCAGATGCAAATAAGAGCAGTGAAGAATCCCTGTCCTTCTCTTGGTTCTGTGGGAGACCGAATTGTCTAGTGGATGAAGTGCAAGCCTGGAATGACTGAGTTGTTGTAATCCCAATGCCGGGACAACCTCTGTAGCCTCAATCTCACAAATTATAAAATGGCCAGGCTAGAAATCCATTTTTTGAAAAACAAATGGTTTCATAGACTTTAAAAATGTTTTTACCTGCCAGCGTGGGTAGGTTAAAGTATGTTTAACATGGATTTAAAAAGCTATTCTCAAAAGTAAGTCATTGCCTACTGAAACGGGTATAACAACACTTACTTGCTTCCCTCATAGAAATGTTGTGAAAACTAGTTAATGTTTATGCAGTGCTTTGAAGATTTAAAGTGCTTATTATTTAGTATTAACTCCCAAAGAATGATTAAATAAATGGAGATATCCTATCTCCTAGAACTGGAAGGGACCTTGAAAGGTCATCGAGTCCAGCCCCCTGCCTTCACTAGCAGGACCAAGTACTGATTTTGCCCCAGATCCCTAAGTGGCCCCCTCAAGGATTGAACTCACAACCCTGGGTTTAGCAGGCCAATGCTCAAACCATTGAGCTATGATGGGCTTCTGCTTTACTAGAGTTGGCACAAAATCCTGGGAACAAAATATATTCGAAAAATGTGAAAATCCAAATGGAGTGGATGCTTTGAAATGATAAAGAAATATCACAATTAAGCTATAAAGCAACCTTTACAATATATTACAGGTCTATAACTAGGAGTTCATAGTAAATGTGCATTTTGTATGATCAACAGGCTCACACCCTGGCTGGTTAGGTCCAAAATGCTCCCAATTGAATATAGAGAGCATTTTTCATTGAAAAAGAAATTACATTCCTAAAGTAAACTTTATAAGTATATTTTAAATTAATAGGAGATTGCCAGTAACTCTCCATGACATTTACTTAATAAGCTGTTGAAGTGATTTAGTGATCAGTGGGCACTGACATTTGAGAAAGGAAAAGCAACCTTTGTCACTTCTTATTACACTTTTCTTTTCCACCTCTTTCCTTTGCTCAGATATGAGATGGAAACTTTTGTATGTTGCAGGAGAGGGCACTATTTTAATTTTTTTGCAGGGTGTGTGTTAAGTGAGAAGTTAATTTAGGCCTTGATTTAGCAAGGTATTTAAGATCATGCCTGAAGACTAGGATTACTCGTGTGCTTTAAGCTGGGCACATATTTAAGTATGTTGCTGAATAGACTTTAGTAGATTCTTTTTTGTAAATTAATCTATTTCCCCCTGTTTTTGTTCCCTTTTATTATATCACTTAAATAGTAGCACTTAGATATTAGGGTGTTGGGCTCTCTGCAGATGCCTAAGACAGTAGGAATCTTTCTATGCAAGTCAATGGGAGGGAAGCATGCAGGATCGGGCCATGTCTTGTGTGTTCACTCAATCCAGTTATAACCATTCTTAAGTATCTTAATTCTTTAAATCACTCTAAGACAAGTTACCTGCTGTACGTGGGGGGGGAAGGTATAGTCAAATCTCAGTAAATTGCACTTTGCTAAACCACACACTTTTATTATTTAATTTCATTTCTTAGGATTTATGAACACTAAAAAGGATGCATAGATGCGTAACCATATACTCCTTTAAGCATATCAAGGCTCCCTTGATATAATTTAAAAGTGCACCCAGGAAAAAAATCTGCATTATAATTTTCCATAGCTTCTGTCCACCTCGCCACAAAGATTTAATAACAAGATGTGGGAAGAAATTCTCATCTTTCAAAGATTTCATTGTGTTTACAAAATGTGCTACAGTAAATTATGTAGTGCACTCTGCAGTATTACCATAAATAATTACAACTCCACTACAGTTGGAAAAATAAATGAGTAAAGCACATCTTGATGATGGTGGTTGTTATGGTTGGTTGGTTTGTTTGTTTGTTGTGCTCATTCACTAGGGACCCAATCCAGTGTCCACTGAAGTCAATGGAAAGACTCCCATTGATTTTGGTGGGCTTTGGGTCAGTCAGTGCCTTACTTTCTCATGAACCAATTTCAGAGTCTGCACTGGGTCACTCTGTAACTGATGAGGTTCTACTCTGTAGGGTGGATCAATTATCACAATGATGTATTTGCATACAGATTGAATGTGTGTGTATGTAGATGGAAAGAGTTAAAAGTCACAAGTGTGCCTTTTAACTCTTTCCGTCTTGGGGCAGTATGGGTCCATACTCGTCCAGAAGGAGCGTTAGAAAATATTTAGCCTCAAGCAGGCACAATGCCTCCCAGAGTGTATGGATGAGGAGACAGTCCACTGCTACACCGTGCATTAGGGGTTAAATGCTGCTCTTAGATTCATACAAGATATCTTGAATTTGATAGTCTGCTCTCTGTGTGCATTTCTTCCATTGACATTCACATGTAAGGAAAGTAGAATACTGGAGCTGAGATCTGTTATGCACACTTGAGAGCAGAATTTTGCCGATAGACTTTTCTCTCCCATCTGTTAGATTTTTGGTGAAAGTAATGAGTAGAGACAATTCAGTAATTCTTCAGTTAGTTCTGGAGATGCCTCAATAGATGATTAAGGATTAATAGTCTCCGTAGCAATTTATTTGTGGAGATGATACCCTACAAATTATGCTCAATTACCTCTTCGGCACATTTTGGTACCTGATCCCAACCAGTTCAATTGCACGCTTTCTGAAACATTTTTCATAGTGTTTGGCTTCTGACACTGAATTCTTTGTTAAGACAAATGGAATAAGGGATGCCTGGTAAATTGGCATTTGTAAGTCATTCGGAGCTATGCACACATTGCAGGAAGCCCATCAAAATGTTTAAAGTATGCAGGTGACCTGTGGGAGTTCAGGTGAGGCTTAAAATGGGTTCTGTGGTTAGCTTTCGTTGTCAGTTTTGATTGCAGGAGGTTAGGATGGGACGGAATGAGATTTGACTGGGATTTCCAGTCAGCGGAGAATGTTATTGGGCAGGTCACACTGAGCCTTCCCTGTTCTGTTGGCCTCTCTTTCGGATGGCTGGAATGATGTGCTGCAAACTGACAGCTTGGGGACGTGCAGGCGAGATGCTCTCTGGAGTGCAGCTGCTCCATTGGACATCGCTAAGGTAATGTTGGAATCTGCTAAGATGCCACTGGCTCTCCGCAATGCAGTGAAGAGGAAATAATACTTGGATACCAATGCTTCAGTTCTTGAAAGGCATGTTGGCACAGCACATGCACTGTTAGCTTTTAGAGACCCGCCATTCATTTTTCCTTCCTTGGCTCCTTCTCCCCTTCATTCAAACTCTTTCAAGCAAAGAAGAGGCTTCTGTCATCTGTATCCTATAAAATATTGTTTGTACTCCATAACATACGGCCTTCCTGGGGGGGGGACCCAAAAGCATATTTGCATCTCTCCCTTCTCCCCTGTCTGAGACTTCTCTGTGTTTATCATAATCTAAAAACCTTTCATGCCTCTCCCACAAAGTGATCTTTCCTTTCAGGGCATAGAACATCTCTGCTTCTCTTACATCTTTGGGTTAAAGTGTTACTTAATGTCAACATTTCATAGTCAGTTTCTTTCAAAAATCATCCCAAAGACATTTATGCTTTTCAATTTCCAGTTCCCCCTTCTTGGGGATTTGGGTGTGTGTGCAGATGTTCATGGCAGATTCTTTTGAAAGGAGATCTTAGTTCCCCAATACCATGTTTGGGATAGTGCAAATGAACCCCATGCGAAGTACGATATGCACTTTGTGCCTCTGTTAGGGCATGTCTACACTAAAAACTTAAGTCGACCTATATTAGATCGACTTGCCTCTGCAGTAATTACTGTGGTGGTGCATGTCCACACTACCCTCCTTGGGCCAGTGGTGCACGTCCTCACCAGGAGCGCTTCCTCTGACCTAAGAGGGGTAGTGCAGGAAACTGAGAGCCTGGGCTCTCAGCTACGCTCGCAGCTCCCTGCTGGGAGCCTGGCTGTCTCACAGGCTCCCAGCTCCCTGCCAGCTTCTCACTCCCCATCTGTTCCCTGCTTCTCGCTGGGAGCCTCCTCTCCTCGCCTCCCTGCTGCCTGATGGGAGTGGGGCAGCTGCCCAGGTTCCCAGTGGGGAGCTGGGAGCCTAGGTGCAGCCGGGCTCCCAACGGGGAGCTGGGACCCCAGGAGCAGCCCTTCTCCAAGTGAGGTGTGGGGAGCCTAGGCAGCATCTGGCTGGGAGCTGGGACCCTGAGGGTGGGAGTCCGGGCTGGAGCCATGAAATTGACAAGAATCACAGCCAATGTGAGTAACACAGTGTCGACATGGACACTGCGTCGCCCTAACTACACCAGCATAAGCCCTATGCCTCTCGTGGAGGAGGAGCAGTTATGTCGGTGCAGTAGGGCACTTACATAGGCAGGAGCAAGGCTGTAGTGTACACTGACATAGTTAGGTCGATATAAGCTGCCTTACATCGACCTAACTGTGTAGTGTAGACCAGGGCTGAGTCTGAAATCCCACTGATGGATGCATCAGTCATGAAGCCAGCACTGAGCACTGCTTCTGTATCATGGCAATGGTAAAATGTAAGAATGGAAGCTGAAATTTAACAATTAAAGAAGTGGGCAAAAACTTAACCGCAAACAATTTCCTCAGATGGGGGTAGAACTTTTTGTTTTTCACTTGCCATATCTCTGCATTACTCCTTTATTTCACAGCAGTGTTTTCTATGCCTGTCCCTTCCCCAGCAAACATAGAGGAGCAAAGAGTCAGGGCAAGGTAGGTGTGTGTGTATGTGTGTCCGTGTGTGTGTGACCACTGTGACCCACAGGCTGGAGACACGGTCAGCACTGTGATTCCAATCACTTTCTTTTATGTATCACAAGCAGCAAGTATCCATTCAATACTATGGCAAGGAGCCCTATAGATATTCCTGTAAATGAAAATAAGCACTGGCTGCAGCAAATGGCATCCCAACTGCTATCTTTTCAAATAATTTTAAATAGTGAGAAACTGCACCCGTTACATAGTCACCCGTTAACACTTCCACAGTCACAGGACAAAAAGAGGGGCCACTCTACTGAACGGCCCCTTACAATATGTGCTAGCTACTTATGCTAAACAATCCATTCCACCTTTCCCAGACCTGAGGAAGAGCTCTGTGTGGCTCCAGAATTCATCTCTCTCATCAACAGAAGTTGGTCCAATAAAAGATATTGCCTCGCACACCATGTTTCTCTAATATCCTGGGACCAATACTGCTTACAACCTTAATAATATTCTTTTAATATAATTTTTTCTGTGTAATATAAATATAAGATCATTATTTTCCCATCCTTCTTTCTCATCCCTGCCTAGAGTTACCTTGATGTTCCTTTAAAATAAGGACCTGAAAGAACAGTGATGTCACAGTGTACTAAGAAAGCAGATCACTCTGATCTTGCAAGAGTGATCCCTCTCCTCCTTGGCATGGTGGCATAGGTGGGGCGGAGTGATAGCTGCCCTAGTTCTCACAGCCTCTTAATGTTCTGTTTCTCATGACATGGCGTGTTTCCCTGGGTGTCCCCTTCTCCAGCACCCTTTCCCCCCACACACTTTGCTTAGTCCTCTGTAAAGATTTGTGGCCCCTCATTTGACTGGTGTAGTGTTACAAGCCTAGGAGGAGGATGCGCGCAGATGAAGGGCTGTAATTTCACTGCTTGTTGAAAGGCAGAGGGAAAGGACTGGCACATTCCAGGCAAAGTTAACAGGTGTGAGGCTTTACAAAAAACCAGAAGGCAGTGTTTATGAGGGAGAGGAATCCAGGGTGAGGGGAGCCCAACCCTCACTTCTGGCTACTGGTAAGATGGCTTTAAATCCAAAGTTTCTGTTGTTGGTGCAGTGCCGGGGTGTAATCGAAACTTCCGTCCAGAATTCTAACATTTTCCAAGAACGGCTCTGTCTTTAAACAAGGTCAAAACTCCTGACCAAATAAATAACACATTACTACATTGCTTCTCTGAGCTGTGAGATTGCCCCAGTGTTAACTGTGTTGTCTCAGCTTCAGGTAGCAGATGTGCAGGACTGGCTTCAAAGGATTGCAGTTAGAGAGGAGCTGGCTGGGAGTTTTGACCCCTTAAGATAGGGGCGGGTTTCTGAAATTGTATGGAGGGCCGGTTAGGGGAGGCTGTGCCTCCCCAAACAGCCAGGAGTGGCCCGGCCCCTGCCCCCTATCCGACCCCCCCCGCTTCTCGCCCCCTGATAGCCCCCCCGGGACTCCTGCCGTATCCAACCCCCCCTGTTCCCTGTCCCTGATGGCCCCCCCAGGACCCCTACCCCATCCACCCCTCTCTGTTCCCTGACTGCCCCCCGCCACCCCATCCAACACCTCCTCTCCTTCCTGACTGCCCCCCCGGGAACCCTACCCCATCCAACCACTCCTTCTCCCTGACCGCCCCCAGAACGCCTGCCCCCATTCAACCCTCCTGTTCCCCGCCCTCTGACTGTCCTGAGCTATATCGACACCCCCGCCCACCACCACGAACTTCCCTGTCCTCTATCCAACCCCCGCTGCCCCCTTACCGCGCTGCCTGGAGCACCAGTGGTTGGCGGCGCTAAAGCCGCACCACCTAGAGCACCAGGACACGCAGCCACGCCGGCCGTCTGGAGCCAGCCATGACACTGTGCAGCACAGAGCACCGGGTCAGGCCGCGGCTCTGCAGCAGCTCTGCCTGCCAAGAGCTCACAGCCCCGCCGCCCAGAGCATTGCGCTGGCGGCGCAGTGAACTTAAGGCTGCAGGGGAGGGATAACGGCAGGGGAGGGGCCGGGGGCTAGCCTCCCGGGCTGGGAGCTCAGGGGCCGGGCAGGACAGTTCCGTGGGCTGGATGTGGCCCACGGGGCATAGTTTGCCCACGTCTGCCTTAAGAGGACTCTGTCTGATAGGGCTGCCATTAGCAGAGAGAACCCTGCAAGGCATCAGTGTGTCTGCTGGTGACAGCATGGGGACTCCTCAACACAGCTGTGTAAGAGCAGGCATAGCCAACCAAAGGGATGTGGCCTTGTTTGTACCAGAGGGAGTGCGCCTCAGGTCTTCATCACTCCTGCATTGCCAACAATGGGGACTAGGAATCAGGCGATCCGGGTTCTAGTCACAGCTCTGCTGCTGACCTACTGTGTGACCTCGGGCTGTCACTTCACCTCTCTCTACTTCCATTTCCCCTTGCCCGTGTCTGCCTTATCCTATAGATTGTAAGCTCCGTGAGACTGCCTGTCATTCTCTGTTTGTACAATGCTACCACAGGGAGTCTCTGATCTCAGCTGAGGGCTCTACTGTAACACAAATAATAATAATAGCGAGGAGAAAAACACCTGTCCTAACGGGAAGGGAGGGGGCCGCTGAACATGCTCCCTTCCTGTGTCGAAGGGCTCACACTTTCTGGCCTGGGTTGTTTCTGGTTACATCTAGTCTGGGGTGAGCCTCAGTGGATTCAGAAGTTTGGTTCCATCTGCATAAGCAACTGTTTGGCCTGTAAAACAGGGCTCTCATTCTCAGGAGACTGGACTTTCTCACAGTAATTGGGGATTACAGCTTTTGGTCTCTATTGGAGCCAGGCAGATAAAATGGAAGGGATGTACAAGAGACAAAATATGGAAGCGGTGTGGTGGTGAAAATTTGAATCACTTCTTTTTTTTACTGAACCAATTCCTTGATTTTAATAAAAGTAAGTACACTTGGAGGAATTCGAACTGCTGCTTTGTCTTCATGAATAAATTGGCTTCCTAGGAAAATCTGGAATCCCTCTTCTGTCTCACTGGAGTGTAATGTGATCTGATGTGGTTATGGGAGAGCATAGTGACTGCAGCTGAAGAATCTAGTGATTAGAGTGGGTAAAAAAAATGGGGTGGTTTTCCACAGAAAAATCTGAGGTTTTGGTCGAAAACCTGAAAGTTTCCCCTCGGAAAATAGAAAAAAGATATTTTGGTTTGCGGAATCAAATCAAAACGTTTCATTCTGGGGCAGCTGTATGTCAAACTGTGTCTGTGTGTGCTGCCACGGTGCCTCATAGGAGTTGGAGTTCAGTTGCTTCGTTCCTCCATTCTCCACTAGGGGCCAGGCTCCCTGGCTGGTCAGTCTCTCCCATGATGAGTGGTCGCCCCTGTTGTTGACCTGTTGTGGGAACCATGGTGGCTCAGGAGGATGTGGTTTAATGTGAAAGTTAAATAATTTGATTCAGGAATGTTGAAAGGCTTCATTTTCATCAACATGGAAAGTTTTGCTTTGGAAATATTGAAACAGTCGCTTTTCAGCTGAGAACCAAAACCACTTCTGGTTTTCTGAGCGCCCTTTTTTGATGAAAAGTCAAACATTTCTGCAGAAAGCAGACACGTTGGGAGCAAAACTTCATTAAGAGGAAAACTCTATTTTCTGTTTTAAACCAGCCCTACTAGTGACATCATCAGCTCGTATCCTGGCACTGCAGCATGTTTATCCTGTGCGATGCTGCTGCAAAAACAGGGATATCGCCTTTATAAAAGATTTCTTAAGTGTATCCCCGGAGTGCTTGCGGGGGATGGGGAGAGGAGGACATAATCGTTTTACAAAATATTAACCACAAGGAGGGGGAGAGAAGAGTCACAGTTATTTTGTCATTGCCATAGGTGTCTGTTACGGCTGTTGCACTGTAATAGAATTAAATGTCATTAGAATGTATTTCATTGTTACTAATGTTAAGAGCAGGGACCTAGATTTTTACGCACACTCTCACCCAAGGGTGTTTACTGTAGTTCTCTGTAACAGAACTTCTCCCTTCAGGGTGCCATTCTTCATGTTCATATGTATTAATTACGCCCACAGTGCAGTAGGTGCTGTACAAACAAGATCCCTGCCCTGAAGCACTTACTAGCTAGTGGCTACATTGAGAATGTACTGCTAGTCCAAGTACCAGGTGATGGGTTGATGAGCCACTCCTGGCATGGTTCGAAAAGGAATTGTCACCTGGAGGTGCAGCTCTTGAGTTACCATTTCCCCTGACCTCCTGTCTTGAAAAAGACTGGGAGGGCGTATACTTCTTTGGCCTGTTGCCAGACGTGGCATGCTCTCTACCTCAAGCCTGGACAGCTTTGCACGCACACATAGGGAAGGAAAAGAACTATGGTTCCACCTAGTCTGCTCCCACACTGTTCCTCGCTGCCCACATGCTCGCAGGGAGCAGGAGCGGCCCTGCAGAGCCTGCTTTCATCTTCCTCCATCCTTCCTCCTGCTCCCCTCTTTTCCATGCCTCTCCCAGTCCAGGCGAGCCCTTCATGGCCGGGCAAAGGAGTGTGTGTGGGGGACTTATTTCCCCTTACTTTCCTGGGCAGCCCTGGAATCAAGCCTGAAAGAAGCACTGAAGGAGGTGGGTGGGGCCAGAGGAGAAGCGGCTATTGACAATGGTGGAGTTCAGCCTGTGTCTTGGGAGTGCTGTGCTTTTTGTGTGATTTCCTTTTTTACTCCTCAGAAATCTGCCTGCCCTGTCCAAATGTTTTTCAGCTGATTCTGTAGGGAACCAAAAATAAATGTGATGGAGACAGTTCATAATAATCATATCTCTTCTCACCATCTCAGCTCCCTTCTTCAGGCCAGACTGATACTAATTCACCTAAAGCAAAGGCCTCCTTTATTAATAAGGCTCTAGTAGCTGTGTGGGGGGATTTTTTTTCTCATGTGAGCTGAGGCCAGGCTATCCCACTCACACGTGACCTGAGATGTGGAAGCTCGGGATGGACAACCATCCTAATGTTCCAGCATGAACTTGTCCCTCGGCAGGCACCTCTACTATTCCTAACACAATCGTACATGTATATGTACTTCTGCTCAGGTGGAAAGATGATGTGTTTGCTCACCAGTTGCTATGCCAGTCTCCCTCCCTGCTTTTCCCAAAGTAGAGTCACAGTTTGGAGCCATATACAAGGAAACAGGCCCTAGTTGCTTTGAGTAAAACTCAAAAGATGGTATCTTATTATTTTCTGTTCCATAACTGGGCCTTTCTGCTGCATCAGTAATTATTAAACTGCTTCTGGTGCTCAGATGATCTAAAGCTTGGTAGAGGATTTTGGAGTAACAACTTCTGCTAGATCATCTCTCTATATATTTGGGGCCAAATCCTGCTGCTCTTATTAATGAGCTCTCCTGTTGAAGTCCATGGGACTGTTTATATGGATAGAGTGCACTGCTTTTGGCCCTTAATACTTGTTCACTGGTTTAAACTTGAGAGCAGCTGCCAATTTCCCTTTCAAAATTACTTCTACGGGGGAGGAAGAAGCAGTTCTCAAATCAAAGCTTGAATCTAACCATCATGATTATAATTTCAGTTGATCACTAATAAAGGAAACTGTAATTATTGCCCGAACCTTGCGTTCAGTTTTGGAGAGGTGGAAAATGTACTGCAAATAAGGGATCAATGTTGGTTTTATTTTTAATTGAACATGCTTACCCAAGGCAGCCAGAGAATTTAAGTGAAACAGTACACACATAAGAGAATATTATATTTTATTTGTAATTATGTCCTGGTTTGTCTTCTGTAAGAAACTGGAGTTGTATGTGTTTAATTGGGTCATCCAGATGTGAACTTTCCAATGAAAAAACAGATGGCTCTGGTGGGTCATATCTTTAGTTCTAAATAGAGATATTCTCAAATCGAGTTTCCATAGTGAACAGTGGAGTTGGCGTGCAGGAGGTTGGCAGGGTTGACTGTACGTTCCAAAGGCCAAATTCTCTGGTGCCATAAATGGGTAAAACTCTATTTACACCAGCAGAGAACTTGGTTCCTGGTCTCTACAAATAGTGTTAACTGTTTTCACAGTGTGTTTAATAATATTCATACCACCCAGAAGAAATCCCTATAGGTGATGTGATTGGAGGCTGTAAAAGGCCCTTTCGGGATAGGGGTGGGGAATGGCCCTTTGTTGGAGATCTGGAAAACAGAACTAGGTGGGCTTTTACAGGATACTAGATGTAAATGATACAGCAGGTGTCCTGGAGAGAGAACAGCAGGTGGCACGTATCCCATGGAAAGCATTTTGGAAAATACAGCTCTGGATTACGAAAGAAGGAAGAAAACTAATTTAGCCTTTTTAGCAAATGATTCTGATGTATAGTGCTGTCAGACTTCTTACATATTAATATCTGACAGCTCAGCTCTAAATTGTTGTATTGCAAATACAATTAGTAACATTCTACTTATTAAGTGTGCTTTTCTGTACTAAAGGGCATTCATTTAGCACTATTAGAGAACTTCAGTAGTACTGGTAATGCACTTAGTGCATCTCTAGTGGCTGCAGAATGTTCAGACTAACACAAACAGGTGGATGTCTAGATCTGTCTGTACATTTCTATGGCCCTCATCACTTCGAGGCATTCAGAAACTGCAAACATTAATGAATTTACACTCTCAACACTTAGTTCTGTGAGGGATGGAAAGTACAACTATCCCCATTTTCCTGTGGGGAATTGAGGCATGGAATGATGAAGTGATTTGCCTAAGGTTACACAGGATGTATGTGGCACAACTGAAAATTGAGTCCAGGTTTTCTGAGTCCCAATGCCTTAACCACAAGATCATCAGAGGAAGAGAAGTCGTGGTTTGAGTTATGTTGAGGGGAGTGGTGTTGGCTAAACTGGGATATGCCCAAAGAATAGTGACCTGTTTAATAGCATATTTGCATTTTCCACTTTAATTTTTCAAATCCCATACCTTTAATTGCCATGATGGCTAAAGCAGTGTTGTCAGAGTTGACCGGGCCAACATCTAACCTCCCTTGTTTTTCCCCCCTTGTATTCATTTACAATGTCCATATAACTCTTTATTTTTCTAATCAGTTCTCCCATGTGGTTTTTCCCCCTAAATAAATACAAATAAAATACGTGCCAGCAGCCCATCATTTGTGGTCGTCTGTTCAATAACAAATCAGAGTGTTGTGCAACAGAGGGAGGAAATATTTAGTAAACAAACTGATTTCAGTTTCAAATTCATTCATGTTTGCAGTTTCTGAATGGCACGGTAAATAACAATGAATACAACAATTACTTTTAAGTTACACAAAATACTTTGTATTTCCTCTTAAAGGCTTGTTAGTTTTTTCATGACAATTACTTAATATCATGGGGGTCATATTTCATCCAGAAAAATTAGCTTGAGGCTGAAATGGGGAATTTAAATTTTAAACTTGGAAGCAATTTTTTAACAAAACAAAACATTTATTTGGCTATTTAAAAAATTATAGAGGACAGACTAAATGTAGGCAGTTACAAATGCTTGCTAATCCATCTGTAACCTTTTTGTCTTAATGGAAAAGGCCTGAGTCTGGTCTCAGTTACACCAGAACAGCTTCATTGACTTCAGTAGAGTTACTCTGGACATATCTGGACAAGTGCAGAGTCCTGCACTTAGGAAGGAAGAATCCCATGCACTGCTACAGGCTGGGGACTGACTGGCTAAGTGGCAATTCTGCAGAAAAGGACCTGGGGATTACAGTGGACGAGAAGCTGCGTATGAGTCAACAGTGTGCCCTTGTTGCCAAGGAGGCCAACGGCATATTGGGCTGTATTAGTAGGAGCATTGCAAGCAGATCGAGGGAAGTGATTATTCCCCTCTATTCAGCACTGGTGAGGCCACACCTGGAGTATTGTGTCCAGTTTTGGTTCCCCCTCTACAGAAGGGATGTGGACAAATTTGAGAGAGTCCAGTGGAGGGCAATGAAAATGATTAGGGGGCTGGGGCACATGACTTACGAGGAGAGGCTGAGGGAACTGAGGTTATTTAGTCTGCAGAAGAGAAGAGTGAGGGGGGATTTGATAGCAGCCTTCAACTACCTGAAAGGGGGTTCCAAAGAGGATGGAGTTCGGCTGTTCTCAGTGGTGGCAGCAGAGGTGAAAGTAAGCCGGTACGGGCCGGTACGGTGTACCGGCAAGAGCCGGTATGCTGTGCTGGACCCGACCGGCTTCCCCAGGCTGGTGATTTAAAGGGCCCGGGGCTCCCTGTAGTGGCCGGAGCCCTGGGCCTTTTAAATCACCGCTGGGGCCCTGCCACCGCTACCCGGGGCTCAGGCAGTGGGGCTCGGGCGGAGCTTTAAAGGGCCGGGGCTCCCTGCAGCGGCAGGAGCCCCCTGGCCCTCTAAATCTCCACGGGAGCCCTGCTGCCGCTACCCGGGCCCTTTAAATCACCGCCGGGGCCCTGCCACTGCTACCCGGGGCTCTGGCAGCTGGGCTTGGGTGGCGATTTAAAGGGCCAGGGGCTCCCTGCCACCCAAGCCCAGCTGCCAGAGCCCCGGGGTAGCCGCGGCAGGGCTCTGTTGGAGCTTTAAAGGGCCCTGAGCGCTGCTGCGGTAGCAGCGGCCAGAGCCCTGGGCCCTTTAAATTTTCCCTGAGTCCTGGGGCTCCCAGCCACCTATGCAGCTGGTAGCTCCTGGGGTGATTTAAAGGCCCTGGGGCTCCCAGCCACAGCTGGAGCCTCAGGGCTTTAAATCTTGATTTAAAGGCCCTGCCTCTTCTGGTTGAGGCCCCGCCCCTGCCCAGGACTCTGGTGTACCGGTAAGTCCTTTAACTTACTTTCACCCCTGGGTGGCAGATGACAGAACAAGAAGCAGTGGTCTTAAGTTGCAGTGAGGGAGGTCTAGGTTGGATATTAGGAAAAACTATTTCACTAGGAGGGTGGTGAAGCACTGGAATGGGTTATCTAGGGAGGTGGTGGAATCTCCATCCTTAGAGGTTTTTAAGACCCAGCTTGACAAAGCCCTGGCTGGGATGATTTAGTTGGTGTTGGTCCTGCTTTGAGCAGGGGATTGGACTAGATGACCTCCTGAGATCTCTTCCAACCCTGATATTCTATGATTCTATATCCATACCAAGGTGATCAGAACCTGACCAGTGACTTAAGGTGTTCGTGGATATTTTTATTTAGTGCACATGCTCAGTAACTTTTTCCACTACATTTAACAGAAATGCAATAAAGACTAAAGGGATAATTGAGTATTAGTGTTCTTGCAATCTATTTGGCCAATGACCTTCGAATTAAATGGCCGATGAGTACTCCTCATTGCTTACCCTCAATTCCTGTATCACTACATGATGCCAGGTTATTTCAGCTGGTATAATGAGTCCTCAGCAGCACACAGGGGGACCCTACAAGCCATGGTGGTACAGTACATGTTACTGGGAGATATTGTGAGCATGTGGTGGGAGCCTGACATGAATCTACATTTGTATGACTGTAGGTTGGCACATGTCATGTAAATGTGCAGGTATGTCATGTCATGGTCCCCTTAGAGATGTATCGTGTCACCCTGGTCCTATAAGGACTGCAGTACCTAGCCAGAGCACCCCCTCCTCCTCAAAAGAGCAAACCATATTGCTTGCAGGAATTGCTGGGAAAGTGCATGCTACACTTTTAAAAGAGTATGGGGGGACATTTGGTTAGCATACTCCTCTGCCCCCTGGGCAAATTATGTGTGTCTCTGCTGTCTGCTGGCCTAGTGCTTCCCTCCACCACCTCTGGTTCTGCATCTACTAGCCCTCCTCCCCCAATGCTCTGCTTGCCCATCAAGCTATCGATTTAATCGTGAATGCTAATTTAATGTGAGTTTTTTATGGCAGGAGGGTAAATTCCTCTGGTTTTAGGACCACCTTGGGTGTTTCTAAAATCACAGCCATGTGATCTTCAAGGAGGAGAAAGAAGTGCGTGGATTCCAAATGGAGCTGCTAACATAACTGGAATGTGGCGGCTGCCTGTCACTCTTTGCCAAGCCGCTCATCAGTTCCCATTCTTCCCTAGGTCTGAAAAGGACAGGCCAGCCTGAGAGCTCTCATATAACCGGGCGGGTTCCTTAGTTAACAGTGCCAAAGGAGGGAGTGAGGCACCTCAGGGATATAGTGGGAAATCTTTCCTATGGCCTGTGATGGCAATTCCAGGGTTTAAGAGTGAGAACCCTGGTGGTTCCCTTTGAAAGTAACAATGCAGTTGTCACTTGTCACTCCTTTTCTCCTGTAACTAACTTAGTGTTGGGTGTGGTGTGCGCCAAATGGCAGCAACAGCAGGTTTAACGAATGCTGGAGGCAGTCACTGACAGTGGGATTAGGTGACATTTCCAAAGCTAATTTATTTCTTCTTTTTAGCCTGGGGAGTGGGGTGGAAAGCATATGGGTGAGGGATTTTTCTTCAGTGTAATTTAAAAGGCCTGGCCCAGAGTAGCAGGAGGGGAGCAGAGCCCTGTGTCGCTCTTCTTTCCCTAGTCACCATGCCATGGTATCCCGGTGGCAGCAGCACAGAAAATTCTCCTTTACAGTGCGTAAGAATGTGCACAACTTTAGTAACACACAATTGGCCTGACATGCTTGCCTTTTAAAAATGTACCTGAATCCCAACTTTATGCTTTTCCACAATATCCCTAAATCCCCCTTTTTCTCCTGAAACAAATCCAGGTGCCTTTTGAACTTGTCTATATTCTTTTGTTTCAGCCGCTTTCCCACTAACTTATTCCACATGTTTATTACCCTGTGAGTGAAACAGTTCTGTCTGATGACTTCCCTATTTCCTCCCAATTGCTTTATTTTTAAGTTTTGCCCCTTATGTTTCTACATTCCCGCTCCTCCCCCCCCAAAACGGCTAATGGTTATTTCAATCACCCCCTTTCATGATGTTGAAAATCCTCTATTAGTTCACCTCAAAGTAATCTCTTTTCCAATGTGAATAAGCATAACACTCTTGGTTCACCCTCATAATTTAAGACCCTGAAATAGTCAAGAATCTGGTTTCACTTTTTGTTGCCCTATGCTACACCCTTCAAGGCACCAATATCCTTCCTGTAAGTATAGTGACTAGCACAAAGGATTTGTTAGACCCCATCTCATGAACTAACAAAGTCACCTCATTTTGTTGTATTCTAGAGCTCTGCTAATTCAACTTTGTAGCCTGTTTTTTAACACTGCTCTGCAATTTACGGATGGTTCTTGCATTTAGCATCTATACTTTGATTCCTTGCTTCAAAATTAGTTTATTTTGTTTTTCTGGGTTGAACTGCAGTTTCCATAAGCTTGCAGCCTTGCTATCTGAATGAGCCAAATCCTTTTGACCTGCTTGCATTGTTTCTCCTTTGCTCTGCTCCCAGTTTTGGTATCAGACACAGAGTAGCATCAGTAGACACAGACGTTATTTTCTGCACTTTTGTGAGAATGTCTAGGCTGTACTATGAACAAAAGAGACCCTGAAATAAAGTTTGTAAGGGAGTTCAACTATTAGAAACCTTTGCCAAATTGAAACATAGGTCATGAGAAAATTCTTGTCAGCAAAATTTTTAAATAATAATCAACCTCTCTCCTCAAATAAAACTGACCCCTCCACTCATTAACCCTTTTCGAAATTTGGAAAATTTCCATCTATTACTGCACTTTGTCTCTTGCTCATAAGCCATTGTTCTGCCCAGCACATTCTTTTACCCCATATTCCATAATGATTTACCGTTATTATTAATCTCTTATGTTGAATCTTGTCAAATGTTGTTTGGAAAATCTAATCTGAGTACACTATATGCCATCCATCATATTTCCCTTATCTGCAGGGGCAGTATTATCTTCAAAGATATCCAGCAGGTTAGTTAAGCATGACCTCCTGTGTCTGAATCCATGCTGGCTATCCTTAATCAAACTGTCTTTCCAGGTGTTCTCATATCACATCCCTTAAAGGTTTCCCATGCCAGATGTTAACCCTGCTGCGCTATAATTTCCTGGCTTGTCTCTTGACCCTTTTAAAAAAAAATAATGAAGTTAGGTTTGCCAATTTCACTCGGGTCTAGGGTACTTCAATAAATAGTCCAGTTTGTCAGTGTTCACACTCACTGCTGTTAACACCTGTGGGTGTTTGTGACCCTCCCCAGGGGTACCCAGGGTTATGAGCTGGAGTCCTAGAAATCCATTTCCCATGGAAAAATGCAGAATTTGCATTTTTACAGCGAATCTTTAGTTTTTACATTTTGTGAAAAAATAAAAACATAACTAAATTTTACTGAAAGTACCAGTGTCACTTATTCAATGCGTGCAACCTCCCCCTCTTGTGGTTGATTTTTGAATGTGCTTTAAATTTACAGTGGAACCCCATTTATCTGAACTAATTGGGACCAGGGCCAGACTGGATAATCAAAAACTGGGATAATCCAGGAGAATTGGCAAAGAGCTTTCTATCCCTTATTTTCAGATGGGGCAGGGGCTCTCGTGGTCAGCCCTGTGTGGCAGGGGCTTGGGCGGTCTGCCCCACCTGGGGCTGATGCTGACAGCTGGAGCTCCAGCCACCCAGGGCTGACAGCCAGAACCCCAGCCGCTGTCAGCCCCAGGCAGCTGGTGGTTTGGTTAATATGGAGAGCTGGATAATGGAGGCTTGGATAAACAGGGATCTGCTCTAGCTCAGTAAAACATTGTGTTCAACTGATACTTTATATATATGGCGGCTAGGGAAACTAAAGCTCATCATTTCATTTTAATTGCAGAAAAATCAGAGAATTGTTTTTTTAATCATGGAAGACTAAGATCCCTGGTTATGAGGCACCTCACCATTACCTACCTTTAACAGGAAGCCGTCTTGTCTGTGCCTGCAGATCCCTGAAACCACCAGCCTCTGGCAGCACAAGTGCTGCCTTCCAGGCCTCTCCAGGTCTTTCTCTCTCTGTACAGGTAGCAACAGGCACACACCAACTCCAAATCATTGGAGTATTCTCTGCAGTGCCCAGCCCCTTATCCACTGAACACAGAATTACCAGGCCCACTGTTCCCAAAGTCACAGTACATACCAGTTTGCAAGATTTAGCACATGATCACCTCTTTGCTTCACCCCACAACACTTAGATAAACCTATCTTATATTCACTATAAATATATTATCAAATAATAGAGATTCTAGTGATAGCGAGTAAGAATATCAGAAACAAATGGTTACATGTAAAAAAATCATAACGTGCTTTCTAGAGAGTAAACTTAACTAACAGTTTAACCTCCAGTCTAATGAAATTTCTCACCCAAAGTTCTCTCCAGTATTTTCAACCAAGCCTGGCTGAAACCCCCTTTTTCATGAAGCAAATTCGCTGTCTGCTTATTCCTCGTGGAAGGGTGACAGGGTGTCTTCTTTGTTCCCTAAATATAGTAGAGCAAACCTTCAATGTCTACCCCAGGAAAGGGCCTTCCTCTCCCCCCGCATATTTTCAGTATATATACATAGCTCCTCACGTAGTATCTGTCCTTGTATTTCACAAGGGTATTGATGACCAGGGTGACATAGGCTTTTATTAGAGACCTCATATGACATTCTATAGGTGAGCTAGAATGTACACACCAGACTCAGATTCCTGAACATAAGAACGGCCATACTGGGTCAGACCAAAGGTCCATCTAGCCCAGTATCCTGTCTTCTGACAGTGGCCAATGCCAGGTGCCCCAGAGGGAATGAACAGAACAGGTAATCATCAAGTGATCCATTCCCTGTCACCCATTCCCAGCTTCTGGCAAACAGAGGCTAGGGATACCATTCCTGCCCATCCTGGCTAATAGCCATCGATGGACCTATCCTCCATGAATATATCTAGTTCTTTTTTGAACCCTGTTATAGCTTGGCCTTCACAACATCCTCTGGCAAAGAGTTCCACAGGTTGACTGTGCGTTGTGTGAATCCTGTAATCCCTATATGTCCCCTCTGTGCCTCTTACAAGTTGGCACTAACAGCTTCCTGGGTCACAGTTTAGTCCAAGTTCACCTTTTTAGAACCATTTTGGTATCTCTATATTCAGGGGCATGCAAACTTTGTGTTACTGAGAGGACTCGTTGGTACCTTGCCAGAAGCCCAAAGACCAAAAATAAAGTGCTTAAAATGGAGCACATTGTAGCTGTTCTTATCTCCACTACAGGGGCAGCTTACAGAATCTACAATGCCATCATCTGATATTGCATCATGAGCCAACTTTGCATGATAGAACTTATTTCTCTGAGCTGTCCCTTAGTATTGAAGATGAGGGAAGTCACAGGTTGTACTGTAGAACTCCGTGGCCTGCACTTATCCACCTCTTTTATACTATCTGTTGTCCTTGTATTTATATAGTTTGAATACTATATAAATACTGAACTCTTAAGGCAGACTTCCATCCTTCTCCTTTATGAAGAAGGTAACATAGAGTCCCAAAATGTGCAGATTTTTTCTGTCCTGTATGCAGAATCACACTGAATAACACTGAGCTTCTGGTTTTTCCTGTTCCAGAATGACATGATTCCCTCCCTGCTCCCCTCTTGCTCCAATCTGCTATTGGCCACTAACAGCACTCTTACATGCTGGTTCAGTTGAGCTGGCTCACACATGCAAGAACTGAACCAACGGTCACCCCAATCCCCACCCGCCTGCTCAGGCAAGTAGCAGACACACAATACCCACTTAGGGCTATGGGTGTAGACCCAAGATCCAGGAAGGTCATATAGGTGTATGTATGAGAGGGTATCTTACTCCTCCTTATGTCCTTAAAAAGACACAGCCCAGGTTGCAATCTGGCCCCAAGAAATGAAATAATAAAATGACATAAGAGTCCTATGTTGTAATACCTAGTTTTTGTAATGTACATTGTAAAATATACAGTTAAAGAAATGTTCCATTCTCCACTCCACTGACACTCACAAATTCACTACTCTTTTTGAAATACTGAATTAAAATAGTCCAATTTCAGTTTAAATTGCCAGTCTGTCCTTTTTTTCTTGCCTCCTCTTTCACAAGGCTTGAGGATGTTCTCCCATGAAACTTAAGAAAGGAGCCAACACAGATGGCTTTTAAGTTCCTGAGTTTGCTTCATTCCCACAATATGCCACATACCGCATAGCTAGCCAGTATGGACCTGTTCCAGCTCCCAGTTAACTGTAGTCATTCCAGTGATTTTAAAGACCAAGAGATCAGACCACGGAAAGTGGGGAGACTGACTTCCAAACTCTTACTGTAGTATATTTCGCTGCTAGAAATAGTATTTTTACGAGCTCTGTGTTTTTCCATTTGCTGCTTCTGGCATTTTCCATTCCTAAGACTATCTCCTGTAGGGAAAAGTTAATATTTTTTATTCTAGAGATATTTTTGGTAGTGTTCATATTTTTTTGCCAAAAATGTTACATCTCAATACCAAATTCTAAGCACTAAATTTCTGTCCCCATTGCAATATCTCCAGCATTGCTTGTGTCAGTAACTTCATGGACCACAGCCTTGCAGAGTTATAATAGAAGCGGTGTAACAATTGAGTTTCCATCACATGTAAGAGAATGGCGCATTGCTCTTGGTGTATGTTAGGATTTCATTCCCTTCCTCTTTCATTTGGAAGCCAAAAGCTTCCCCCCCCCCATTTATCTTTAGAGCTTATTTTGTTAATTGTATTCGAACTATATAAATACTTATATGCACACTGTGATGAATGAGTATGTCAGTATGTATCTATTAGTTTGCAAAGTCCATTCTCTTTTGTGAATGCCATTTTGATTGTAATCTGTACTGTGTCCCTTCACTTTTGCACTGCAGCCTCTGTCTTGAGCTGGGACACCCCAGAAGTGTTAGCAGAAATCCCTACGCCTAGCAGAGGGGCTAACAATGGCAAGCCATTGAGAGTCATAAACCCTGATGGTCCTAGAACAATAGGCTGGCAGCAGTCTGTGGGAAGTAGTTTTCCCAATTTGGACCCAGGGGTAGGGGTGGCAGAAGCCAGAACTCTATTTAAAGAATGGATCTTCTTGAGAGAGGATAGGGGAGCTTTTCACTGGCCATCCATCAGCTGGCAACAGGAAGACTGGAATGCAGGAGAGCCCTAGGAGCCTGAAAAGACACTAAACAAAACTAAAAAGCTTCAGAGTGGTGAGGGACACTGAAATGAAGGGTTTTGCACGCAGATGTGTTTCCTTAGATCTGTAACTCTTGTGCTTTGTCTGTGAATAGGGTGTATGTGGTTAAGAAGTTCCTTTGTAAACTCTGTGTTACTAACTTTAATTTGCATGTAGTTCCAGAAGGATTAAATTGTAAACCAGAGTAAATCACAAAGTTGGAGCTCTGGGGAGGGAGGATCTGGGGGGCTTCCAATAGTTTTGGGGCCTAATGCAGCTGGGCCATGGGGATACTAGACAGGGGGTCTTTTATCCTGGAAGTGAGCTAGAAAAGCTGGACTTACAGATATTGCCTGGATGCTGTTCAGACCCAGTAAGCTTTGGAAACACGTGGGAGCCAGAGGTTGGGTCCAATATAGCGACCTGGGTCAAACTCACCCAGGGCTGTAATGTACACTACTTGAAATTCCTTTCCAATGAGAGTCCAGAAATAAGACAGCCTTTAAATTAGTTATTGCATGGGTTGTTTGGCTTTTTTTCTTAGTGACAAAACTATATTACTGGAAATTAGTGCTGGTTGGAAAATAGGAAGATATTTTTTGTGTGAAAATTTTCACACAAAATTTACCTTCTTTTATTAGTCAAAAAAATTTAAATCTTTTTGACCACCGCTACTGGAAATATAAACATACACAGTTTTCTGCTTCCTATTTTAAATTGAGGGTATGGTAATATTTTATGACACTTTTTACTAAACGCCTTTCCCGGTTACCTAAAACCTCTGGAGCAAAAGTGTTACATTCAGTAACCAGAGTAATTAGATTTACCTTCTGTAGTGTTCCCATTTTCTTTTTTATTTAAGTTCATATCCCTGGTGTTGTCATAATTAAGGGATACTATTTAAGGCCTCTGTTCAGCAAAGCACATGTTATATTTAAGTACGTTTTTAAGGTTTTTATTGAATAAGCAAGGACTTCAGTGCTTTGCTGAATCAGGGCCCAAGGGAAAATTCGGTCAGCGAGCCAATAAATATCATCTAGGTGTTAATCCCACAAAGATTTATATGCATGCTTAACTTTATGCACTGTGCTGAAATATTGGTCCAACTGAAGACAATGGGAGTTCTGCCTTGGGTGTCAATGGGACCAGGATTCCACTCTGTTACTAGTTACAGTGACTGCACTGAGACTAGCTCTTAGTGTCATAGACACATCTTTGAATGAGCAGGGCTGGAAACTGGACAGTCTTTTTTCCCCACCCAAATTCAGTGACTATTGTAATTTCTATTGTTCTGTGTTGCTTAAGTTTGCAGCCCAGCAATATTTCTGAAAGTGTGGAAGCCCAATATCTGTGGGCCAGATTATTAAAGGTATTTAGGTGCCCACAGAAAATCCCACCGGGGGCCTATCTGCATCTCTAGACACCTAAATGTCCCTTTCTCTTCTGAGAATAACTAACTTTTTCTGTTTCTGTCACAAATCCTTACAGGTCTTTGACATTTTTCACAAGTTTATATTTTATTTTAATATACTGATCCCTTGCACAGATTGGCCAATAATAATAACTAATAATGTGCAATGGAGAAAGCTCTTTCAGCAAGCAATGCTAACACAGACACTCATCCCACTAGAGGTTTGTTTCTATAGCAGCAGCACTAGTGAAGTATGTTCTCTGGAAGCGAGATAATAAATCAAGGGAAACTGTTGAGTATGTCCAGTAGGATCTTGTCCTACTCTTCAGTCCTCCTTTATCTGTGCTTTGCATAGTTCTGATTTAGATAATGGAGCATCTAAAAATAAATTATAGTCCTTTATTCTGATGCTCTTACTTGAGTCCTTTTCTCTCCAGCCATAAACTATTGTTGGCCAAATTACTGTAGACATTCAGGAGTTTATTCCCCAGCAATTGTATAAAAAAATTTCTCCCCTGAGTCATTTAATTCAGGTTGTTTGGTGAGAATTTAAGAAGAGAGTAGGCCTAAAAGCACCCAACTCATTCTTTTTAAGCAGAATGAGAGAATGGAGTTGTGTTGAAATTCTTTTTAAAGAATGCTAGAGTGTTTTGGGTAGCCAAATCATTGTTAGAAGAGGTGAAGGCATGTGCCTGCAGGAATGTTAAGTGTTCTGATGATTTCCTCCACCAGAGTTTCTCTGTGTCTTGCCTAAAGCTTAGTGAAGAAGGAAAAGGGGAAAAATCACTAGTGCCTGGAATGCCCAGCCCTGAGGATGACCCCAGATACATTGCCTGCCTGCCAAGTTACTGGGCTAGCAAGGCACTCCTTTTTGTTACAGGAACAAATGTGCAGTTAAATGGCTGGTAGAGACAAATAATTGATTTGGCCAGCAGCCTGACTTGGTTGGTCAGTGTGTCTGTCTTTGTTTCTTTCTCCAGCAAAAATAAATGAGCTTCCTTGTGCGGACCTTTCATTTTCATTAGAACAAGTCTGGCCAGTTAATTTTCTTCCTTGATTGAACAAAAGGTCCAGAAACAGAAACGCAACCAAACCTGTTTGTAGCATTTAAAGGGACACAGTCAACGTGATTTTTTTTAATTGGCTAATTGCAGGAAATTCCAGTTCCTGATGGACATGATATGAGAAGGATGCTCTGAGAAACCTATTTCATTAAATTCCTTTACAAAATGTGTAATGGGTCTTTCTGCTCACATATTGATATTTATAAGTGTCTTTTTTTTTTTTTAAGCAAAGGGAAAGGGACATAGGCCAGGTCTACACTAGAAACTTTTGGCAATATAGTAATGTCCTTAGAAGTGTCATGGTCATATGGCCTTTTTATATCAGCAAAAGCCCTTTTGTAGATGCATTTATACCGGCAAAAAAAAAAAAAAAAAAATGCTTTTGACGGTATAGCTTATTTTGTTGGGGGAACTGATATAAGCTATATTAGCAAAAGCACTCTTTTGTTAGTATATGATGCGTCTGCTCTAGTAGGGTTTTATAGCTATACCAGTAAACCTTTTCTAGTATAGACTAGGCACGACTATACCATGAAACTGACTATACACAAAGTGCTGTCTAATAAAGGTACAAAGCAAACAAACAGTACAAATGGATAAAAATCTCCCTCTGCCCCGTTCCCAAGCCTTCAGTTACAATGATCTTAGGTAACTGTAGAAGGTACAAAAGACGTGATTTTTAAGCTGCATTGATTTTCAAGCTGTCTGCGTCCCATTAAGCGATTAGAAAAAACAATGTCTAGTGTGTGGTTTGTTGTTTCAATGAAGGATAGTACAGTCTGTACTCGGAATACAGAGCTGCACCAGATGGTTTGGCCAGTCAGCTGTGCACCTTCTCCCTCCCCACCACTGTAAATTAACCCGATTCTTAATGAGATTCACTGATTGCTAGTTCCCCTGCCCTCTCCTGCAGCAGATACAAACAATCAGACATCACGTTAGAGCTGGTAGAAATTGGACGGTATAAGCTCACATTTTCATTAAAGAAAGTGAGATCAGTCTTACTATGCAAATGGTTCACCTGGTTTCTGTTTCCAGATAGCTAAAATTTTGAGTATGATCTCATTCATATTTTCCCCTGGGTAGGTGATAGACGGCTTATCTTCCTTTTTGCATCGTCTTTAATCCAAATACACCTCTACCTCGATATAATGCTGTCCTTGGGAGCCAAAAAATCTTACAGGTGAAACTGTGTTATATCGAACTTGCTTTGATCCACCGGAGTGCGCAGCCCCGCCCCCCCGGAGCGCTGCTTTACCGCGTTATATCCGAATTCGTGTTATATCGTGTTATATCGTGTTGCGTTATATCGGGGTAGCGGTGTACCTGTTTGCTTCCATTATGATGTATTATTGTTTTACACGCCTAAGCTTAACATACCCTCTGGTTTCTTTTATCAAGCTGATTGCCGTTACGTCCTGTATATTTTATAACTTGATCTAGGTTTAAATCGACTTGTACATAAATACTCCCCTTGCTTTCAAGTGTAAACACGTTCTTCATTTAAACATATCCATTTCAATCCTTCTGTATGCATGTCGTTTCCCTCCTCACTTGTATTCTGTGTTACCTATCACATTTCATAAAGATGGTAGAGGCTTGTTTGTTTGTTTTTACTCCATGTGTTACCATTCACTGATTTAATGCCTTTATGTACAGTTCAAGATGTGGGGAGTGTGTGTGAGATATTTATACCACACATGGTCATGATTACCATGGAATAAAATCCTACGGTCTGTGCAGCAGCGGAATAGTCTGCAACTCTGACCTTCTCTACTGCACCCTGCCCACTGTAATCTAACTCTGCAGGAACTACTTTTAATATTTCAATTCCGTCATGCTGTTTTCAGGCAACACACCATTTTCTAATAAAATAACCCACCGCAAAAACACGTTTTTCTCTTCTGCAAGCCTCATCTGTGGCAGCCTGAATCAAGTCAGAGCAAGGAATGAAAATTACACTCGTCTGGAACTTAATATATGCGGTTCTGGACCGGTGACACTTAAAACTGGATTATCTCATGAAACATCCAGGCTAGAATGGATGTTGTATCACTAAAGAGCTTGGATGCTCACTTTTATAATGGAGATGAGTCACCCATTTCTAGTCCTGTTCACAAAATATCATCAAATCTTAAAAATGTGACATTCTTTCGTACTAAGCCCATTTGTAGAAATTTGAGTTTTTCCTAGAAAGGCACATTCCTGGTCCAAAGAGTTTGCAATTTAAACAGACACGTAGTGGAAGTATACATCCTTATTTTACAGATGGGGAGCTGAGACAGAGAGATTGGACACCTCAAATGTCACACAGGAAATCTGTGGTGAGGCAGGAATTGAACCCAGATTGCTTAATTGCCTTTCCTTTGCTTTAGCCACCAGACTGTCCTCCATTACCAGAAGCAGATAACTAGAATTCTCATTTAGGGCCATGTCCTACTTGTCTCACTTATGTATGCCCATGTAAGCTCTTAGCCTTTACATTCTACACATTTAAGTTTCTTTCCCTATTGTCTCTGTCAGGATCTAGTCCAAGAAGTTGAACTGTAGTTTTAACTGCATACAGCGAAAGAACACTTTGTATGCATGGTGCTTCAGATAGCTTCTTGCATTTTAAATATTGGTATAAAATAAAAACAATTCGAATAGCACCATTTTAATGGGGCATGTGGCTACTGTCGCACAAGACAGTTGCAGCAAAAGGGTGCTGTGTCAGGGGGATGGGACATCTCTGTATAAGCACTGTATTTTGAACTATTGACAAATTTCTCTCTTGGGTTAACTAATACAGTGGAACACCAGAGTTACAAACTGATGGGTCAACCACACACCTCGTTTGGAACCAGAAGTACACAATCAGGCAGTAGCAGAGACCAAAAAAAAAAGCAAATACAGAACAGTACTGTGTTAAATATAAACTACTAATAAAAAGGGAAAGTAGCAAATTTTGAAAGAACAACCATAACATATTGTTCAGAGTTATGAACTGTTCAGCGTTACTAACAACCTCCACTCCCAAGGTGTTCATAACTCTGAGGTTCAAGTGTAGAGCTCAATTAAAGGAATGCAATTTATGACATTTCAAATGGCATGATGCTATTATAACAGATATGTGCAGCAGGGCGTTGGGAGTGTGTTTTCAAGCAGGGATAGCAACCAATGACTATTCAAATAAAAGGAAAAAAACAGTTAGGAATTCATACAAACTGGGCACAATGTCTATTACCCCTCCCTTGCTCACCACCCTCCTCTCCTGCCGCTCACTGGCCCTCAAACACATACATTAAAGGTATGTCTTCACTGCAGAGTTAGCCCAGGTTTTTATTCGTGTGCTGCCCCTGATCCCCTCCTGTCCCTGTACAAAACTCTCTTACCCAGGTTTTGTGGTGCTTTTATCCCGGGCTAGCTAGCCCAGTTGGGGTGGAGCTGTTAGAACCTGGGTTCTGCTTTCACTTGGCCTGGCAACCCACCCATTTTTCAGTGAGGACACAGGCTAACTATCAAGTGCTTAATGTCCTCCAGTACTTTCCCATGATTTCCCACATGTGCTCAGAAGGATACACACGTTTTCCCACAATTCACTGGGATAGCTTTGTATAGTGGCTCAGCTTACTGCAGGACATAGAACTATGGATATGCGCCCAGAAGTTCTAGCAACACACACAGGGGAACACAGCACCAGTGAAGACACAATAACTGGAGTATGGTTCTGCAGCACGACCACTCATGTCTGGGTAGGCTAACCCAGGTGCTGATCAGGCGAGCCCCTCAGTGAAGATGTACCCCAAGTCTCAGTTAAATGAGTGGAAGAAAAAGTTTTTGTTTGTTTTTATATTTTAATTTCATCTAGGCTGACAATGTACTAAGTGATTTGCTGTTAGGAGGGCCCGTTGAGGAAAGGTGGCAGCCTCTCTTAGGTTAAGGTTTTCGTTGATGTCGTATTTCCTGTTTCTGTCCAAATGTGAACATGTTTTCTTTGCTCTCCTTTTTTTTTTAGCTATTTGACAGAAAAATCACGTGGGACTTAAGACAGATCTCAGTAAAATACCAGCTTCTGTTTGGTTTTATTCTAGCCAAATGGAATCTGATAATTAATTTAGGGCTTTCCATTGCTAGGATGGTCCTCAGGCCCTACTTACACTGTCACGTTCAGTGTCTACATCTCTCTTTATCTAACTTAAGCTGACAGGAAAGAGTTTGTTTGCTCTCGGCACATCTTTGTATGGAATATAGATTTTTTTTCTGTCCTCCGCCCTCCCCCACCACCACCCCAAACAGTTGTCTTGTTTTCAGTATGGAAGCCCCAGCAACGCTGCCATCTCGTGCATGGTTCATGTTTGTCACGGGTGTCGGTGATGGATAAGGCTGTGAGCAGGAGGCCTATTGGGTCACTGCTTTTCTGACAGGGCTCTGTCAGGAGGGCAGCCAGGGGAGGACTTGTAGGTCTGGTCCCACATAACCCAGGGGACCTCTGGACTGTAAAGCCACTGCAGGGGAAAGAAAATTAACATTGAATGTTCCCCTGGGGGAAGGGGAAAGCTCTAGTGTTTTTACTAGCGTTACAAGGACTACAACAATATTTAGAGAGAGTTAGCCGGCAGCAAACAGCATTGATCACGTGTCCTTTTACAAACCAACACTGCCCAAATGTCAGAATTACAAACTGAAGTTCATACCAGGCTCAAGCAGAAGCCAAGGTCACTTACGACCCAATGTGGAAAGTAGCCATGTTTGTGGGACAGAAACTCCTCTCCTCTAAAAGGCACCTATTTTTGAAATTCACTTTAGTGTGTTCTCCTATTTTCCCCAATGTTCACTGCGCTTTCTCCTTCCCTTCCACAGAATCAATACATGGGACTTTATAGGGAATCTCAGAGAGAACTCCTGTCCCTGGATGGGGCAGACCTCTGTGGCATCAGTTTCCCATCCCTTCTCTAGACCTTCCGTTTTTTTTTCATGGGTTGTTTTCTTGACGGGTTGATCCATGGATTTGTTGCTGCTTAACAGTGGGCTGTGCCAAGGCTGGGTTTGAACAAGCAGCCCAACTAATCTTCATTTTCTGTAGTTTGTTCCCCACCCTACTAGAATTTCTCTTCATTTATTCCCTATTTAATATGCTCTTAATTAACTGATTATTGACTGCCTCACTGATTCACCGCCTACCTCACTTGCTGTTACATATCTTATGGTCTCCCCTTAACTTATCCTTGTCTCTCTCCTCACTACTTCTCTGGACTATGGTCTCCTCTCCTCCTCCTTACATCTCCCATCTCCTTGTTTCCTCCTTCCACCAGCCCCACCTTATCCCCTCCCCATATCTGACTCTCATCTCCACTTCCTCTCCTTAGCTGTGGTGACATCTTACCCAACCCTGCTCCACCTTCTCCTCCCAAAACTTCCACCCCGTGGGTCCCTCAGTTCCTGCTGCTCCCCACTCTCTCTCTTTCTTGTTCCCTCTGGAATAATCACTCAGTCTCTATGAAGTTATCACTGCCATCTACGTTCTCCTCATTTTCCTCCTATCTGGCTCTTACAGAAGCCTGGATCCCTTCTTGCCCCTTCTCCCACCTGCCCCTGCCTCCACTATCCGTGTAGCCACTATCTTATGACAGCTGTACTCTTTACCCCATCCATGAAGGAATGTGGTGGGGTGATGGGCCTCTTCTCCACTGCTTCCAGCTTCCCCTGTCTTCTCTCACTGTTGATTATACCAGCTGTCACTCAAGCCCACAACTTGGGAATCATCTTTGACTCCTTCCTCTTTCTTGTCCCACATGTCCTGACTGAGTCCAAATCTTGCATCTTCTTTTTCTTCAGACAGTCAGAGCTTCCATCAGGCCCTCAACTTCTATTTTGACTATTATAACCTTCTCCTCTTTGGCCTCCCTAACACCCATATCATCCCTACTCAATCTATATAAACCATGTCTTCTTTACCCATTGCTCTGTCCACATCACTTCATCTTCGAATATCCCCACTGGCTACCTCTGCTCCACCGCTTCAGATTCAAACTTCTTGTCCTCCCCTTTGCGACTCTACCCTTGCTGCTTATGTGCTCTTGTTTCTCATCGTGTTGTCCCCTGCTCTTCTGCTCTGTCAACAATGGTAGCCTAGTCTATCTATTTTTCATAGGGATCCAGGCTTCTCCCACAAATGTCTTTGCGTCTGCTTCCATGCTGCTCCTTAAACATAGAACATCCTCCCTTGATTGATCTATCAGTACTCAATCCTTTGCTGCTCCCAAGCTCTGTTCAAGACACACCATGGCCATAATGCCTGTAAAAAAATCAGCCAATTTATGATGGCAGTGCTGTGGCACCAATGACAATTCGGCATTTTATTATAATATGGATATAGAAATGTATGTATTTGCTTGTATCCCTCTTCCAGCACCCGTGTGTCACGGTGGCCAGTGCTGCATTTTTAGATTGTAAGCTCCTCTGGGCAGGGACCCCATCTTCCTGTGTGTGTGTTCAGCACCGAGCGGCTCATGGGGCCTGACCCTGATGGAGGTGACTAGTTGCTGCTCTTGAATAATCAATGGATAATTAGAACTGGGTGGGAAATAATTTTTTTCCCCTGTGGAAAGTTTTGAGATTTTTTTGCAAAATATTTTGGCTGAAAAACAAAATATTTTGCTTCTGAAATGCAGGCAGGGTACCACAAGGGAGCTGTAGTTCAGGGGTCTCAAGCCCTCATTCTTCTCTGTAGGCAGGGCTCCTGGGTTGGATTATGTCTCCCATGAAGCACCCTGGTCTCCATCATGACAGTCGCATAATAGCAGTGCATCAAGGGAAATGAAGTCCAGCTGAGAAGCCTGGCTCATAGAAGAGAGTGTGATCATGAGGCCCCCAAACTACATCTCCCAAGAGGTTCCACAGCAGTACTCACAATTGTTATATTTCAAGTTTTGGGCATTCCGTTTTTCAGCAAGCTTTCCCTGTGTGTCAAGTGAATAAAAGAGCATTGGTTCAGAATAACGGAGTCTGTTGGCACAAGCCATCTCTTGTTAGTGTCTTTGTGGAGGGGAGGAAGGTTGATTCGTTTGTGCAAAATTATATAAAGGGTGCTGGAAAAAACTGTGTGTGACTGCCAGGGGGCAAATTTAAAATAGCGGCTTGCTCTTCAGTATTAATCATGTTAATGTATGGCTAAATATGACTCATTTGATTACATAGGAAAATCAGAGCTGAGTGGTTTTCATTTCTTGGTGCAGAAGGAAGTGAGGGAGTGTGTATGTGTTTCACATTCCTCTACTGGCTTTTATCTTTCCAAGCCCATAAAACAAGAATGAATGCAATATAATTTTTTAGTTCTTTTCTTTAGACTGCCTGTCCGGAGTGTCTCCTTCCTCTTTTCTAGAGACTTCTCATCCCATGCTATGTGACAAGACTTCAGGAGGGTTCATATTTAGAATAAATGACAATTTCCAATTGTCCTTACTTATTTTAGGAAATTATCGTAAGAACAATTTTAGCTTGTTTGTACAGCTCCTAGCAAAATGTGGCCCTGTGCTGCATTAATAATAATGAACTATTTGTTAGAATGTACAAGTAGATACAGTAAGTACCTGTGAGGAATATTTACTCATTTGCTGTAAAGAAAGCAACTATTTCAAAAAAGATCTTTTGACTTTGTCTTCTTTAGGGTATCTCAAATACAAGTAGATTTGTTTAATCTGCCTCCCTGAGATTCTGGAATGGAAAATGGTCTTGTGGATAAGGCACTGGATTGGGAGCCAATGGGTCTGAGTACATTTCTTTGCTACCCACTTCTTGTGGGACTCTGGGCAAATCACTTACTCTTCTTGTACCTCAATGCCTCATCTGAATAATCTGGAGAATAATACTCAAGATTGCGGTGAGGATCATTTAATTAATGTTTGGCCCATGCTCAGATATTCTGCTTACGGTGTCCATTGAAACACTCACATAGATCTGAAAATGGGGGTACCTACCCCAGGATTGCCTACGCTAAGCATTCAAAAATCATGAGTCAGGCCCCCCAAAACTACTCAAGATTGGCTTGAAAACCACAAGATGTTGAAATAATAAACTTTGACTTTTTTTTATTTGCCTTCTGGTTTCTAAGGCTCATATTTTAAAGCTTTTTCTTAAAGGAAAAGAGGACTAGGAATTTACTGCTATTTAAAACAGAGGTTCTTGTGTAATCACATGACTCCAGGAGATGGTGCTTTAAGAAAAAAACACCAAAAATCCAAAAAAATCTTGATTAAAATTACAAGAGTTGGCAACACTTGTACATAGATCTGAAAGTTTTGCTCACATTAGCAAATGAGTCTTGAGATGCAACGGGAACAGCAGTGGAGTTTGCATGTTGAGCTGTCACAGTATCTGTTTCTTGGTTCTCCCAGCATGAGGAATGGGAGCTTCTGAGGAACATATTTGGGGTTTTAAAACTGTTGCCTACTAGCAGGATTAGCATGCCTCCAAACGGCTTCTCCCTTAATATAAAGGACTTTAGTGGATGTAGCAAGAATGGAAAATTCCTACCACTGTATCTGTAGATGTGCAATGTTTTGCTTTCAGTGAGTAACTCTTAAAGAAATACTCAGGAGCATGATCTTTATAGTGGTATTTTCAGATGAAAAAGAACTCTCTACAATGCTGCTTTTGATTTTTAAGTTGTAATTTTTGTTTGTTTGAATAAATTCAAGTTACAGACAGTGCATTCTGCTTAGTTCCCAATATAAATAAATGATTAAAAAAAATACATTTTAAAAATGCCAGCTCCCTCAGCTGGTGAAAGCCAACATAGCATCAAGATTTGCCCCCATATTTCCCTCATTTCGTGTTGAACAGCTGGCAGGGGTAAAACTTACAGGAGATGGTCTGAAATGTGTAACTAATATCTATTCTCACAAGAGTAGGTGATGAATATAATTAGGTCACACACAGGGCTATGTCCTTAGCTGGTATAAATTGGCATAGCTCCACTGACTTCCCCAAGTTGGGGGATCTGGCACAAGCTTTTCATTAGCTATTTGCAGAGGTTCTCAAACTTCATTGCACCACTGACCCCCTTCTGACAACAAAATTATTACATGATCGGGAGTTGTGGGGGAGAAGCCCCAGCCCCAGCCCCGCTGCCCCGGATGGGGTTGGAGCTTGGGCTTCAGCTTTAGTCCTGGGTCCCAGCAAGTTTAATGCTGGCCCTGGCAACCCCATTAAAATGGGGTCCCAAACCACAGTTTGAGAACAGCTGAGCTATTGTGAAAGGTGAAACACTCCACCTTATCTATGTGCCCAGCACTCAGTCACAGATAGCAACTAGTCTAGTGATCATACCCAGCTCCTGCTCCTCTTTGGGGAATTCACAAACTGGAATTTTAAAAGTTGGACACTGTAGCTTTTGTAAGTATTGTGTGATCTTTTCTCCATCTCCTCGAAATGCCATAGAAATCCACGGAGAGACAAGGTGGGTGAGGTAATACCTTCTATTGGACCAACTTCTCTTGGTGAGAGAGACAAGCTTTCCAGCGACACAGAGCTCTTCTTCAGGTCTCGGTTCAAGGTTTCTGGTCAGTTTTTTTTTTTCTCATGCCAAAGAGCGTTTTGCTAGTAGGTAAATGATCACTTATCTGGTCCTTCGGCTGCTCTCTGACAGAAATCTGAGCTGCGTTACTCTGCATCAAGTCCTAGCATTCATCATTTCCCCGATGGGACTGTGACACTTTTGCCCAGGTCCTAAGGGTTGAGATCAGATGAGACAGTGCAATTGTTGGGTTTTGTTTTGGGTTTTTTTGGTCTCTGGAGGAGTTGTTGTAGAACAACCTGCTGAATATCAGCACCAGTGGCAGCTCCTGCAAACTTTAGACTGCTGTCACCTGGAAAACCTGGATTGGATTGTAATTCCTGACTGGAGCTAGAGCCACAAGAGGAAGAGGCATTGCTGTTTTCAGGAGATCCTGCAAAAGTCTTTTCTCTTCCTGTTTTCTTTTAGAGATTGGCCTTTTGTCAGTTTGCCTCAACTTCACAATTGTTTAAACATAATGCGATATGAATTTCCTTATCTTTTGCTGGTTTTTCTCATGAATATCTATTCATAAAAGCACCCCCGGGGATGATACGATACCTATAGACCCATTTTGGAATGGGATGATATGTACGTTATTTGAGTCACATCAACAGCCCTTCCCTGGGTTGCCAACTCTCATAATTTTATTGCAAATCTTGTGATATTTTTCTCAAAGCCTCAACTCCTAGTTATTTTTTGAGAATCTCTACTTTCATTTAAAAAAAAAGTTTCTGTCCCCTTGGCTGCAAAGAAAATCTTGAAAATATGAACTCCAAAGTTTCCAAATCCAAAAGACAAATAAAGAATTCTTTTTCAAAATTTCATGATTATTTAGGCCAATCTCATCATTATTTGGGGTCTGAGTCATATTTTTTTTTATGCTTAGTGTTGGCAATACTCACTGTATGTACTGTATTTTGGAATGTCTATGCATTCGTACATATGTGCATGAATATATTGTTTAAATCAGCACTGCATAGAATGATAGCATGTTTATACTTCAAAGCATATTAATCAAATAAATATTAATTAATTCTCAAAACACCCCAGAAAAGTAGGGACATATTATCCCTCTTGGACAGCTAGGAAGACTGAGGCAGACAATTCAGGTGAGTTGCCCAAAGCTAAAAATAAAGTCAGTGTTAGAGAGGAGATTAGAACTTGAGTCCCACTGGCCCACACCTCTCTCTCCTTCTCAAGATCTGATTTATTTTTCTTTTAGTGGCTTCTTCCATGCCCCAGAGTCCTGACATTCTGATCCTCCGCTTGTTTTAACCTTCATATGCCTCCTCCTTCAATGGAGTCATAATCTACTGAGTCAAAAATCTAATTTGCATAAGAATTTCCAATGTATCTCAAACTTCTATTGATTTCATTTTACTATCATTTAAGTGTTCTGCCTTAACTTCTGAATTGGTTGTTTTTACAGTTCAGGTTTCACTTTTGCTTTACCAAGCAGCGCTACATATGGGACACATGTATACGGGGATTTTTTAAATATTTCTCATCTTAGAAATATAAATGGTCTTTGGCCGGCAACAATGTGCCACAGTCTCACCACCCAGTGAACAGTCAGAAGTAGCCATTTCTGTTTCACATATGTAGTCTGTTTAATAAATGCCAGTTGCTGGTTAGGTTGGGAATTTTTTTGTGGGAGAAGGGGGGTTGAGATGGAGAAGGCTAGAAAGGAAACCATCTGTGGTTTTCATTCTGCAAACACATACAATTTTTATTTTGAATTGAATTAAATATGTAATAAAAGATGTTGCTTTTAAAGCTAGCTACCCATGTACAGAGTTCAACTGCAAAACACACTGATGGAATACAGTATTTGAAATGAGTTTGTGTGGCAGTGTGATACATCCAACTCTGTTTTGTGTAGCGACCTGTACTCTTGCATGTATAAAACAGCTTCTTTCCAGGTGAACAGAGCAGCAGCAGTGTTGGGCGGCTTTGATATTTTAAGCCTGGGTTTTGGTAAATCCCCACAACAGCACTGAGAGAGAAGATTTCTGTGTACTATAATTGAAAGAAGGGATGTCAGGAGGAGATCTAAAAATGTATCCCACTTGTCTGAGAGAGAGAAGCTGTGTATAGGGAACAGAATAGATCTATAACCTTCATCATAAAGGTCACCAACTGGCAGAAGATATTATATGGTCAAATTAATTTTGTGGCCAAATTTTGTTCTAACATACTCAGGGGAGGAATTAGTGGTAGTTTGGGATTCAGAAGATCCTGAATGCTAATCCTCACTCTGCCACTAACTTCCTCTGCGTTGCATTTAATTTCCCTTCCACAATTTCCCTGTCCGTGAAATGGGGATAATAATAGTGGACCACTTACCTAACAGGCATCCTGTGAGGATTAATTGCGGTTAGAACAGTGCATTAGCTAGGTAAAGTGCCATATAATCATTATTGTTGTTGTTTTCTCCAAACTTCACGTTTCTGAAACTCACCACTTTGTGACTGCAAAAGTTCACAGAATAACACAACTGCTGTTCTCATGCAGCCCACAGAAGTACGGCCAATTCCGCGGCAACAGCAGCAGCTCACCTGCCTCCAAAATTCCCAGAGCTCTGCTGTCTTGGCTCGTCCTGTTGGTGCACAGTGCAAGGTGTTGTAGGGGAATGAAGCGCTTCTCCCTACTGAGATAGTTTGCTGGTGTTTAAAAGAGATCTGTCCTTTAACATTTCAACACTGTTCACCCCTATAAACATAATGTTATATGTTTCCATATACAAAGAGAAACCAAATCTTTTCTGTCAGAATGACCTTTGGTTTATATTTAAACAGTATAATAAAACAAAATAAAAGGGACATGGTCTTCAGAGACCACACAGAGTGAGTGTGTGTGTGTGTGTGTGTGTGCGTGTGCACGCCTCCTCTTTAGAATGCTGTACCTGAGTGTGTGTATACACCTCTTCTTTAGAATGCTGTACCCAAACATAAAATGGCTGCTGCTACTGCAGCAGGATTGAGAATTCCCATTTAAACATGCATTCCTCGGAAAAGAAGTCCTAGCAGCTACACGCTATAAATCTCAACATCTGATAAATGGAAAAAGACAAAATCAGGTCATGGTGTTAGGGAATATACTTTGCCCTTCTATAGTACCTTTCATCCAACAATCTCGAGCCACTTTACAACTTTACCACAACTCCCCTGGAAACTAGCTAAGGGTCAGACAGGAATTTACTTCACCCTCCTGTGGTCTGGGATGGATGGGGCCACAGTATATTTGTACACAGCAACAGATTAAGACGAAGTAAAGAAGGGCACTATGCACTGTTAAAACTGCAGGGGGAATTGATGTAAGCACAGGTAATTAACTGAACTGGAATTAACTCTTCCTTATGCAAACAAACAAACAAAAAAAGCCCTAGGATTTTTAATCAAGGCTATTAGTCAGCATTTGTGGCAATCTAAACTGATTACAAGCTCAGTAAGCCTTAATTTTTCTTGAAGTATTTTTTTTAAATGCACCACAAAGTAGAAATATCTCACTAGTTCATAGTATTGGCTTGCAGTGTTAGCAGCAGAGGAATGCCAGCGCTGTCTTTCATGCTGAGAATGGCACTTTACCACTGTCTGGTTTAGGAGCCCTGGATGCCAGCTGCCGCCTCCTGCAAGCCTCCCCTTTCACTCTGGTAAGACAGAAGTTCAGCCCCATTTGCCCCTGTTACCTTTAAAAGGAGACCTGATGGGAGCAGAGTCATTTAGCTGCCCTCAGTTGCAAAGAGCCTCCCCTTCACGGCCTTGTACTCTGCCCTGTTAAGGGCAGCAGTGCAGGAGCAGGTGCAGAAAGTGCCCTGAACTCCCCGTTGTGAGTAAAACATGGAAAACACTCAGATGTGGAGAATTAGAGTTGCCAACTCTCCAGGATTGCTCTGGAGTTTCCAGGAATTAAAGATGAATCTTTAATTAAAGATTATGTCATGTGATGAAACCTCCAGGAATATACCCAACCAAAATTGGCTGTAGTGGAGAAAGAATGTAAAATGGCGAGTGGGACCACATGGGAAGCCAGAAGGTAGTTGGGCAATGGCCTTTTTCCTGCTGATTTATGCAATGCAATACCATTTTTATTTATACAGTCATATGATTCCATTATACAGTGAGTCCTGACCACGGAGCTGCTGGTTGTATCTCATCCAAAAGATAGCGCTTCCAGCAGCACAGTGATTTGAGATTGTGTGTTAGTTGTGTTATCGTAGCGCCTAGGAGCCTGGTCATGGGCAGGGTGCCATTGTGCTATGTGCTTTACAGACACAGAACAAAAGGAGAGTCCCTGCCCCAAAGAATTTACAATCTAAATATAGGACAAAAGATGGTACAGACAGGACTGGCTCTACCATTTTTGCTGCCCCAAGCAGCAACAACAACAACAACAAAAAAACCGCTTGGACTGTGCCGCCCCAAGAATGGACGGAATGCCGCCCCTTAGCATGTGCCGCCCAAGGAACGTGCTTCCTCTGCTGTAGGGTTACCATATTTCCACAATCAAAAAAGAGGACACTGGGGGGGGAAGCCCTGTCCTAGCCCCGCCCCCATCCACTCCCTCCCACTTCCCACCCCCTGAGTGCCCCCCTCAGAACCCCAACCCCCCCTGCTTCTTGTCCCCTGACTGCCCCCTGCTGAGAACCCCCCACCCTAACTGCCCCTCCTAGGACCCTACCTGTCCCCTGACTGCCCCGACCCTTATCCACTTGCATGGGTGGCAGGGTTGTAGAAATTTTGGTGGTGCCCAGAACCCACCCTCCCCACCTGCCTAAGGCTCTGGGATTAGGTCTGGGGTGCAGGTCCTCGGCTGGGGATTAGGGTGCAGGAGGGGTGCAGGGTGCAGGTTCTGGGATAGAGTTTGGGTGCTGGGTGCAGGCTCTGGGCTGGGGCAGTGGGTGGGTGTGCAGGAGGGGGTGAGGGGTGCAGGCTCTGAGATGGAGTTTGAGGGTGGGAGGCGGTGCAAAGGGAGGGGGTGCAGGCTTTGGGAGGGACTTTGAGGGCAGGAGGGGGGCGTGGGAAGGGGGAGGGGGTTTGGGAGGGAGTTTGGGGATGCAGGGGTGAGGGCTGTGGGTCTGAGGATGAGGGGTTCATGATGCAGGAGGGGGCTCAGGGCTGGGGCAGAGGATTAGGGTGCAGGCGGATGAGGGCTGGGGCTGAGGGGTTTCGGGCGTTGGAGAGGCTCGGGGCTAGGGTGGAAGGGCAGGGTAAGGGCAGCCTGTCTTGCCATTAGTGGATGGGGGATGCTAGGACCTGGGGGCAGCAGACAGCAGTTGCTGCTGGCTCTGGCAGTACAAGCAGGCAAGGGAGAGGCAGGGAAGGGGGGACACGGGGGGGGGACACGTAGGGGGGGTGGTGGCAGGTGGAGGCTGGGGACCCATCCAACACTCCCCCGCTCCCGGACTCCCCTTACCATTCTGGCTCCACGTGTTTGCAAAACACGCTGCCCGGTGGGTCGGTTTGTGTGTTACACAGGGCTGCAGACAGAGGGAGGGGGGAGCAGGGGAGGGCTCTGGCTGCTGGAGGCCAATGGGAGCGGCTCAATCGGCCCAGCCGCCCAATCAACAGCCACACTCTGCATGGAAGGGAGGGAGGGAGGGAGGGAGGCGAGGGACAAAACCCCCCGGACATTTTAACCTTGTTACCAATTCCTCCCGGACGGCTATTTAGAGACGCAAAAGCCGGACATGTCCGGGGAAATACAGACGGATGGTAACCCTACTCTGCTGGTGCCTGGAGCCGGCCCGGGTACAGATAGACTGACAGGGGAGTACAATTTAAGTACAAGCGCTTAGCAGGAAGAATGCCCCCTCCTAGTGAGGGCAGATTGCCACCAACTCCACTTTTATTTCAATCCCTAGATGTTCTTGGAGATTTTTAATCCAGGTATTGACCTGGCTTGACCCTGCATATCTGGTCGTATCTGATAACATGACAGCACTAGGTGGTATGGCAAAAGGAATATTTCACTTTCTGAGAAGAGAGATTACAAATGATTAATATGAAAATATCACAAATTAGAAACTTTTTTAAAAAAAGATTCAAATGTATCTGAAACTTTGGTCAGAAATAAGAGGTTGGAAGTTTCTTGCTTCTTTTGATGGTATAAAAACGTAATGTTTTTTTTTTAGCATCAGGCCGGCTCTAACTTTTTTGCTGCCCCAAGCAGCAAAAAAAAGCGCCGCCCTCCCCCCCCCCCCCCCCCCCCCC
>NW_020664373.1:11271213-11276077 GCF_002925995.2 Terrapene triunguis
CCCCCCCCCGCGGAATGCCGCGCCACGCTGCCCCCCCACCACCCCAAGATTGGCCGCCCCTTACCAGGTGCCACCCCATGCATGTGCTTGGTTGCCTGGCGCCTGGAGCCGGCCCTGTTTAGCATATAAAGAGCCATGAGTCTGTGTGTGTCAAACCCAACTTCCATTAGTGCTAATGTGAGTCATCAGCATAAATGTATCCTTCACTGTTATAGGTGGGCAAACTAGACCATGCTAATGTGGATGAGGAGGGGCATTTGCTTGCTGTGTTGTGTGAAGGTGAGTGACAAGTCCAAATGGAAATAGACCAGATCTGGGGTTTGCTTTTCTGGTTTTGGATGCAGCAGATTCTGAGAGGTACTTTGTGTCTTGACAGCATTCAACAGTACTAATTCCCATTCAATGCCATTTTTTACACTCCTCTTGTATTAATTACCTCATTTGAGTGAACGGGGTATTGAATATACAGTACACAACTGTTTCTGCTGTACCATATATCAGTATCCACCCTGAAAAATCAGTAAACTGACCCAAACTGGTGATCATTAAAAGTTTTACAGAAAGTTTATCCTCATTTCTTTTGTCTCCGATCCCACCATTAATCTCTGCTTCCAATGTCCTCCTTCACCACTGCCACACCTAGATTTTGAAAGCAAATATCCTTGCCACCCGTAAACATAAAGAATCATGAAAGAGAAACTAGACTTGCTCTCTCAAGAGTAGTTCCCCCCGGTCCCTTTTCTACCTTTGTTTTTCCCTCCTTCCATGAGGTATTAAGTCTTTACTCATCATTATAATGGTCAATATGATCTAGTAAGTTTTGTGGATCAGGGACCATGTGCCAGGATTTGATTTCATTTGTATGGATGTAAACAGAATTACTCCAGATGTACACAACTGTATTGAGAGCAGAGTCCAGCCCCCACTCTTGTCTGTCTGTGAAATGCCATCCACACTAATGGCACTTCATAAGTTACTCTTATTTTTATAGAACTGGGAAAGACTGTAACATTACAAGGCTGTTTTCTCTCTCTCTCTCTCTCTCATTTTTCCCATTTACTCTGTGCATTTAATTTTGGATTAAGTGTAATTTACTTTTCACTATGATACAAATTAATGAAAAGGAAGGTTCAGAATTCCTATTTAAAATGATTTAAAAAAATCAGACTTATTGAAACAGCCCATTTGCCCTGCTAACGTCACTCTGTGCTGGCAGAGCAGCTCCGAGGGATCTTAAATCCACCCTAAAGGGCAGCTGAGTATTTCCTCAGGAGATTCTCGGCTGGTGTAAAGTCAGCCTAGCTTTATGCCAATCCCTCTTAAGCCTTCCTTGGTGTAGGGGGCTAGGTCAGGGCCAGCAAGAAGAAATTCAGAGGGTTCAGGCACACTGCACTCGGGTGATCCTCAACAACGTAAAGGCTCCTAAGAAGCCATTTCAAGCCAGCACAGGTTATTCCAGCCCTTTTGACTGCTGTAATTCAGCCTCTGGCTGGACCACAGTAAGCTGGTTTAGAACTGTGTTGAGCATGATGACTGGGCCCACTGAACACAATGGAGGGAAGAATCAACTGTGCTTTAGTTACACAATAGAAATATGGCCCAAACTCACCTTTGATGTAACTCTGTTGAAGCTAATGGAGTTACACCAGGAGCAAATTTGTCATTTCACCTTTTTGTTTCTTTTCAGGCTGTGGGTTTTCTATTTCTTTTCAAGAGCTGTTTGAAAAATGGAGAAAATAGCAAAAAGCGTGTTGAAACTTTCTGGGTTTTTTTGTAAATCAGAATTTCAGTTTGAATTCTAAGAAATTTGACCAGTTTTAATTCTTAGCCTATACCTGCAATGCTTAACTCTAGTTATTTAATTTAGGGCTGGTCCAAACTGGGGCGGGGGATCGATATAGGAAACGCAACTTCAGCTACGAGAATAGCGTAGCTGAAGTCGACGTTTCCTATATCGAACTAAAAGTACCTACTTCGGGTCCACGCGGCGCAGGCAGGCTCCCCCGTCGACAGCACTTCCTCCTCTCGGCGAGCAGGAGTTCCGCAGTCGACGGGGGAGCGCTTCTGGGATCGATCTATCGCGTCCAGATGAGACGCGATAAATCGATCCCAGAAGATCGATCTCTATCCGCCGAATTAGGCGGGTAGTGTGGACCAGCCCTTAGTAGAGGTCTGACATTATTGATTTGTTATCCTCATTCCCACTTAGGATGACTACTAGGACAACTAGACAATGTTTTGATCCTTTCAATTCCAATTTCAGGGTAGGCAAACCAATAATAAAGTTTATCTTTATCCAGAGCACTTTAAGAAAAAAGTGTTTTTAAAGTCAGCACAGACCCTAAGGTTCTTGCCCATTCTTCTCCTTGGGACATGCTGCCAGATTTTTTTTTCATATTGATCATAGAAACGAATGGTACTGTATTGAGGGCCCTATCTAGTTATGTCTCAGATGAACTCCATCTGGTTCTAAACTTGCTTTCTGGAATAAATTGCAATAGATACTGGCCAGTCCTTGCATCATCTTGACTGCATGAGTTGCTAGATTTCATTTCCCTGGGTTAATGAAATTCATTATGAAAAGGCTTGTGGTGCCTTGTATGTTGAACAAAACACACCTCCAGTGTTTCCTGACGTGCCAGTGTGCCCTCTCTGAACTACCAATGTACAGATCAATGGAACACAGTCACTCATGAGTACCACAGTGTCCTGCCACTGTATAGGCATTGCTGCTGACATCAGGGTTATAATATCTTGGTCTTTCTGTAAGGTTCCAAGTGGCCTTGCCACCAGTTTCCCTCATTATCACCCCAGTCTATACATATATGCACACTTCCTTTTGATAGCCCATTCACAAGTTGCCCTGTGCTTTAGGTACCATATCACAGGTTATGAACTGCTCTGTCTGGCGAATCTCAGAAAGAACAGTTTGCTTCTCTCCCGCCCCCACAACAGAACCCCACACAAGTTTAGGATGGGTTTATTTTTCTAAGCACGTCAGAATTCTTCTAGCACAGCTTGATGTTCTGCATACTGTCAACTACTTTGGGCTTCCTGTCAAAAGGGGTGCTATGTAAATTGAAATGCTGTTTTTGCATTATCATTCTAGTTGCAAATGTTATTTAATTAGACTCTGCAGTATGTTCCAGACCAAACATTTTTAACTGAAGGCACTGGCTTGATTCAAAATGATGCTTTTATTACAGCTTATCTAGCTGCAAACAACGTGCACTGAAAAAAGCAAAACAAGAGGCTTGGGTCCAGAGAACACGACAGCCTCAATAACTTAAGCCTGGCTCCATATTTGGCCGTGGTGTGTTGTTCCCTTCCGTATAGCTGTAACCATAAAAGGATAGCTGACCAGTTGTTTTCCAAGGAAAAGTGCTACCATCTTTCATACAGTGTATGTACCGATCCTGGCATTGTACACATTAAAATAGCCCATCGCCTTTTAATTCATCGCTAGGCCTTGCAACTTTGCACAAACAGCTTCTTCTTTTGCTTTTTTACAGACTGGTCCTGGGAAGGTTAAAGAAACAGATTTATTTCTGTATTGCTTTTTTAAAATAATGAATGTTTGCATGTTTCTGATTTTTTTGAGGAAGGGCCCAGCCTCTTGCAAGCTCACTGTTGTGAGGTAGGAAGTAGTACCAGTTAAATCCCAGCATCTTCTCCCTGCTGCCCATTAATGAGCTAGTTGATTTTACCCTTGCATCTGTAAGTTATTTCTGCTTTTGCTTTATGGGCTGCAGAACTATTGCTGTCTCAGCTACAGGGTCACAGAGTGGAAAAGCCTATAATGTTTGCCATGTTGGCCGCACAGTAAAGTTTTCTTTGATAACTTTAAAATTACTTTTTAAATGCTAGTTTCTCTAACCATTGTCTAAAAAAACGAGGAGTTCTTGTGGCACTTAGAGACTAACAAATTTATTTGGGCAGATACCTGCTCCTGTATTTTCTACTCCATGCATCTGATGACGTGGGTTCTAGCCCACGAAAGCTTATGCCCAAATACATTTGTTAGTCTCTAAGGTGCCACAAGGTGCCACAAGGATACAGACTAACACGGCTACCACTCTGAAACCTGTAACCATTGTCTGTTGCTTTTTATTGCCATGCCATTTTAATCTGGTTTAAAGGAGCCTAAATTCTGAGTAGTAAGTTCCTGCTGTGCTTTACCTCAGGAAGCAGTTCTTGAGAGAGAAGTAGGCAGTTAGCATTGCTTGGGTAGCTGGATTAAAATGGGTTGTTCTACATTTATTTGAGGGGTGGGGCTGAAGGGGAAAGGTTATAATAACCAAGGGCCTGATCCTGCAAAGCTATTCTCTGCCACCCGTATTCCCACTGGGCAGTACCTTACGCCATGAGAAGTCCCCTTGCCGTCAGTGCGACTGCTCAGGATTAAAATACTACCCAGCGGGAATAAAGGTGGCCCATTAATGATTACATTAATTTTACTGGGACTATAATTGCATGAGGAAGGCTTTGTAAAATTGGGTCCTGAGTGTACGACAAATGGGCTTGGAAGGATTAGATTTGTATTGGTAAATGTTGATTTTACCATACACACACAGATGACAAAACAATTCCATTGATGATAGAAATTTACAGACAGGCAAAGTAAGAAAAATGCTGCTTGAGAATTTATTAGTTTGCTTTAAGGCTATTTACTTTGTATATTTTGACATGTGATGTTGACAGTTTGTGTTTTATCGGTTATAAAGCTTAAACTTTGTGAACCTCTAAGTCTGGCATTAAATAATTGTCTATCTCTCTGATCAGACAGTTTCCCACAACTGTGAAAATTTAAATAGTCTACTTCCATTTACCTAACCTAGGGTTACCATATTTAAAAAATAAAAAA